>NC_083320.1:46144004-46485210 GCF_963455315.2 Globicephala melas | reverse complement strand
AGTTCTTGGCTGAAATCATTTTGTCATTTAATATGTGTACATGTTTATCTCTATTATTTGAAACTGTTTTCTCCACATTCCAATATCTGGATCTCTGGTGTGTCTGTTTCTACTGGCTGATTTTTCTGTTTATTTCATTTTCAGTCAATTATTTTCTTTCTGTTATTTCTCCCAATGCTGCGTCTTTTCTGTTGAGTGCCATATATTATATATAAAATATGTTAGATGTGATATTGTTTTTACATCACATTATCTTTCTCCAGAGAGGATTTCTGCTCTGGATTCTTCCAACCATATGAGAGAGAGATCTATGCATAATGGTTTCTATTGTCCCAGTTAACTGCCAGAGCTTAGCCTGTAGTTCAGGTCATTAGGCTCATTATCAGAGACTCATCAGTGCTTAAGTTCCAGTCACGGTCTTTCTGTTTTTCCGTTCCTTGCTAACTTGCCAAATATTACCATGTGATATAACGGGTCTTATCTACTCACTTATTATTCCCACTTGATAGGGTATTATGAATTAAATCTATGTTATATTCATACATACTTTCAGTCTTTATATTTTTAAATATCAAGATTTTTAAATTACTAACAATATACAAACAAATCCTTTTTCTCTCAAACATCTACCCTTTTAATTGGAACACATAAATTTCAAAATTACAGTCTTCTATAGTTTTATGCAAGTCAATTTAGGGGGACAGTGCTCTACTGCATGTGAGGCACTCTACTCCCATAATCAATGAATTATTTTCCCTTGAATAAAGGACATCAAACTCACTACTAAGTTGTTTTTGTTTTGTCATTTACAGTTTTGGCAATGAGATGGGACCTTAAGACAGCTGTTGAAGATTCTGGGATGGCTCCTAGATGCAGGTGAAGGTATCCACAGAGCCCTTTTGGTTTGTCGTCTCTTCAGCCTCTCTCTGGGATTTCTGGTAAGCTTCTCTTGGATCAAGTTTTGCTTGTTGTGTGTTCTGAGCTCTTTCAGTTAGTTTGTTCAAATCCTTCTGGGCAGAAAATTGGGGTATGAGAGACTCCATATTTCTCACAGGATGAAAATAGGGGTGTTACAGATTTCAGATTTTCATGGTGAGACTTAGTGTAGAACATTTGAGTTTGTGGCTGACCTCAACTTCAAAGTAAGTGCCTTCAGGACGTCCTGCAGACCTCGGGAATTGTGCCCAGGAAGCCAGAAACAGTAAGTGTTTTTGAATTTTAGACATTTATTTCAAGGGAAAATAATGGGTACCCCTCAATCTAAAGAAAGCAGGATGGCAGCCATTAGGGGACCCACAAAGCCTTGAGGTAAGTCGACAGCATAGACCACTGGGGGACTTTGGGAAATAAGACAAGAAATTTAGACCTTTTTGACCAGTGGCACATCAAAATCTACGTCGGCACAAGTCAAACCATTGAAAGCCGTTATAGTGTCTGCCAGCATAAAGAAATCTTCTTCTGAAAAGAATAATAAATTTACTGTAACTGGAAATCTCAGAAGCCAAAGCCACAAAATTGGTGGGCACCAGTCAAGCATTTAATACCTGATAGAGCATTTGTCCCCTAACTCTAAGACTCCCATGCTAGGATAAGTTGGTTACAGAATGGGTTAGATCAAACAAAGTCACCCACCAACCTCAAGAATAATTTTGTGCAGTGAGGTACATTGTAAAACACCACAAAATCTCTACCAGCAGCATATCCTTCTTAGTTGTTAATTTAGCTCCAAGAGACTCCAGGCTTAGCTAAAGAATTGGTATCTCAAGTTTCAAAGAATTGAGTGCACCACCTGCCAGCACACCTGACTATTTTATGTCTAAGAACTGTGGTCCTGGAATCTGTAGATATCTATAAAAATGTCAAAATCTTACTAAGACTAGAATTACAAAGGCCATTATGGGGAGTGGCTATTGTTTATAAATTAAAAAATTTCAACAAGAAAAAAAACGTTGATTTAAGTATAAATGCTTTGAATCTTTGTTTTCTCTACCCCACACTTGAAGGCAATGCATATAAAAACCCTCAATGAAGTTTGGGTGACTGGAGGAGACAAGATTAGGAGTAATGTTTCATTAAGTTCAGTGCTAAATATGTAGTATCCTGAGATAAATAGTATAGCTATAGTGACTATGATTATGTCAGTCATTTATTAGGCCTTTGCTATATTTCTTAAGTGTCCAAAATGTTTTGTGAATTTGTATGATTTCCTCAACAACCCTGTGAAGATAATTACACATAAAAAAAAATCTTGGAGAGGGACAAAACTTTCTCAGCTCTCTAGTAAGTGGTAGTTCTGAGATTTGAGCTCAGGTTTGTCTGATTCCAAAGCTCTGTGCATTCAGTCTCTATGTTTCCAGCATAAAGTCTCTATAACTTATCAGTGGACAAAAAAAGGAATGTATACTCAGTACTTGATATTACCTAATTTTATCCAGGTCTCTTTTTGCTGCTATATCCTCAGGATGATAATTTGACCTTCTCCTTGAACTTTGATTTCTTTTTGTCATGTATTTTTAGGTTTCTGAATTAACAGGAAAAAATTAGCACCATTTTCTCTTATTCACAGTTCTCATTTCGTTCGCATTTCCACTTCTACCACCCATCTCCCTAGGCGATGAAACAAACAAAGGAAAACCTTTTATTTTCAAAAAATTAAAATAAAAAATAAAGGTAAAAATTGAGAAATAAATGAGGATTGCTTTTTCAGATGCTTATGTAACTAAGAAGAAAAGCAAAAACATTGCTTACTTAAATTTTTACATTTATATACCAGCTGCTTGCCTCACTAGGAACCCTCTATGTGATGCTGACCCCAAAGGTCTCACAGGTGAGGGCAAGTGAAACAGCAGTTAACCTTTGATCTTAAGCATCTATCCATTATACATGTCTTTATCTTTGTTTTTTTCTTTCTTTTCTTTATGTGAAGCCATATATGCTGTCAGGATAAAATTATTTCACATGTACACAGTAAACAAAACTACTCCTCTGGTCAGACATTCCTCAGAAGTTTCTTCCAGGGACACTCCAAACCAGACAAAACCTTTTCATGACTTTTCAAAGCATGGTCTCAATATGTTTGCAAGTGATTCATTTTTAAACATTCCTAAAATTTTGCTTGGAAATTATTTGACTCAAGAAATCCCTGTTACAATTTTAAAAGGAAAAGAAAGAAAGAAAGAGAGAGAGAGAAAGAAGGAAAGAAAGAAAGGAAGAAAGAAAGAAAGAAAAAATAACAGTGAAATCTGTTAAGTCAAATACCAGCTCTGGACTAAACAATTAATCAAAAGTCCTCAGCAGATTTAGTTTGTAAAGCATAGTTATTGGTGTTGAGGGATGTGGCCAGGGCATCTGGAGTCATCAGAAAAGGCTTCTGCAATCTACCCTCAAATTGCAGCAATATTTCTTCATATCCTGGTGAACTATTACTTTGACCCTTGTATACTATTAGAAACCTTTAGCTATTTCAAACCAAAACTGGCAAAAAGAAGTCAAGAAAACAGGAAAGCCATGGTTGCTCTTTCAGAATAGGATAGTGGCCCACATATTTTAGGGTTAAATGAATTTTTTTTAGTGTAGAATAATAAAATCTAAAAACTATTATATGATCAATGAAAGCTTTCAAGTCAGGAGCTTTAAAAATCGCTGTGATGAATCCATAATTTCATCACACAACATACTTTTCCACCCCCAAAATATTTTCACTTTGTATCCAAATTTGTACCTTACTCATCATTCCACCTAATAAAAGAGGGCTTCCTCTGGGAACCATCATGTAATTATGTCACAGAATGAGTACCCTCTCTGTGGTCAGATTACATTTTATTCATATCTGAGGCTGAGGCTGGTAGATAAACCTCTGATGATATTGGATTGACCAAAACATTTGGAACTTTTTGGCCAACCCTAATACTTATGTGTCTCACCTGAAACCACTAGTTTCTATGTCACCCTGGCTACTGTAGTCCAGGCTAATATGCCTTGGTAGACTAATACTTGAAATGACTCCTATTTAATGAGTACCTATTATATGTCAGGCTATGTGTTAAGTGATTTAAGACATTTCTAATTAACCTTAGACATATAGTATTGTCTTTTTAGTATGTATGCAAAAAAAATCAAAACTTGGAAAGGTTAAATAATTTGCCAAGAATACATGGCCATTAAGTGGCAATCCTGGGAGTTCATTCCCAAATCTACAGTATTTCCACTACAACTTATTGTGCACAGAGGTGATTAACAGAATGAAAGAATCACTAGGGGTGGAGCAGATGGAAATGGCCTTATTTCATGCTCCAAATGTTATGGCATTCATTTTTGGTAAATCAATACAGGGCAGTCATTTCTTTTATTACTATCAACTCTTCTAATATTAATACTAGGTTTCTGGCTTGTGTGACTGACAGGACAATATGTTTTGGGAAAATATAGTTCATTCAGTTTAAATATGTTTGAATGTATTGAACTCATGGTACTTGTAGGATATCCAGTTTACCTTTTTAATTCAGGGGCAAGGAAATTCTGCAAGTAAGCAACAGCCCCAGGTACAGTGAGGGTACTGTGCCTTTTAACTGTACTCTCTATGTAAACACAGAAATACTACGATGGCCTTTTTTATGTCCTTTTAGTGTCAGAATGAATCACTGTGAAGGGACAAAATCATTTTTCAAAGCTGCCAGCTGGAACCTTAACTGGAAATTCTGCAGGAAGACAATGCCTGTTAATGCTTTCAGTTGTTTATGAGCAAAAAGAAAAAATTGCTGGATTATTCATTCTTAAAAGATTATTATTATAACTGTATTGTTTTAGCGGTGTGAAGGTATGTTTCCTATTACTTGTGATTTATAGCTCTACATCCTTATGAATGGTAGCCATTTTCCACAGGCAACTGTGCGATGAAAAGAAAGGATTAAAAGATAGTTGATCCTACATCCATGGAGTAGTTTTTATCTGTGTTGAGACTGCCTTTTTTTTTTTTTCTTTCTGTAATTATTTTCCTCACTTGCTTCTATACTGTTGTATAATGGACTGATTTTTTTCCCAATTATGCTTGGCACTATACAAGGCAATTATCTAGATTACAGAGAATGATTCATTAAGAAAAAGAATGCGAATTTATCACGTTCTATAAACTATCAAAATTTTAAAACAGATACCTGGTTTTTAACTTTTAAGTAAAAGATATCTGGATATTTATCTTCGACTACTTTTATAATTTACTTTGCAAAAATATATTTAATAGTATTTCTTTAGAGGGTAATAAAAGTGTGAAATAGAGTTGTATTTTTCTGAATTACCAATAGGTAGAGCACAGAATCTATACAGTTCTATAAATTGCCTTTAAACACTGGATTAGACACAAGTAAACAGTTTTTATTATAACTGTATTATAGCATGTACAGAGACTAAATTTTTAATCAGACATTTTAATATATCATATATACACTTTTAAAATGTTAGAGCCTTCTCAACTTTAATGGAAGAACAGTTTTATCCTATTTAAGATAAATTTTTGACCCTTTGTACTCAAAAAATTAACCTGTCCAAATTAAATATTTTTTCCTTTTCTTTCACCACAGCAAATACATATCTAGTCATCAACTTTTCATACTGACTCACAACATGATTTCCTTAACAAGTTCATTTGAAGGTCATTGATGTTTTGCTTTCCAAGTATTTCAATCTCACTGGGTTTTGTACATTGTATCAGACGTTTAGTGTGAGATGATGAAAATATTGCATAAAACTACAGGCAATTTTATATGGCAGAAAATATATGTCATATTAAATACAGTGGTATTATGTTTTCTATACTTTATTCTGTGCATTAAATGTGAAACATTACATTTCAGGTGGTACTATTAAACCATACTTTTAAAAATAGAAAAGCTAGAGAGTGCACACAGTATAAAATACTCAAAATGAAAATGATCTGTGGATGACCTGATTGGGTGACTCTCCCAGTAGCAGAGTGTCTGTGTGTTTTGTAGGACACACCACTTCATTAACATCCTCCTATGCTAAATGAGCTCAGTTCTCCTGAAATTTACCTTCAGGAATTTAAAGCACTTGGTCCTTACATTTTCTGGGTCATAGACTCCTTTACATTTCTGACAGTGCCATTTCTGTACATAGACCCCATCTTATGTACAGTGGCAAAGATTCCCAGACCACCTGAAGCCTGTAGACCATCCTGATGCATATTTATGTGCTTGAAGAGGGGAAAGACATCTCCTGGAGTACTTTTAGCTTTTGCCTCCATGCATCACATTTGGGGGCAGCCTCACTATATCATACCATGGAAGTCTCAGCTACAAAAGGCAAAAGGGTCTCCGGAAAAATAGAAGTAACTTGAAAGCACTTTCTGCTTCATGGGATTGGTCATATTCAGCCTCCCTCTTCAACTTTTATTTCCCCATGACAATCGTCTGGAAACAAAAATAACTGCCTGTTTACATAACGTGTGATAGGCTTTCTAGGTTACGAGGTGATAGTTCACTTTTAGTTATACCACCCTCCCTAAACCAAGAGAGTTTTATTTTCATCTTAGAATGAAAAAGGAGAAATGGGAAAGTAAGTGTATTGCCATAAAATAACAAAATAATTTGGTTTTGAATTTAAAACGACAAATGAGAAAATAACTCATTTTTTTGGTATTGCTTAAAAATTTTATTGTAGTGAGAACATTTAAATGAGATCTACCTTCTTAAATTTTTGTGTACTGTACAGTATTGGTGACTAGCTGTACATGTTGTACAGCAGATCTCTAGAGTGTATTCATCTTGCTTAACTGAGACTTTATGCTGTTGATTTAGTAACTTCCCCTTTACCCAAGCACCTGGCAATCACAGTTCCATTCTTTGATCCTATGAATTTGACTATTTTTGAACTGATTTTTAAAACTTCACTCAGCATTGTAATTTAAAATTTTTAAAGCAATATAAGTACATTCTAGAATGATAGGAATAAAGTTATATTAGTAAGATGAGTTCCATTGTTTCTAGCATTGTTTTCATGTAGCCAAATGGCTCAATTTAAATGTCTATCACTCAGTAAGTTATAGAGAGCGAAACTTTGGCTTACAGCTACTTCCCTTAATTAGTTAAAATGATTTTTCTAATGTTAATTAAGGGAACACAGTGTGTCAGAGAATGAGATAGTGTTCCAGCCTTCAGAGATTTTACTCTTATACTTCTATAAAATATGCATATAATAATAATGACTAAAGTACAGAACTGTAACTGTGCTACCCTCTCATCTTGCTTATGAGACATAACTGTAAAGTGAGGTGGGTTGTTAAATTGGGAAAATAAAAAATAGTAAAGTGTAAAGTGTGCATATGTGGTATATGTTTGGTTTAGTATATGAGCCACTTTATATTTGGAATCATTTATTGATTAAAAAAATCAAGTAGAAGTAGAACTTCAACATATCGTAAAACAGAAAGTGTGAGCCATCAATATATGTCATTTTATATGCCTATTATATGTACCCAGTACTTTCTAGGTTTTTAACTGAGGCTCATAGTTGATCTTCAGAGGATCTGAAAACTTACTGAAATTTTAATAAAAACTGTTGTGTGTCCGTGAAAAATCATTTTTCTGGGAAAAAAATCTTTAGTTTCCATCTGCTTGTAAAAAGTATCTGTGACCCAGAAAAGGTGAGGGGTTATTACATTGTCTGTCCTGATTGTTCAATGTAAATTAAAAAAAAAATCTAAAACATTGATGTGATCATTCCCAGAGAGTTAACATTAAATAATAATCTAGTCTTTTTTTAAATTGGAATGAAATGTGCAGTATAGAAAGCAAATATTAGCCCATAGCAATACGAAGAGAAAGTTTTCCGATGAACCTAATAACCCAGGAGAAAAAAAGTTTGACTATAAGTTGAAAACGATGAAATTCATTTAAAGTGGTGCTCTCCAATGGAAAGAGCCTCATTAAGAATGAACACAATTTCACAATATTTCATTTCTGTATTTCTATTGGAATTAGATTTTTCTGCCCAGTTTAGTTAATGTTGTGTTAATTTGTAAAGCAACCAGTATCATCTGGGAGGAATTTAAATGTGAAATTGTTGGTGCTGATTAATTAGGTAGAGAGTGTCCTTTATTTGTTAGAGTATTAAAATATAGAAACAAAATTATGTTTTTAAAATGTTGACAGATACTTATGGTTGCCAAATATGTTATAGGATGCCTAGTTAAATTTGAATTTCAGATAAATGATGAATAATTTTTAGTATAGTTATGTTCCAAGTATTGCATGGGACATAGTTATACTAAAAACTTATATGCTGTTTATCTAAAATTGAGATTTAATTGTGCATGCTGTATTTTTATTTGCTAAATATAATAACCCTAAATGTATATTAAAACTAAAAAATCATTTCAGAGGGAAAAATAAAGAACATTATTGTATTAAATCTTAAAATGAGCAGTATAAGGAAGAAATTCCCTTGAGAGTTAATATTCTCTTATCAAAACATAAAAGTAAATGTTTTATATCTGTCCAAAACAGCAGATTAATATACCCAGTAAAAAGTAACAACAAATTTAAATTTTAAGCAGAGACATATTATTATGTTTGGTAAAGAAAGGATTCAAATTTTATATTTCATAGGACACTGTATCTTTTGCATTATAAAAAGATGCTCTCTAAAAATGAAATCAATTTCAGGATTGAAGTTTCTGTGTCGAGAAATGTTTGTGGTAGGTAGAGTGTAAGAAAAAATGAATAAAATGTTGGAGCTCTGTTAACATTACTAAATATGTGTTATCATGATTATGTTTAAGTTAGTAGCCATAGAACTGTCCTGATATAAAGAAAGGGAGGAAAAATATATTGGAAGAGGAGACTGTTGAAGGGCACTTGAGAATTGAGGGAGAGAGAAGGATAAAGGAGAAAAAGAAAATCTTGACATTGGAAGAGCAAGGGAAAAGGAAACGCAAACTCAAAGAGCAACAAAGAGTTAAATTAGAAAGTTGGATTGAGAATGTTCTATTTGAGAAAGAAGAGAAAATATATTTATAGAATTGCTCAAGGTTGAAGAGCCAGTTGAGAAAGACAGGCAGGAGGGTAGGGGAGGGGAGGCAGCAATATTCATGCAGATTCCAGATGGGTTGTGTAAGACAGCAACACAATGTGTAATTGCAAATCATACAGTTGAGGATATAGTTGTTAGGAGGTAAGTTTTGAGTGAGTAATGTGATGAGCTGAATGTATGAAACATACATGGCATTAGTTGTTAGCAATAGTTTTAGTAAGAGTATGTGATTATTATGGCCAATTAGTGATTGCTATGTGTGTATACCAAATAAAACTGTTTATTGGATAACATAATATGAGACGTCTAAATTGCATGCTTGGTTTACTCTCTTGCACCTTGTTTGGGTGAAAGAAGGTGTGAGGGAGACAGCAACACAATGTGTAATTGCAAATCATACAGTTGAGGATATAGTTGTTAGGAGGTGAGTTTTGAGTGAGTAATATGATGAGCTGAATGTATGATACATACATGGCGTTAGTTGTTAGCAATAGTTTTAGTAAGAGTATGTGATTATTATGGCCAATTAGTGGTTGCTATGTGTGTATACCAAATAAAACTGTTTATTGGATAACATAATATGAGATGTCTAAATTGAATGCTTGGTTTACTCTCTTGCACCTTGTTTGGGTGAAAGAAGGTGTGAGGGAAGTTCATTCTTTTACACACAGAAGAGGGACCCTATCTAGTGACCCCAGGTCATCACATAGCACATGGAATGAAGAAAAGTTCAATACATATTGGTTGAATGAATGATGAACAAAAAGAAACATCATGGTATTCACAAATATTGCACTGAAGCAACTCCATTTCTTAAGTAATTACAGAGCTTGCCCCTATATTTAAGAGTAGAGGTTAAGCTACCTTGATTTAGTCAGTGAAGAAAATTAGTTTTATAAAAAGAAAAGAAAAAGCCTCTGTTCTCTGGATATCATTTCAAGATTCAATGTCAACATTTATTAATAGACATGGAGATATATAAGCCAAGTATATTTTCAGTATAGCTAAAGTATTTCCCCAAAACAAACTCAATGTTAAAAAAAATATGGTGAACTCTTTAAAATTCTATGTGAAATAAAAGTTGTTGTTGTTGTTTTTTAAATAAAGAACTGACATAATTTAAAAGAGAATGAAACGGGCTTATGGAAAGTCATGCTGAGGTAATTATAAAGAAAACACAAATCCTTTAGAATAAAAAATTCTTGAAGAGGTCATAATACTTTGAAAACTTTGAGAACAAATACCCCTCCACTCAGGTTCCCAGAACTATCCAGCTGGTTGTAACTCAGCTAGCTGTAATGAATGTTCATTTAAACTAGTTGTTTTTAAAGATATTCTTATTTTTTAGAAGCTATCTTTATTAGTAGTGCCTCAATTATAATTTAACTCATTTATACCTAATACTGATATAAAAAGAAAAAGTAAAATAAGACACAAGGAAATATATTTTTATGTCCTCTAGATGAGGAAATTTTTAAATGTCTGATTATCAAATGTTGGGAGATTGTGGGTGGATCAAAATTGCTGTTGAGAGTCAAAATTTGTTCAACTATTTTCAAAATAATTGAGCACTCTGTTGTAAAAATATCTTTTGGACTCATTCCTAGAAAAACTTTTGTACAAGTACACAGTAAGACATGTGCAAGAATATTTAGCAGCGCGATTTGCAAATGAAAAACACTGGAAGCAAATCAAATGTGCACTGATGAAGGCAGTTAATTTTAAAATTGTAATGTTTTCACAAAATGGAGCACTTGAAAAATAAATGAACTATAGTGTTATGGATGCTGTGGTGTGCCACCAGATTCTCT
This sequence comes from Globicephala melas, assembly GCF_963455315.2. Classification (NCBI taxonomy): domain Eukaryota; kingdom Metazoa; phylum Chordata; class Mammalia; order Artiodactyla; family Delphinidae; genus Globicephala; species Globicephala melas. The sequence goes on along the minus strand of NC_083320.1, from coordinate 46,474,354 downwards.
AATTCAGCATTGAGACACTCATTCTTCCAGGAGTATTGATTGCTGATGGATAATAGCTGTATTTCTCCCAGGCAATCACCCTGGGTCAAAGATGGCTGCCTCTGCAGAGGCAGTTCACACTAAGAGGCTATGAAGGCCTGGCCACCTTCTTTCAATTTGGGACTTTTCTGAAGGGCCACCCTAACTTCAGAGCTTCCCCTGGGTTTAACCAACATCTCTGTTGCAACTACATTGCAGTTCAATGTTTCCCTTACCTAATTCTCCTTTCCTCATCTGTTATAGGTGTGATTCTTGAGAGCACTTCCCAATAAGCCGTTTTCACACAAATTTTTCTCAGTCTGTTTTCTAGGAACTTGAACTATGGCAGATGCTATCAAGAGTAGTGTTGGAGACATACTAAATGGAAATTTTGTAGCTGGATCACTAGTTGGTCAGCTAGCAATAAGGACCTCATACTGATAGTAGATGAATACTTACAACACCAGGCGTGATATAGTGCTAAAATTGTTGTTTCACTGGCTTTGAACAGGAAATAGGGGTAACAGTATATGAAATGTACTACAAATGCAATATCTCAGTATTGGAAAGATTCAGAGGAAGTAGAAATAACAAGAACTATGGAATGAGAAGGCTATTGAGTCAGGGAGAGGTTGGCAGAAATCAGTGCATGGGCGGAAGAATACATTTATCCTTGAAAACTATAACATTGATGAAAGAAATTGACAAAGACACAAATAAATGGAAAGATACCCTGTGTTCTTGGATTGAAAGAATTAATATTGTGAAAATGTTCATACTACTACAAAGTATTCTACAGGTTCAATGCAATCCCTAAAATTCCAGTGACATTTTTCACAGAAATGGAGAAAACGACCCTAAAATTCATATGGAACCACAAAAGACCCCAATAGCCAAAACAATCTTGAGAAAGAACAAAGCAGGAGGCATCACACTTCCTGATTTCAAACTATATTACAAAGCTATAGCATTCAAAACAGTATGGTACCAGTATAAAAAAGACACACAGACCAGTGGAATAGAATAGAGAGCCCAGAAATAAACTCACACATATATGGTCAACTCATCTATGACAAGGATGCCAAGAATGCACAACAGGGAAAGGATAGTCCCTTCAATAAATGGTTCTGGGAAAACTGGATATAAACAGGCAAAAGAAGGAAACTGGATCCTTATACCAAGTGCAAAAATCACCTCAAAACAGATTAAAGGGCTTCCCTGGTGGCGCAGTGGTTGAGAGTCCGCCTGCCGATGCAGGGGACACAGGTTTGTGCCCCGGTCCGGGAAGATCCCACATGCCACGGAGCGGCTGGGCCCATGAGCCATGGCCGCTGAGCCTGCGCGTCCGGAGCCTGTGCTCTGCAACGGGAGGGGCCCTGGCAGTGGGAGGCCCGCGTACCGCAAAAAAAAAAAAAAAAAAAAAAAAAAAGGATTAAAAACTTAAATGTAAGACTTGAAACTGTGAGCACCTAGAAGAAAATATAGAAATAAAACCCCTTGACATTGGTCTTGGCAATGATTTTTTGGATATGACACTAAAAGCAAAAGCAAAAATAAACAAGTTGAACTACAGCAAGCTAAAAAGCTTCTAATTCTGCACAGCAAAAGAAACAATCAACAAAATGAAAATGGAAAATGCAGCCTATGGGATGGGAGAAAATATTTGCAGACCATGTATCTGATAAGGGGTTAATATCCAAAATATGTAAGGAAAAAGTAAATAGCAAAAAAGAAAATAACTCAATTAAAAAATGGGCAAAAGACCTGAATAGACATTTTCCTGAAGTAGACTTACAAATGGATGGCCAACAGATACATGAAAATGTGCTCAACATCACTAATCATCAGGAAAATTCAAATCAAACCATAATGAGATGTCACCTCAAACCCATTTGAATGGCTTTTCTCAAAAAGACAAGATATTACAAGTGTTGCCAAGGGTATGGGAAGAAAAGGGAGCCATGGTACACTATTAGTGAGAATGAAATTGGTGTAGCCACTTGGGAACACAGTATAGAGGTTCCTCAAAAGAAAAAAAATGGAACTACCAAATGATCCAGCAGTATCAATCTGGGTATATATCCAAAGAAAATGAAATCAGTATCTCACAGAGATATTTGTACTCCCATATTCATTGCAGCATTATTCACAATAGCCAAAATATGGATGTCCTTTGATGTATGAATTCATAAAGAAAGTGTGGTATATATGGAATCTAAATAAGTCAAACTCATAGAACTAGAGAGTAGAATAGTGGTTACTAGGGGCTGGGGAGTGGGGAAAATGAGGAGATGTTTACCAAAGGGTAAAAACTTTCAGTTGTAAGATGAATAAGTCCTGAGGATCTAATAGTAAGGTGACTATGGTTAATAATACTGTATTGTATAATTGAAATTTGCTAAGAGAGTAGATCATGTGTTCTCACCACACCAAAGGAGTGAAAATAAATGTGTGAATTAACTTGATTGTGGTAATCATTTCACAATTTATACATTTATCAATCAATCATGTTGTACATCTTAAATATGTATAAATTTTATTTGTCAACTATACCTCAACAAAGCTGGAAAAAAATTTTAAATACATTTACAGTCTTGCCCCAAGACTATTTTAAATTTCTCTATCCTCTGTCAGATATAGTCTGGAAGAAACTGGACATTCTGTAAAACATCATGTTGGCCCATAATACAGACATAATGATGTTGATTATCATGTTTATCCATACATGGCAAGGACTTTGGTTAAGACACTTGCATGCAAGAGAGTGGGATGTAAGTCTTATGAAGATGCAAGGGGATGTAAGCCTTATGAAGATGCTAGGGGCTGCTACGACACTAAAATTTGGTGGTGGGGGGGCGGTGTCCAGTGGTCTGGAGGATTCAAGGCCATTCTGGAAGAAAGGACACTTCTTTAAATTCTTTGAGTCACTCCTCTGGGATACCAGTGAGCCTCTTTTCCCAGGGTACTCTTCTAAAAGAAAGGTTAATACTGATAGAAAACCACAACACCACTTCTGGAGTGTTCTGGTTAAAACAGATAACCTGAATCTAATCACAAGTAAATAGGCAACAAACCCAGAGTTCTACAAAACAACTGACTTATACACTTGAGAAACATCAAGGTTACAAGACACAAGGATACAGTGAAATGTACAGATTGAAGGAGGGTAAGTAGACATGACGGCTAAGTGCAACATGTGATTCTGCACTGGATCATGACCTGTAGGTCCGTAAGTTTAGTATCCCCCCCACACTTTTTTTTTTTTTTTTTTTTTTGCTATAGAGGACATTATTGGAACTATTGCCAAAATTGACTAAACCTGTGGATTGATGGTGGTATATCAATCTTGGTTTCCTGATTTTGATGTACTCTGGTTATGTAAGAAAGTATCCTTGTCTTTTAGGAAATGCATACTGAACTTTTTTTTAAAAAACTGAGGGATAATTTATATGTGACGTTATATTTCAGGTATATAACATAATGATTTGATATTTGTGTATATTACAAAATGATCGTCACAACAAGTCTAATTACCACTGGTCACCATACATAGCTACAGAAAACCTTTTTTTTCCTATGATGAGAGCTTTTAAGATCTACTCTTCTAGCAACTTTCAAATATACAATGCAGTGTTATTAAATATAGTCACCATGCTGTGCATTACATCCCCATGACTTATTTTATAACTGAAAGTGTGTACCTTTCGACTTCCTTCACCCATTTTACCCACTCGTCAGCCCCCACCTTTGGCAACCACCAGTGTATTCTCAGTATCTGTGAACTCAGCAGTTTTTTTGCTTGTTTGTTTTTCATACTTTTTAGATTCCACATATAAGTGTTCCACATACAGTGTTTGTCTTTCTCCATATGACTTACTTCACCAAGCATATTACTGTCCAGGTCCATCCATGTTGTTGCAAATGGCAAAATTTCATTCTTTTTTATGGCTGAGTAATATTCCATTATATATATCAATCAAATCTTCTTTATCCATTCATCTGTTGATGGACACTTAGGTTGCTTCCATATCTTGACTATTGTAAATAATGCTGCAATGAACATGGGGTTGCAGAATCTTTTTGAGTTAGTGTTTTTGTATTCTTTGAGTAAAACCTAGAAATGAAATTGCTGGATCACATGGTAGTTCTATTTTTAATTTTTTTGAAGACCCTCCACTCTTTTCCATAATGGCCACACCAATTTACACTCCCACCAACAGTGGGCAGGCGTTCTCTTTTCTTCACATCCTCTGATGATTAGTGACATTGAGCATCTTTTCATGAACCTGTTGGCCATCTGTCCAACTTCTTTAGAAAAATGTCTATTCATATCTTCTGTCCATTTTCATACTGAAAATTTTAGCAGTAATAAAGCATCAAGTCTGCAACTTATGCTCCAGTGGTTTATAAAATATATATATTATATATATAAATAATATGTAATGCATAATTGAATACCGTTATATATTATAATAAGCATATAAAAGGAGAGAGAGAGGGAGGAGGAAATCAAATATTTTAAATGTTAATGACTGGAGAATTGTGTAATGGTAAATGGGAATTATTTATGCTATTGCAAAATTTCTGTAAATTTAAAATAATTTTTAATAAGTTAAAAAGCTAACCTCTTTAAAATGATACATAAAAGGGATATAGATATATAATAGTTTGAAAACTGAGATTCAAAACAACAAACTGAGAGGTTAGATTAGATTTGTCTGTATAAGCATATAAACTGGTGCCTCAAAACAGATCAGACATTCCATTTCCCTGATGGAAAGCAAGACTATGGGATTTGGATTTTATTCATAATATTATTTGGGGGTTCTGGTTTCTAATTCACATGCAGCTTTGTAAACTCACCATGATACATGGCTTTTTGTTCATGTTTCCCAATTTATGAGACTGAGTTATGAAAGCTCATGTCAGAATTCATGTAGTGGAGCCAAATTTATTTTACTGGTTCCTTATTGAGTATTTAGAACTGCTGAATTGCTTTAAGTAGAAATTAAATATAAAACAAATTCAGGGGATGTAAATGCCTTGGATAGAAATTGTCTAAAAAATTTTTGTGAACAAAACTACCAGCTCCATTAAATAGTACATTTTAAAATAACAAATATGAATAACCAAAATAGTGACTCTAAGTGATTCTGATTATGTCAAATCACCTATATAGGAATACCTTAAAGAAAAAAACCTAAAATGACTAAAATTAATCCTACCATTTAGTCAGATACACTTGACAAGTTATTCAAGTAATATTGCAACCATCAAACTTAGGAAACATCTCATGTATATCTATCTAAGTCTGCAATTTTGTGAAGACATACTACTCTATAAACATCTATGGGAACCTTTTCCACAAGGTGCTACTTCTTATTATTGGCAAAGATTCTATTAGTCATGTTCCTCTTCCTCTCCCTCCCTCTCCCCTCCCTCCTCACCTCCCTTCTTTCCCCTTCTCCTTGGCTTAATTGCCAGATTTATTTCTTATATTAGATAGAATGGAAAACTCTTGTTATGACGGTGGCTATAACTTCTCCTGATCTAAATCTGTAGTAGACTGTAGGTGAAACGATGAATGTTTTGTTTGTAAGATTTGCATTTGGTCTGCCTTTTCCAAAACAATGTGAGTACAGAGTAGAACATTTACCTGGTATATTAGATCAACAGGGACAAAGATTTTCCATAAAATGATATATCTTGCCTAAATTATATGGAGATTTCTATCAGTTATTCTCAAGTTTTTCATAGTGCAGATATGAAGCCAAAAAGAGTATAAAATCTGGCATGAATCTTCATTGTGGTGTGTGTGGGTCGGGTAGGGTGGAGGTGGAGTTGATGCCTTACTAAGAAAGTTGATGAATAAGGTGTCTGAAGAGCAATGTCAAGGATGTTTGGCTGGAAACCAAGATTCATTAAAAAGAAGTTTACAGTAAGGCTAAAGAAAAGTAACAACAAATGTATGAGTGTTGGGATGGAAGAGACTAAGGTTTTTCAAATTTATTTTTAATGGAAAATGTGATATGTTAATGAAAATGAAAGCCAAACAGTCTTGAGGAGTGCCGGCCAGGAATTTTGTAGAATGGCTCTCAATTTGGGTTCGCCTGATGTTTTTCTCAAGTTATACTATGGTTGTGGGTTTTGGGGAGAATGACCAAAGAAGTGAAATGCCATTTTCAGGTAATAGAGGTTGTATTCTGTTCATCATGATAGGACGTCATTCTATGCCATTGATGCTGTTGCTCCTGGAGCTGAGCTGTCTATGCAGGAACGCAGGATACGTACTGTACTTGCCTGCTCTTGCTGTTTCTGCTTCCACTGTAGGCACTGCTTAGAGGCACTGCCAGAGCTGGAAAAACATGGCCTCTGCCTTCTTCGTAACTTTCAATCTTCTGTCAGTGCCTCTGTAGACAAGAGGTGACTAATAGGTAGTCATATCTGACAAGGGGACTAGGCAATGTATTTATAGGCTTTGCATGCCAGGAATAGAGAGAAGGCTTAGGTGAGAGACACCTGTTACAATGTACACAGGCGGAATGACTGAACTGAGATTTTATAGAGGCAATAAGGTCATTAAACTTTTACTGAAAAACTGTTATGAAGAAGATACAAAAGATATAAACAAGGTGTTGTAGTAAATGTTTGGGAAACCCCAAATATATAAGATACAAGCCCTGGTTACTATAGGAACTATTGTAGTGGGAAACAGACACATTTATAACTTAAAATATGCAAGGCAGGTGGTAACAAATATCCTACTAGGAATATAAACAAAGTAGTAATTAAGGACAAAGAAGAAAGTCAATAACTTTAACTGGGGAAACCTCTGATTGAAAGGGTTAAACTATGTAACTTAACTGGCTCGGTGGCTCGGTTCAAATTCTGATTCTGCTGTTTCCTTTCTATATGACCTTTGGCAAGATTTTCAACCTCTTTGTGCTTCACTTTCCTCCTCTGTAAAATAAGAATAATAATGAAAATAATAGTACCAATTTTCTTCATGTTATGAGAATATGATGGGATCATCCATATAAAGCTGAAAATAAAATATAATAACAGTCCAGGGACCAAACAAGGGCCCATAAATATTTGTTAGTTTCATGTAAATGTTTTGATTATGAGTTTAATAAAGAACAAAGATAAGGAATTGGGTATTTTCCAATGATCTCTGCTTCCAATATGACCTGGAAACATGCTGTTTTGATTATTAAATGTGAGTATTCTATACCTCAGGCAGTTATTTCTTACTAGTGGAAAATCAAATTTTACAAATCAAGAATCCAAATTTGACATATAATAGAAAATTTATTTTTAGATTTGTGATTTTATTTTTGCACAAAATCTTAAGTAAATTAAAACTCTAACTCTGGTTGCTCCCAGTACATTTAACATTAGAGATATCCCGTTGTGTTTTTTAAAGGTTGAAAAAAATTGCTGCTAAGTTTGTTATGTAGTCATGGAATTATAGACATATATGAGTTTCTAAAGATTATTATCTAATTGTACTCTCTGCTGCCAAAGCTCAGAAAAGTGAAGAAGCATGTCCAATAGCTAACAGCTCTTTAGCTAGGCATTGGCAAAGCTGAGAATAGATGAGGTCACCCATTTTCTGTAACTGTGGGCTTTCCACTTTTTAGCCTTCTCACTGCTCATATTTCTTTCTTTCTAGATTGGAAATGTTTCCTTTATCTTTTTACTATGAAGCTTAAGTTTTTTTATTAGTAATTTTTCACCACTCTGGTTTATAGGAATTATTTTGCTTTCCCCTTGTTGCAGTGTGGGTCTACGCTTTTCAAGAGTTAGTATGCCCATTCTCAGCATTCAAAAGTTGAGCAATTCAAACACATGCTTCTTGTCTTTTCTGGAATACTGTTGTGCATATAGCATGATGCCGAATTAATTTTCTATTTATACTTACAACATAACTACAATGATAAAGGTTGTAAAAATTCCCACATCTCAGGTAACCTATATCTTAAGTCAAACTCAAAAGTCAGTCATAGACGTTAGAAGCATTATTGGAAATGTAAATTGAGAAATAAATTCATTCCATAAAGGCATATTAATTTTTCAAAGGAAATAATTTTGAATATCACCCATTTTATTGGTATTCAGGAAGGACAGCTTTCAGTGACATGAGACAGCAGTTATAACCAGGAATATTTGGACTTTTTAAATGTGAAGCAAAAAGTAAAAAAACAATGTCACTTAGGAACAATCTTAGTAAAATAATGAAGGCCTTAGATGCTCTCAAATAAACTATTAGTGAAGCACAATTAAGTAATGTTGTTTAAGGGGAATGACAAATAAGCTAAAACATTTGTGAACAGTGTTGACTAAATTCAAACATCACTCCCTCTTCTCCACCTCCATGAAAACGTTCTTTATGGACTTTCTTAGGAAGAGTAAGACTTTATTCTTTGTGACACTACACTACTTTTGAATTACCTCCAGCATACCACTTCCACATTTATTTGATTTACTGCCTCTACCTTTCTCATAGGCGGGGAGATCACTAAGGACAGATATGTCTTTCGTTCATTCACTCATTCGTTTATTCACTAATCCACTCATCCATTCAAACATTCATCTATTTCTTCTTGCATTCAGAAGATATCTTTTGAGGCAATAGGGCAGACCAGTTGAAGCTGATTATGAATACTCTCAGTCTTGAGGTGTCCTACAACTTACAAAATAGGTCCCAGGAAATAAATATGGAGCATACATTTCAGGTAATTGCTATGGTTCATTACACATTATTTGCATGTCCCACTGGTCCACATCTCAGGAAAAAAACCAAAAACAAAGCAGTGAACTCCATATACCCTGAGATGCTCATGGGCTAAGATCACTTCTACCTTCTGTGATGAGCACTATCATACAACAAATGAGAGAAGCTATTTAAATCCAGAAACACTCTAGACACTTAGAATACAAAATGTGTACACTGGCTACAGAAAGCTTTTTGATGTTAGGAACCAAAGGAATTCTCTACATAGTAAACCTGGATTATGGCGTGCTTAATTACCATATGTGTCTATTTGCTCTCAGAGTCAGAGGCCGGAGAATTTATTGATATCAAACTTCGCTGAGCATTTTTTAATTAATTCCTCAACTTGTCCTGATGAATCTGATCTTTTCCCAGTATGGACTTAATTCAGAGTGAACATGACATTTTCTCATGCTGTTCCTTTTAATATCTTTGTGCAAATTACAGTGCTCCTTAGAACGCTAGGTGCCTACAACCTCATTCAGGTGCAGTGAATGGAGATAGCTTTTTAGACATTCTTGAGTCCGTTTGAACATTCTGTAATGCTCTTCAATCTGCATGATGCCTTGGCCATATGGCAAAGTTTCAACCCCTGGACTGAGAATTGCTAGTAAATCTAGATCATATCTTGACATTTCTCCTCAATTTTGTCTCACAAATAACCATTTACCCAGTTGGTCATGAGAGCCAATAGCAATTTGATTTCTGGTCCAACACTGTACCTTTAAAAGCACAGAGGTGGCTTCTCCTTTCCATCTTATCTAGCCAACATAGCTACTTCTTACTAGACAAAAAATCTATTACACATGAAACCTCTGGAATATCAAGTATTCAGTGGTTTCAGAAGGTGTTTATCCATAAACACTTCATTTGTCTCCTCTTACCCCTACTTTTCCACTCTTTACATAACAGACTAACAGGCTTTCACAGTAAATGTAGAAATTTAATTGTACCTTGGCCATGCAAGGATTCAAAAACCTAGCCTACCCCAAATCCTGCCCTTATATCATAAAAAATTCATACAGAATAGCAAAAGAAACTTGTTTTATAAAAGGAGACCTATGTATCAAGTATTAAGATACTGTTCTTAAGCAAAGTAAAATGATCCATTTTGTGAAAGAAAACTACCAGATATCAAGAGCGCCTTTGAAGCATGGCGACATTATTTGAAAAATGTGGCCCCGTGACAGTGAAACCTGGGAAATAAAATTTAGGACAATTCAGATAGACTCAAAAGTTTAGAAACCACTGTAGGATATTGAGCAGGAAGTGGCATGAACTGACATGTTTTAATTGGGTAAATTGTAAAGGCAAAGGAAATTTATGGACGCTATTATAAGACTATTAAAATAACCCAGGTCAGGGATGTGGTGGATTCTAGATATATATATTGAAGGTAAAGAAGGCGGGATTTGCTGATGGATTGGATGCAAGTATAAGAGAAAGGGAAAAGTCAAGAATTACACTAATCTCTAATGGTTTAAGCAACTGGAAGATGGAGGGTGCCACATTTTATATGGAGAAGATTGTAGAAACAGAAATTTGTAAGGACAGCTCCGGATTCAATTTTGGACAAGTTCAGTTTGTTATGGTTATTAAATATCCAAGTGAAGGTGTCAAGTAGGCATTTGAATACAGGAGTCAAGTTCAGAGGCATGATCTGGACCAGATGTATACATGTGAGATTTGCCAGACTATAGATGGTATTTAACTCCATATGACCAAAAAAGATCACCTAGGGAGTGAGTGTAGATAGGAAAGTTTAGAGGATAGGGAGTGAAGCCCTTTACAACTTACAGGTTAGAGAATTGAGGAAAAATCAACAAAAGGGATTGAGAAGAAACTAGTAAACTAGAAGGACAACTCAGGGAGTGTGGTGTCTCAGAATCCAAGAACACAGTCCAAGGAGGAAGGAACAATCAGTTGTGCCAAATGCTGCTGCTTAGGCTTAGTAAGGAGAGAGAATTGATCATGAAATCCAAATTATCACTGTACATTTTAGAACATCATTATAAGTTTTAAATGACATATATCTGTGAACAATTCTTTTTTCATAGAATTGGCTATGATCTCAACAAATCCTTTTGTCATTTTCAAATATTCTGAGTAAAAGAATCTCTTTAGGTGTTTCTATAGTCAATATCTAGACTGTGGACTTGATCTATTAGAGATAAGATTTTGGTGTCAAAGAACAAGGCCCGTGTCTTAGAGAAAGCTGCATTACCATGGTTTGTTTCTATCTGGTTAGATTATAGATTTCAGTAACATGAAGAAGAAACATATTTTTCCACTTTTCCATAAAAGGAACAAAACCCCACACATTTGGATAATGGCTTACTACTGCCTTTTTCCAATTTGGTGTATGAAATTTTTCTCTTCTAGCTAATTGCCCTATGAACTTTAAGTTTCTGATAATCCAAATTTATATTCAGTATTCAGTTGGCAACTGTAACAAATAGAATTATATATACATTTTTTTCTAACAAATGATCCTGAGTTATATAAATCTCATTTATATAAATGCAACTTTAAAGAAATTTTTAAGTACAGCGTAAATGGTATATTTAAAAATAGAGGTAGTATACGTAGTATATTCACCACTATTAAAGAGTTAAAATATTGTATAAAGCAGATAGAAAGCTATACAATTTGAAGTTTAGGGGAAAATCACATTATTTTAAATTTAGTTTTAAGTGCCTATTTTATCTCAGATCTTTAGTTTGTCAAGACCATATTTATTTGTTTAATCACATTAATAATGGAATAAAATAAATTTGCTTGTTTTTACTTTCTTCTTTGGAAAGCTTGGCTATAGGTGGAGAAGTGAGTCACTTAAATATTTTACACAAGAATAAATTTTGTGATGCAACTAGAGGTTATCATACTAAGTGAAGTAAGTCAGAAAGAGAAAGACAAATACCATATGATATCACTTATATGTGGAATCTAAAATATGACACAAATTAACCTGTGAAACAGAAACAGAATCAGGGACATAAGAGAACAGACTGGTGGTTGCCAAGGGGCTGGGGTGGGAGAGGGTTGGATTGGGAGTTTGGGATTAGTAGATGCAAACTAGTATATATAGAATGGATAAACAACAGGGTCCTACTGTATAGCACAGGGAACTATATTCAATATCCTGTGATAAACCATAATGGAAAAGAATATGAAAAAGAATGTGTATATATATGTATAATGGAGTCACTTTGCTGTACAGCAGTAATTAGCACATTATAGTTCAATTATACTTCAATAAAAAATAAATTTAAAAAAAAGAATAAATTTTGTAACCTCAGACAATGCTAAGATATGTGCTTTACCTTTGATTAAGTGTTATCTGCTGTTGCCAGTTTGTGTAATTAGTGCATGGAGACATGAGGCATGGGACTATATATATTCAAATAATTAATTATAACACACAAAACCTAACCATATTTCTATGGGCAGCATTTTATAATATTCCAGTTGACATTTGACCTCAGGTTCCTCAACTGAGAAATCAATATAGAAAGGTAAGGCCTTATTTCAGGGCTCCACCCAAAGCTGCTGCTGATTGCATTTCAAAAGATTTCCTCTGCAGATTTTCCACTGCCTTCACAGGAGCTCTGAAGCACTTGGGATGAGACACCATTTCCTTTATTTACGGGAAGTGTTGCTAAGTTGGGGCCTTTATACTTACCATGACATTTTGTTTCAGAAAGATAGGAGAAAGAAAAATAACCAAGACTTTTGGCAGATGGTTTCTGCATGATTATGAAGCTGGGTTACCTGAAAAGTGGTGTGTCCTAGGAGAATAGCAAGAGTGGAAACAGAATAGTTATAAGGTAATAATTGTTTCTAGATATTCTGGACAATTTTTTAAATAGAGAAATTTCTAGTTTTATTTGAAATGCTATTATTATAATACTTTTAATAAATTATTACACAAATATGAGATTTAGTATTAAATTATGTTTTCTATGAATAAGGCACTGGCTCATTCAGTCAACTGACCACTCTTGATTTCAGCTACATCTGAGAAATGCCAGGAGAGGTCACTCAAGAGAGCAAAATTGACATAGCAACAAAGTTAAATTTCTTCTCATTTGAATCTTTCTCTATTTGCCCTGAAAATACATAGAAACATTTCATTGATGAAGGAAGAACTTCTACACAGAATTTGCAAAACCCAAGGATAATCCTCCCTTTGTATTGTTGTGCCTGTTTTGCCAGCACATGTCAATACTACTTAGCTCACATTATCCTGCCCTGGAAGGCATTTGGGTTTAATTGGGGGATTTCCAAAGAAATTATTAGCAACACAAAATAAATTGTGAAAATGACAGGGTCTTCTTTTCATAAAGAATTAATAAAATAGGAGATGACATTTAAAATTTCTGTTTAAAATAAATTCAACTCATATTTTATTTTTATAGTAACATGAAATCACACTTTTATTTTCACCATCATTATTAAAATACAAAAATAAGTTTTAAAAGGAGATAATTGTGTATTTAAATAGATGCCTCATCCATCATTTATTTGAACTCTAGATCGAGTTCACCCTACATGGTGAAAAAAATGAAATTTGATCTACATAATGATGAGACCAGATTTTCTTGAACACAACTGAGACTGATTATAGTAAAACATAAGTACTTAAAAAACCCAAATGGGTAGAAAACGTTTGAAGGCAAAATAAAAATTACTTATTGGAGAGACTACCGAATGTGCTCAAAAACTGATTTTTTTAACCTCTCTTACATTATATTATCACACAGAAAAGGTAAAATAAAATTTAAATCACAAAAGCACTAAGACAGAGAAATGATTTGTACTTAATTCAAGAACCAATAGCAACTTCTCAGCCACTGGTGTGATGAATGACACGTTTGACTGGAGATGAGTTACCTAATGAACATTTGAAATTTACTAAAATATTAAAATTGTATGTGATATTGCAGGGACATCACATAAAAAGGAGAACATATAATTATTCAATGATTCAGACACATGTAAAATTATTTTCTTTCCTAGAAATATATGTGACTAAGTTAACTCTAGTTTTCTAGAAATACAAAAACAACTAGAAGCATTGAATGGAGTGAAGGAAGAGCAAATTAAAGAAAACAAGAAAGAATTGCAACCAGAGGAGAAAGTTACACATAGAGGAATAATAGGAGAAAGAAAATGAGGTGGAAAATCTCTCGTGTGTGCCAGATGCAGAGTTCTAGTGAAAGAGTCAGGAGAGTACCAGAATTTAGGAGGAAATCTAAGTTGTTTTAAGATCAGTTTAAGATCAGTTAGTGTTGTTTATTTGGGCTTTGCCCTTTTGAGGGTAATTTATCTCTGGCTGCATCATTGATAAGCACTGTTTATTATAATAAAGATGGTGATGATGAGAACTAACATGTCAAAGAATTTACTGTTTCAGGAACTGTGCTGAATACTTTACATGTATTGTCTCAGAACATTTATAGTAACTCTATGAGTTTACAGATGAATAAACTAATGTTCAAAGAGATAGGAAATTTGCTCTTGGCCACAGGGCTAGTAAGGGTTTGTAAAGAAAGACTATGCATAACTGATTTCCAACTCCAAAGCCTGGGTCCTTATTGCTTTTGCTTTGCCATCTCTCCAAAGATTCTTCAAAGGAGAGGGTCCATCCTAAAAGAAATAATACATTTAACCCATGGGTTTTTTTTTTTTTTTTCCTTTTGGGATGCCAAGTACTCATGCCTCTAGCTTTGGTTTACAACAGAATTATAAATCAGAGACAAATGTTTCGATTCCTCTTTTTAAAGTATCCCTGAGGTTTACACCAGAAAGGATGTTTGTGAGCAGAAGGGGAGGAGAGACAAAGAGATACTCAACTTTGCAAAATGAAGATAGGAAGAAAGGGAAAAAATGGGAAAAGGGAAAGAGAAAAGGACAAAAAGAGAAGAAAACCAAGGCAGAGAAGCAAAAGTAAAAAGAGAGATTGAAAATTATTGGAAAATTAGGGATATTCTCTAATAAGAAGAGGCTTGCATAACTGAAGTTTGATACCAGCAGTGTGTAGTTCTGTGAGATGAAGAACGTCTGTGAAATAATAGTGAATACCTAATATGTAAATTAGACAATCTTCTAACTTTTAAGTGTATTAATCAGTTTAAAGTAAATCTGTAAACTAGGTCCTATTATTATTCCTACTTAACAGAGGAGGAAACTGGATTGCAGAAAATTAAGTGACTGCCACCGAAGTCCCACCCCTAAAAGTGGCAATGCTGCGATATGAAATCTGGATTGATTTCAGAGTTCATGGTCTGAAAGTTCTCCATAAACTGTAAAAATACAAATATTAGTGCCAATAAACTTCTTTACTCCCTCCACTCAAGCATAGTAGCTTCGAGTAGGGCTAGAACAATTCTTTTCAAATATGTATGCAGATCACTTACAGACCTTATTATAATCCAGATTCTGATTAGTAGATCTGGAGTGGGGCCTAAGATTCTGCATGTCCAATAAGTTGAGTTAAAAGTGATTAAAGAAGACAATTTAGGTGATGCATACAAACTTTATTTAACACTTCATGAAGTAGAGAGTCTCTTTTGGGAGAACTGCAAAGCAGGGCAGAAGGCAGAAAGCTTTTATGGGATAAAGAATAAAGAACAAGGAAGAGACAAATAGAAAATATCTGATTGGCTGGGACCACAAAGTCAACCTTGTTTAGGGTGAGAAGGTACAAGGAAATAACTATAGAACCCAGAGCTGGCTTGGTGTTTGGCTGACTGGATATACCACATTTCTGGTCAAGTGGAGCACTTACATGGGCATGAAAGTTAAAATTTAAGTTTCAGTTTGCTGTTATGGGAGCCCCTGGCAGGAGCAGCTGCATCTTGGGTTTGTAAAGTTCCTTCAGCAGTTCCTATGTGATGCTGATGTGGTTGGTCCCCACACCAACACTATGTAGTGAGGGTTTAAAACTACTGTAGGCTCCTGAAAGGAGTGGGGTGGGAGCAGTGTGAAATGACAGGGAGAAGGGTAAGGAAGGATTCAAGCACCAAGGTTCTGTTAAAGCACATAATTGATAATTCATATACCTTTAGAGGTGAGGTCATCACACTGAATAATTTACTTTAAAAATGAAGTCATGCTCGAAGGGACCTGTAGCTTAAGTTACACAGCAAGTCAGTGATGACAACTTGTGGCTCTTGTTCCTCAGCCTTTGCTCTGTTTATTCTGCTACAGCAATTCTGAAGGATGTCACTCTGTCTAACTTAACCATTAAGGAGGATTAATCATGCCTACTTTTTAAAAAAGGGATTTGAGAAACTTGCCTTTTAACCTTCATTAAAATATGTTCCTGATTTGAAGAAATGTGGTTATAAATGAAAGGAAAGGGTATTAGGGTTCTCCAGAGAAACAAAATACACACACACACACACACACACACACACACACACACATACATATACATACTCATATACAAAGACATTTATTTTAAAGAAATGGCTCAGGTAATCATAGAAGCTGAGAAAGTCCCAAGATCTGCAGTTGACAAGTTGGAGACCCAGGATTGACATGGTGTAAGTTCCAGTCCAAAAGCCAGCAGGCTTGAGACCCAAGAAGAGATGCTGTTTCAGTTTGAGTTCAAAATCCAGAAGAAACCCATGTTCTAGCTCCAAGCAGTCAGTCAGGTAGGAGGAGTTTCCTCTTGTTCAGGAGAGGGTCAGACTTTTTGTTCTGTTCATGCCTTCAACTAATTAGATGAGAATTACTGGGCGGGCAATCTGCTTTACTTAGTCTACTGATTCAAATGTTAATTTCATCTCAAAAAAGAAAAAGAAAAAAAAGAAAACCCTTACAGACACATGGAGCATAATCTTTGACCAAATATCTGAGTACCCTGTGGCCCAGTCAAATTGACACATAAAATCAACCATCACAGGCTTTGAAATTTGACTTCATATATTAGAGACGTTTATATAGAAATTTGTCAGTTTTGTAGTCACACTTAAGTCTTGAATGAATCCAGGCTATAAAAATCCAGGCAAGCCATACCTGGTCTAATTTCATAACTTTCAGTGATGAGCATTGGGAACAGTATTCTTATTCTTCAGGTGCCCAACAGGTGGTGCTATGCATTAATTTACTCCAGGAGGGCCAGGATGATGATGATGATGATGGTGATGATGGTTATGATGATGATGGTGATGATGATCGAGTTGCCTTCTTTTGTGAAGAAAAATTAATATAGCAAACTTAGTTTAGCAGTAAGTTGAAAATCTGGAATTATTCATAAGCCAGTAGCTACTCAAGTCTCAGTCCTCCTACCTCAAAACTCTTTGACTGTGCTTCCCTGGTGGCGCAGTGGTTGAGAGTCCACCTGCCGATGCAGGGGACACGTGTTCATGCCCCGGTCCGGGAAGATCCCACATGCTGTGGAGCGGCTGGGCCCATGAGCCATGGCCACTGAGCCTGCGCATCTGGAGCCTGTGCTCCGCAATGGGAGAGGCCACAGCAGTGAGAGGCCCACGTACAGCAAAAATAAATAAATAAAATAAAATAAAGTACTATTCTCATTATATTTAGCATTATATTTAGTTTAACATTATATTTAGCATTATATTTAATATAGAATGTGGCATTTAGTATGTTTCACATTTGAATAAAGTCCTCAAATAACATGTACCAGAAGAAAACATATTAAGTTGTTGTATTCACTAGTAAGAAGGTATTTTTGAATAAATTTCTAATGTGCTATATAGTACTTTACATGGATATTTTATAACCACTTTTTAAATAAAATCTCATTGTTAGTGTGTACTTGGCAGTTTAACAAAATTACACTTCTTGTGTGTAGATTTTTTTATGGCTTACTCTTGCCATTAGTGATTTAATTCTGTTCATTCTGCTTCTAAAGGGAAAATCATAATGATAAACTTCAAATGATTAAGAAAATGTGATTTAGGATAATTTTGTGTTTGGCATTATTTAACTAAGGCTATTCTTGCTAAAGAACTCTGAGGATGAAGACTGTCAATTTGTTGAAAAGAATAATTATCATGTTAAACTTCTTGTAAAATATCCTGTAGATTATAATTAAAATGTTCAGCTAATAATGTATGAAGTTTCTGCCCTTCTATTAAACTTATCAGTTAAAAGAATATTGCTAAAGATACTGACAAGAACTGATTCACTTTGGAGTCTTATTGATATTCCAATGTGTCACTGAGGTTTTGTCAAAATGCCCTAGGACTCTAAATATTTGTGGTAACTATTTTTCTATCAATGACTTCTTATTGTAAAGCAAGTTCTTATAATGTACAAAATTGTGTTACTTCTGTATCTGCTCACTTGACATTTAACAAAAGACATTGCTACTGATCCTTCAGGAGAAGAGCAGAGTGAAATATATATCCAAAAGCAGTCCTATAGTAGAGGACTGAAAAGTGAATGAGGAGCTAGGGGTTTCATATTCCAGTTGGCCTAGGCAACTCTCTTACACTTTGACCATGAATGAATACATTATTATGTGCCTAAATTTCCCCCATTTTAAAGAGAAGGGTAATTATTAACAGCATAAACTGATAATGTGAACCTACCTTCCTACCTACCCTAAATCCCTTGATTTAAAAAGAAAACATATGTATTTTATGAAGAATAAATCTCTAACGACATTGCAAGAAAATCTCTGGACCACAAATGTCGAAACCATTTGAAGATAGTCATTTCTGGATTGATGAAGGAAATCATGGCCCTAAATTCATAAACTGATGTCTACTTGGGAGGATTTCTGTGGCTTCAGGAGCAGTTCATTTATGTCTCAAGGACAGCAATATTAGAAGAAAGAAGATGGTCCTAGTGTAAGGATATTAAACCGTATATATTCATATGGACAGCACAAGTTAGATCCCCCCTGTACCCAGCCCCCACTCCTTATGTTGAACTGTTTACTCATGAGCTGAAACAGGGAGTTTGAGTATTTGGATGACACTACCCCAGACAATCGGTGTCCCAAAAGGAAGAGATCTCCAAAACAGAAGATAAGCTATTGTCTCAGTGTTCTAATAGAATATCCAGCTTGTCCACATTATCACAAGGGACATGTTTCTGTAAACAAAACCACTATTCACAAAGAGGGGAACACGTATTCTCAAAATGATATTGAACAGATAGTTTCATGAAATATTTGAAGAAAACAGTGAAAGAGAGACACCTAAGGCTTTTCCCAAGACCATTTAATAGAAGAAGATATTAAAGTATCACGTCTACAAAATAAGAATAGTTAGAGGGAGAGAATTAGAGATGTTAGAGATTAAAAAAATAAGATCATTAACACTAGGGTTTGAAAGAAGGGCTAAAAGGAGTAGTTATACCTGCTGAGTAAATTGTTAACTGAAAACTGAACTGTATATATCTCCCAGAAGAAGTTAAAAAAATGCAAAGTTGGCAGTGTGACATAAAAGTTAAGACAAGTGGAGGAGATCTCTAAAAGTTTCAATACTCCTCTAGTAGGAGTTTCATAAGGGAGTAACAGAGAAAAATGGTAGAGAAGAAACAAATAAATGATGAAGAACATTTCCCAGAACTGAAGAAAGATTAAAAGGCATTAGCTTTGGGAAAATGTGTTGAGCTGCGTCCTGAGCAAGTGAGTGAAATAGAAGGCCACACCAAACTAAAAGAGATATTCCTCACAGCTTTCAGAAAGGAAAATCAGGTTACCTACAAAAAATTAAACATCAGGTTGGCATCAGATGTCTCATCATTAAGACTGGTTATTAGAATACAGTGAAGCAGTATCATCAAAGCACTAAGGGAGAAATTATGTTGGACCTAGTTTCTCATACCCAGAAAAATAGTAGCATTCGGGTGAAATGGGAAAATAGATATGCTTCCAGAGTTTACCCACTGTCAGGCCTTACTTGATATAATTACATAAATATGCACACTAATAAAATGAAAAATGAATTAAAGGCTGAGGATGATGTGCTCACGGAAGTGGGATGAACAATGGCCATAACAACAAATGAACTGTAAAATCAGTCTGTGGTTAAGTCGAAGTTACTGTTGATGCATAACATTAAAAAAAAACCAAGATAATAATTAACTAAAATCTTGGAAGTTTTAGCACAGTAATGTGTGTATGCATCAGTGTGTATAGGTGTGAGTGGAGTGGGGGATTTAAAGGCCCAAGAAGACTGCCTTCTTTAATGGGAAGTCAAAGACTGATTGATGTTAGATTTTGATAGAAAATATAATATTAAATGGCTGTGAAAAATTTAGTATAGCCACTAGTAAAGATTGAAATAGAATATTTCCAAACTGTTAATGTGGAAAAGCCTAAATACTTCCAATTGACTAGAAGAAACCACACAAAAGACATTCTATAGAATACATATAAAATAGGATGACTAGAATTAATGTAAATAAATTGGTATTCAAATAAAAAAGTGGGCTGTCTAATTCCCACAAGTCAATAAATCTTGGGATAAAATTATAAACTTGGCTATAGTTTGTTCATAGGCAGGGTTAGTCAAGGAATATCTCATTTTATACCTATTGCCATGTTTCCTTCATAAAAGTTCTATGCCTCAGGGATATATAAACAGCTTACAGAAAGAGAAGAAAGCTTTAATATTTGCATATTAACAAGGTCATTCTAGCAATATATGAAGGAGGGATTGAAAAAAAGGGGCAGTTGAAATACTCCGGAAATTCTGAAGTTACTGTTTCACACAAAGATCAAATAAGACAGTATGCTGAGTAGTAGTAATACTGAAGAATGCTTGTAGATGTTATTTTTTTTAATTCCATGAAAACAATTCTATTAAATGTTATGGTGGAAAAGTATGCTATGTGGGCCATCATGGTGTATAAAAGAAGGACTAGAATGACCTGTGGGATTAAGAAAGTTTCCCAGAGGACCTAACTTTAGGTTGTCTCTCATATGATTAATAAGCATTAGCTGGGGAAAATGGGGGGCTGAAGCAGAGAGCAGAGTACCCCAGGAAAGGGAACAGGAGGTGGAAAGAAACATAGCTCTGGGACTGAAAAATTACCACTGTGACAGGCGTGTAGGAAAAAAAAGTGGCATGGGATTAGGGTGGAGAGTTAGGCAGAGTGTGGGTTAAGGGTTTTTTTTTTTTAATTAATTTTTATTGGAGTATAGTTGGTTTACAATGTGTTTCTGCTGTACAGCAAAGTGAATCAGTTATACGTATACATATATCCACTCTTTTTAGATTCTTTTCCCATATAGGCCATTACAGAGTATTGAGTAGAATTCCCTGTGCTATACAGTAGGTCCTTATTAGTTATCTATTTTATATATAGTAGTGTGTATATGTCAATCCCAATCTCCCAATTTATCTCTCCCCCTTCCCCCTTGGTAATGATAAGTTTTTCTACATCTGTTGAAAAAATTTTATTTTGAGAGTAATGAGAAGTAATTGTAGGTTTTAAAGCAGAAAAGTGTTGATAGTAATAGAATTGTGTCTTTAAAAGAATCCTCTATGTCTGCCCTGTCAACAGACGTAGAGAACGGACTTGAGGACATGGGAGGCGGGGTGGGGGGAGGGGGAAAGGGAAGCTGGGACGAAGTGAGAGAGTGGCACTGACATATATACAATACCAAATGTAAAATAGGTAGCTAGTGGGAAGCAGCCACATAGCACAGGGAGGTCAGCTCAGTGCTTTGTGACCACCTAGAGGGGTGGGATAGGGAGGGTGGGAGGGAGGCTCAAGAGGGAGGGGATATGGGGATATATATATATACATATAGCTGATTCACTTTGTTGTACAGCAGAAACTAACACACCATTGTAAAGCAAGTATACTCCAATAAGGATGGAAAACAAAAAGAACCCTCTAGTTTCTGTGTAAAGAATGGAGAGTTCAGAAGATATGTCAGCAGGGCTATTAGAAGTCTAATTAAGAAATGATGGTGACCTGGACTAGGATGGTGGTTGATGAGATGGAAAGAAATAGACAAATTTAATAAGTACAAAATAGAATCGACAGGAATTGGTGATGCTGGAATGTGAGTATGCTAGTTTTCTATTGCATAACAAATTACCACCAATTTAACAACCTAATACCGATTTGTTTGCTCACGGTTCTGTAGGTCAGAAGTCCAGCACAGTGTGAGTGGAAATTCTATTTAGGTATCAGAAGGCTGAAATCAGGGATTTCTTATGAGTTATCTGGAGTTTCTAGGGAAAAATGCACTTCCAAGCTCCCTCATGTTGTTGGCAGAACAACTTTTCTCAGGATTGTAAAATTGAGGCCCCATATTTTACTGGCTGTTAGCTGGGAGCTCTTCTCAGCAACTAGCGGGTGCTTGTATTCCTTGCCAAGTGACACTCTTTATTTCAAAACCTACATTGCAGAATCTATGGAATCCCTCTGCACTTCAGATTCCTTTTGGCACAAAATGCCTATCCTTTTAAAGTAGTCACCTGATTAGAGCTGGCCCAGTGAGGATAATCTCCCTTTCTCACAGTCAACTGTGCCACACAATATGACATAATCATGGGACTAATATCCCATTATACTCACTGGTCCCTTCCACAGTCTCAGGGAGGAGTTGTTAAAAGGGCCTGGGTCATCTGGAACCTTTTAGAAGTCTACCTACCACAGTGAGATTTAGGGATACGTCAAGGATAACATCAAGATATGGCCTTGGTTCATTGGTTAGATGATTGTGCCATTTTCTGGGATATCGTTTGATAGCATGAGTCAGTTTGGGACATTTTTGAATTTGAGAATTCTTGTCTAAAGAGGCATTCAGGTGGTCATATTGGTAGGAATATGTGAATCAAATGCTTAGAATTCTTAGATTACTAATGTGCACTATGAATGTTCAAGTGTATACCGCCTTTCCCAAACACATTTGATTAAAGAAACTTGATTTCACAGAGCATTGAAGGACTAGAGCTGTATGGGGAAAATTGCCTTAAGGTATAATTCAGAAGAGAGAATATAAAGTCATCAGTCACAGGGAGTCTACAGATTGTTTTTATTATCTATAAAGGAAATGAAGCAGAGATGCTATGCTGTACCACAAGAGGTTTGCAAAAATAATGTATCATTCAGTAAAAAGTATTAGGAAGCATGCTCTCAAGGAGTTAACTGTCTTTTGCATTATCTTGGCTCATAAAGTGAATATAGTTCCAGAGTTTATTTCTCTGGATTAGTTTAAGTACCATGAAAATTTTCTGAGATTATGGAGGGAAAGAAATTTCTGGGTTTTTTCTTTCCCTTTTAGGAAGCTAATGTTTTATTATTTAGTATAGCCTTTCATATAATTGCTTATAGTTTATAGAAATATGCTGAAGTGACAACAGAAAAAAATCCTAAAGGATAAGCTCTGTTAATTATGAGAAATGTGTGATGAGTGATATGGAACAAAAGAAATCAAATAAGAAGATACGAGAGCTCAGGGATCTGTTTTACTCCCCTTAAGCCAGTAAATTTCATGTAGGAAAGAAAAGGAATATACAGAGAGAAAAGGGAGGATGTTCCAGCAATACTTGAAACGATACTGGCTTTTGTGAGTGTGAGCCATGGAAGTCCACAGGGATGAAAATTGCATGATTTGTATCCTTCACACAACAGAATACAAATTATAGAATGTGTCAGGGAAAGTGAAAGTGCACCCTTGATAGGAATGTAAAGTAGCAAGGACAAAAGAACAAGTTCTTAATCCCCAAAACAAAAAGATATTTGCTTCAGTTAAAATTAGCTAAAGTCAGTTCACATTCAGTAACTGTAAATCTAATGAATATGTCCACTCAACTCTTCCATGCTTTATGAGGAAAAAAAATTTAAATTAACGGTATATGTCATTTATATTACATAAATTACCACTGTATGTATGGTCATAGGTTTTCATCTGTTATGTCATGTATGCTCAATAAGCAAGTAATAGAAAATCATGTAATTTGTAACTCTATGTTTTCTTAAAAGCCAAAGAATTGAGAAACGTTGAAAATTTCTTATATTAGATAGCTACACTTTTGTTAGGAAATTAGAAAAAGGTATGTGAATTCACAAAGTTATTTTTCACAGTTCTGGGATTCTATGCCTATAGATGACTACTGTCACATTTCACTAATGTATCATTCATAAATAGAATTCGTAATAACCTTGTTGAATGAGTAGTCTATGTCTGCCTAAGCATCACTGGCAGCTTCTACCAATGTTAAGGGAGGTGATGCCATTGACTCACTTTCATTTTATTGAATCAAGTAATCAAAAATTCTATAAGCAGTTTTAACTGCTGTGTTCACGTGTGCCCAACTTTTTTCTTCTTAACAGAAGACTAGTGTTTCTATGTCTTAATGAGTTGTGACAAATTAGATTAACTGAGATTCTTTCTCCTCCTCCAATAATTTAGTAACTTAGGCCTTAATGTTCCTATGAGTATATCGATCTAGGCAAGAAAGTAACAAAAAATGGAAAATACGTTAAGGATTTTGAGACCAGCACATTATATTGAATTACTGATGTGAATCATCCTGTAGGAGGTCTTTATCTTATAGGCAGAAAAGATGTTTTAAGCAGGAAGATCAGTACTTTGGTATTAATGTTCTTTCAGGTATGTAAACCTTGTTGAAACAATAGTTCTACCAATGTGACCTTCTTTGGACAGGTGGTATTCAGAGTAGGTATAAAAAAAAAGATCGTGGCCTTCAGATAACTTGTGTTTGAATTCTGGAAGCTGCATTTACAAATTGTCTACACTTATGAAATATTTTTAATCTTTTGAGCCTCAGTTTCTTTGAACTGAATTTGGAACTCACAGGGTTGCTATAGGAAATAAATAAAAATAAAGAAGGGGAACCAGGAATACAGTGATGTATAATAATAATTATTATGATAGGTCAGTTTTTTATCTCCAATGTACCATGTTTCTCATCCTACATACTCTTCCTGGGTGATTACATACAAGTCTAATTACCATATATATTTTTATTATACTCAAATTTATATCTCCAACCCAGATTTCTAAGATTCAGACTCTTATTTTCAATTTGTAAATTTTCATTTCTTTATAAACACATCTTTTTTTTCCTGCCAGGAAAAAAATTAATAGTAACAATAAGGCTTTTTATTATTTTTTTGGTTAGAATAAAGACTCAGTCCATCTTATTAACAGTATCCAAAGTTTCCTAGAATGTTCACTGAGCTATCTTACTCAGGGTAACAGAACTGAACTCTTCCTTCCTGCATATTGCTTTTTTGGTATTCTCTCTATTTTTTTTTCTTTTATGCTAGAAAACCTGGATCCCTCTTGATTCTCTTAAGTCCTTCATCCATTATACACAATCAGTCACTGTCATTTGTTCAGAGTGATTTTTGTTGATATAACCAAAGAAAATCTCAAGAGTTTTGTGAAATTTAGGCGTACAGATGAAGCTCTTGTTTCCTTTAGGTTTGGAATTACAAGGCTGTGAGACTGGATCTGTTATTGCCACTTTGTCACTACGAGAGAAAAAAAATGCCTGAAGATAGAGCTAAGTTTGGGGAAGCAGGTCTGGGATATGGAACCAAGGCAATGCATGATGGTGATGCCATTAGTGCCTCTTATCAATTTGTGCTTATACTCAGGCTTTTCGTTCCTTTTTTGCTTGTGGCATTTTGGATTGGGTTCCCTGGCACTTGGAACTGAGGGATTCCTGACTCACTTGGATGATTCTCTATCGCTATAATTTTACTTTAGTTCAGGATTTCATCATCTCTCATGGATTGCTCCAAATCCTCCCCTGCTGATCTACCCTGCTGTCATATTTCTTATCGGTTCTATACTCCACACAGGTCTCAGAATAACTTAGCTAATACACAAACCTGACCATGTCATGTCCCTGCTTAAAACATCTTTTCTGGCTATAGAATAATGACCAATATCTTTAACCTTGTGTTTGAAACTCTACAAGATGGAGCACCCACATAGAGTTAGGTCATAACTCTATGACCTAACTTACCATCTTTTTCCTCCTCTCAATATTTGTGTGTCAGCAGCATGGAAGAGCTAGTGTATTTCCCTTACAAACACACTGCAGTGTTTTTCAATGCTTTCACTTTACTCAAGTCTTCTTTTGCTTAGAATACTCTTTCATTTTGCCTGTTGCAGATTCTAACTGCTACTATTCATTCTCCTGTTAAGAATCAAATTACACTTATGAAAATCTCCTGACTCACCTCACACTCTTCCAAACCTGGGTGAGGTGCTCTTAATCTGTGCTTTCAGAGCCCAATTGTTACTTTTATTATTGTATTTACTATATTATACTGAAAACATTTGTTTATCTCTAATAACCTCCCTTCCTTCCACCACCGTCCAACCCACATATATGAACATGTCTTACTTTTCTTTGAATCCTTAGCACCTTGATAAGTTCCTGGCAATAATGCCCAATACATATTTACTGAACAGATGAATGTAAAAGAGAAAAATGCCACCTTGCTACTTGGCTCTTATATTAAAGGACTTTGTAGTTGAGCAGAGACGATGGAAATATATTTCTAAAGGAAACGAGAACATTATTTCAGTAAACAAAATATAGAATCAAAAGAATTATTTTTCTCCTCCAGGGTTGAAAAACATGATTGCTACTGCTTCTTTCAACCACCTCAGAAACTGTGATATAATTCTGCAGAAGAAGAGAACTAAATATGCTGGCCCAGTTTGACAGAGGTTGAATTTGTACATCAACTTAAAAACCAAGTTTACACCACTCTTCCATTAGAGAGGAATATATCTTCAGTATTCATCTATTAAAGTCAAATTGACACTTCTGTTTTCAATTGCACTAATGTATTGCATTAAAATTTTCAAACCTTATTATAGCTTACTGGTGGCCTAATGACTGCAGTATATTTCAATTTTATTAGAACAGAAAGTACAGGAGGCTATTCTAAATTTTATTTGATATACCCCTTTCCATATGGCCACAAGAATTACTTTTTATTCTATTGCTCCAGTTGGGATGTTCTCCCCTCTTCCTTTTTACTTCCTCCTTTCATTCACAACAAAAGCCATTGGTGCCATCTCCCCAATTCTCCCAAATACCCACCCATAACACATTCAATCTTTATTCTTCACTTTATCTCAATATTATTTCAGCACATTGTAGATTAGGGTCCAATGTCAAAGGATTGGCAGGATTTCTGGGTGAGGTGAAAGAGGAAGAAACCCTACATGGTGGTTGATCCTTGTACTAACCTTTCCTCCAATGCTGCCTCAACCTGACTCCAGTGCTGTAGTCACTGGGAGCACTCAAAACACCACTCTATCTCTTTGCATTTTGATTCTTAGAAGATTGTAGATGGACTAATAGGACTCTTAAATTGAAGTCAGCTGAGATCAAAACATCATTTCCCCCCTCTCCTTTTCCATTTTCTTATTACAAACAAGAAATTTAGTCCAGATTCTTTGAACTTAAGAAAAATAAAATTTCTCTCATCTCTGTGCCTTTCTCTAGTTGCTGCCCTTTTAAAATTTTCTCCTCCTCATTACATTCAAGAACTGTGAAAGCGAGGGGGACCTTCAAGATGGTGGGGGAGTAAGACGTGGAGATCACCTTCCTCCCCACAAACACATCAAAAATACATCTGCAGGGGTTTCCCTGGTGGTGCAGTGGTTGAGAGTCCGCCTGCCGATGCAGGGGACATGGGTTCATGCCCCAGTCCGGGAGGATCCCACATGCTGCGGAACGGCTGGGCCCGTGAGCCATGGCCGCTGAGCCTGCGCATCCGGAGCCTGTGCTCCGCAACGGGAGAGGCCACAACAGTGAGAGGCCCGCGTACCGCAAAATAAATAAATCACTAAATAAGTAAATAAATAAATAAATACATCTACATGTGGAACAACTCCTACAGAACACTTACTGAATGCTGGCAGAAGACCTCAGACCTCCCGAAAGACAAGAAACCCCCCACGTACCTGGGTAGGGCAAAAGAAAAAAAAAAAAAAAACAGAGACAAAAGAATAGGGATGGGACCTGCACCTCTGGGAGGGAGCTGAGAAGGAGGAAAGGTTTCCACACACTAGGAAGGCCCTTGGCGGGCGGAGACGGCGGGTGGCAGAGGGGGAAGCTTCAGAGCCGCGGAGGAGAGCACAGCAACAGGGGTGCGGAGGGCAAAGCGGAGAGATTCCTGCACAGAGGATCGGTGCCAACCGGCACTCACCAGTCTGAGAGGCTTGTCTGCTCACCCGCCGGGGTGGGCGGGGCTGGGAGCTGAGGCTCGGGCTTCAGTTGGAGAGCAGGGAGAGTAGTGGGCTTGGAGGCGTGAACACAGCCTGAAGGGGGCTGGTGCACCACAGCTAGCTGGGAGGGAGTCCGGGAAAAAGTCTGGACCTGCCTAAGAGGCAAGAGACCATTGTTTCGGGGTGCACAAGGAGAGGGGATTCCTTCCCTGTCTGCCCACAGAAGGCAGAGCACCGCCTAAACGAGCTCCAGAGATGGGTGCGAGCCATGGCTATCAGCTTGGACCCCAGAGATGGGCATGAAAAGCTAAGGCTGCTGCTGTAGCCACCAAGAATACCATGTGCAAGCACAGGTCACTATCCACACCTCCCCTCCTGGGAGCCTGTGCAGCCCACCACTGCCAGGGTCCCGTGATCCAGGGACAACTTCCCTGGGAGAACACATGGCATGCCTCAGGCTGGTGCAGTGTCACGCCGGCCTCTGCTGCCACAGACTTGCCCCACATTCCAATTATAACTACTGTACCCCTCCCTCCCCCTGGCGTGATTGAGCCAGAGCTCCCTAATCAGCCACTGCTTTAACTCCATCCTGTCTGGGCAGGAACAGATGCCTGAGGGCAACCTACACACAGAGCTGGGGCCAAAACCAAAGCTGAAGCCCAGGAGCTGTGCGAACAAAGAAGAGAAAGGGAAATTTCTCTGGGCAGCCTCCGGAGCAGCAGATTAATTCCCCCCAAGCAACTTGAGGTACCCTGCATCTGTGGAGTACCTGAAGAGGCAACGAATCAACCCCAAATTGAGGCTGTGGACTTTGGGAGCAGCTGTAGACTTAGGGTTTGCTGTCTGAGACTGACTTCTTTCTGATATTTATTTTTATCTTAGTATAGTTTTTAGTGCTTGTTATCATTGGTGGATTTGTTTATTGGTTTGGTTGCTGTTTTTTTATTATTCTTTATTTTATTATTTAATTTTATTTTATTTATTTATTTTCTTTCTTTTTTTCGCCCTTTTCTACTGAGCCATATGGCTGACAGGGTCTAGCTGCTCCAGCCTGGTGTCAGGCCTGAGCCTCTGAGCTGGGAGAGCCAAGTTCAGGACATTGGTCCACCAGAGACCTCCCAGCCCCATGTAATATCAATCTGTGAGAGCTCTCCCAGAGATCTCCATCTCAGCACTGAGACCCAGCTCCACCTAATGCCCCGCAAGCTCCGGTGCTAGAAGCCCCATGCCAAACAACTAGCAAGACAGGAACAAAACCACACCCATTAGCAGAGAGGCTGCCTAAAATCATAATAAGGTCACAGACGCCCCCAAACACACCACCAGACACTGCCCTGCCCACCAGAAATACAAGATCTAGCCCCACTGATCAGAACACAGGCACCAGTCCCCTCCACCAGGAAGCCTACACAAGTCACTGAACCAACCTTACCCACTGGAGGCAGAAACAAAAAACAATGGGAACTATGAACCTGCAGCCTGCAAAAAGGAGACCACAAACAGAGTAAGTTAAACAAAATGAGAAGACAGAGAAATATGCAGCAGATGAAGGGGCAAGGTAAAAACCCACCAGGCCTAACAAATGAAGAGGAAATAGGCAGTCTACCTGAAAAGAATTCAGAGTAATGATAGTAAACATGATCCAAAATCTTGGCAATAGAATGGAGAAAATACAAGAAAGGTTTAACAAGGACCTAGAAGACCTAAAGAGCAAACAAACAATAATGAGCAACACAATAAATGAAATTAACATTTCTCGAGAAAGAATTAATAGCAGAATAACTGAGGCAGAAGACTGGATAAGTGACTTGGAAGATAAAATAGTGGAAGTAACTACAGCAGAGCAGAATAAAGAAAAAAGAATGAAAAGAATTGAGCACAGTCTCAGAGACCTCTGGGACAACATTAAATGTACCAAACTTTGAATTATAGGGGTCGCAGAAGAAGAGAAAATGAAAGAGTCTGAGAAAATATTTGAAGAGATTACAGTCAAAAACTTCCCTAACATGGGAAAGGAAATAATCAATCAAGTCCAGGAAGCACAGAGAGTCCCATACAGGATAAATCCAGGGAGAAACACGCCAAGACATATATTAATCAAACTATCAGAAATTAAATACTAAGAAAAAATATTAAAAGCAGCAAGGGAAAAGCAACAAATAACATACAAGGGAATCCCCATAAGGTGAACATCTGATCTTTCAGAAACTCTGCAAGCCAGAAGGCAGTGGCAGGACATATTTAAAGTGATGAAAGGGAAAAACCTACAACCAAGATTACTCTACCTACCAAGTATCTCATTCAGATTTGATGGAGAAATTAAAACTACAGACAAGCAAAAGCTAAGAGAATTCAGCACCACAAACCAGCTTTACAACAAATGCTAAAGCAACTTCTCTAGGAAAGGAACACAAGAAAGGGAAAAGACCTACAAAAACAGACTCAAACCAATTCAGAAAATGGTAATAGGAACATACATATTGATAATAACCTTAAATGTAAATGGATTAAATGCTCCAACCAAAAGATATAGCCTGGCTGAATGGATACAAAAACAAGACCTGTATATATGCTGTCTACAAGAGACCCACTTCAGACCTAGGGACACATACAGACTGAAAGTGAAGGGATGGAAAATGATATTCCATGCAAATGGAAATCAAAAGAAAGCTGGAGTAGCAAATCTCATAAAAGACAAAATAGACTTAAAAAGGACTATTAAAAGAGACAAGGACACCACATAATGATCAAGGGATCAATCCAAGAGGAAGATATAACAACTGTAAATATTTACGCACCCAGCATAAGAGCACCTCAATACATAAGGCAAAGGCTAACAACCGTAAAAGGGGAAAGTGACAGTAACACAATAATAGTGGGGGACTTTAACACCCCACTTTCACCAATGGACAGATCATCCAAAATGAAAATAAATAAGGAGACACAAGCTTTAAAAAACACATTAAACCAGATGTAGTTAATTGATATTTATAGAACATTCCATCCAAAAACAACAGAGTACCTTTCTTCTCAAGTACACATGGAACATTCTCCAGGATAGATCATATCTTGGGTCACAAGTCAAGCCTTGGTAAACTTAAGAAAACTGAAATCATATCAAGCATATTTTCCAACCACAATGCTATGAGAGTAGTTATCAGTTACAAGAAAAAAACTGTAAAAAATACAAACACACGGAAGCTAAACAATACACTACTAAATAAGCAAGAGATTACTGAGGAAATCAAAAAATACCTAGAAACAAATGATGATGAAAACACGACAACCCAAAACCTATGGGATGCAGCAAAAACTGTTCTAAAAGGGAAGTTTATGGCAATACAGTCCTACCTCAAGGAACAAGAAAAATCTGAAATAAACAATCTAACTGTACACATAAAGCAATTAG
Source organism: Globicephala melas (assembly GCF_963455315.2). Lineage (NCBI taxonomy): Eukaryota > Metazoa > Chordata > Mammalia > Artiodactyla > Delphinidae > Globicephala > Globicephala melas. The sequence goes on along the minus strand of NC_083320.1, from coordinate 46,442,974 downwards.
AGAAAGAAGAACAAAAAAACCCAAAGTTAGCAGAAGGAAAGAAATCATAAATATCAGATCAGAAATAAATGAAAAAGAAATGAAGCAAACAATAGCAAATATCAAACTAAAAGCTCGTTCTTCGAGAAGATAAGCAAAAGTGATATACCATTAGCCAGACTCATCAAGAAAAAAAGGGAGAAGACTCAAATCAATAGAATTAGAAATGAAAAAGGAGAAGCAACAACTGACGCTGCAGAAATACAAAGAATCATGAGAGATTACTACAAGTAACTATATGTCAATAAAATGGACAACCTGGAAGAAATGGACAAATCCTTAGGAAAGCACAACCTTCCGAGACTGAACCAGGAAGAAGTAGAAAATATAAACAGACCCATCACAAGCACTGAAATTGAAACTGTGATTAAAAATCTTCCATAAACAAAAGCCCAGGAACAGATGGCTTCACAGGCGAATTCTATCAAACATTTAGAGAAGAGCTAACACCTATTCTTCTCAAACTCTTCCAAAGTATAGCAGAGGGAGGAATGCACCCAAACTCATTCTACAAGGCGACCATCACCCTGATACCAAAACCAGACAAAGATGTCACAAAGAAAGAGAACTACAGACCAATATCACTGATGAGCATAGATGCAAGAATCCTGAAGAAAATACTAGCAAACAGTATCCAATAGCACATTAAAAGGATCATACGCCATGTTCAAGTGGGGTTAATCCCAGGAATGCAAGAATTCTTCAATACACACCAATCAATGTGATTCACCATATTAGCAAACTGAAGGATAAAATCCATATGATAATCTCGGTAGATGCAGAAAAATCTTTTAACAAAATTCAACACCAATTTATTGATAAAGAACTCTCCAGAAAGTAGGCATAGAAGGAAATTACCTCACTGTAATAAAGGCCATATATGACAAACCCACAGCCAACATTGTTCTCAGTGGTGAAAAACTGTCAACAGTTTCCTCTAAAATCAGGAACAAGACAAGGTTGTCCACTTTCACCATTATTATTCAACATAGTTTTGGAAGTTTTAGTCACAGAAATCAGAGAAGAAAAACAAATAAAAGGAATCCAAACTAGAAAAGATGTAAAGCTGTCACTGTTTGCAGATGACATGATCTTATATATAGAGAATCCTAAAGATGCTACCAGAAAACTGCCAGAGCTAATCAATGAATTTGGTAAAGTAGCAGGATACAATATTAATGTACAGAAATCCCTTGCATTCCTATACACTAATGATGAAAAATCTGAAAGAGAAATTAAGGAAACACTCCCATTTACCATTACAATAAAAAGCATAAAATACCTAGGAATATACCTACCTAAAGAGACAAAAGACCTGTATGCAGAAAACTATAAGACACTGATGAAAGAAATTAAAGTTGATACAAACAGCTGTAGAGATATACCATGTTCTTGGATTGGAAGAATCAACATTGTGAAAATGACTATACTACCCAAAGCAATCTACAGAGTCAATGCAATCCCTATCAAACTACCAATGGCATTTTTCACAGAACTAGAACAAAAAATTTTGCAATTTGCATGGAAACAAAAAAGTCCCCAAATAGCCAAAGCAATCTTGAGAAAGGAAAACGGAGCTGGAGGGATCAGGCTCCCTGATTTCTGAGTATACTAGAAAGCTACAGTAATCAAGACAGTATGGTACTGACACAAAAACAGAAATGTAGATCAATGGAACAGGATAGAAAGCCCAGAGATAAACCCGCAAACATATGGTCACCTTATCTTTGATAAAAGAGGCAAGACTATACAATGGATAAAAGATAGACTCTTCAATAAGTGGTGCTGGGAAAACTGGACAGCTACATGTAAAAGAATGAAATTAGAACACTCCTTAACACCATACATAAAAATAAACTCAAAATGGATTAAAGACCTAAATATAAGTCCAGACACTATAAAACTCTTAGAAGAAAACATAGGCAGAACACTCTGTGACATAAATCACAGCAAGATCCTTTTTGACCCACCTCCTAGAGATATGGAAATAAAAACAAAAATAAACAAATGGGACCTAATGAAACTTAAAAGCTTTTGTGCAGCAAAGGAAACCATAAACAAGACGAAAGGACAACCCTCAGAATGGGAGACAATATTTACAAATGAAGCAACCTACAAAGGATTTATCTCCAAAATATACAAACAGCTCATGCAGCTCAATATCAAAAAGAACCAAACAACCCATTCCAGAAATGGGCAGAAGACCTAAATGGACATTTCTCCAAAGAAGATATACAGATTGCCAACAAACACATGAAAGGATGCTCAACATCACTAATCATTAGAGCAATGCATATCAAAACCACAATGAGGTATCACCTCACACCAGTCAGAATGGCCATCATCAAAAAATCTACAAACAGTAAACGCTGGAGAGAGTGTGGAGAAAAGGGAAGGTTGCACTGTTGGTGGGAAGGTAAATTGATACAGCCACTATGGAAAACAGTGTGGAGGTTCCTTAAAAAACTAAAAATAGAACTATCATATGACCCAGCAATCCCACTACTGGTTATATACCCTGAGAAAACCATAATTCAAAAAGAGCCATGTACCACAGTGTTCATTGCAGCACTGTTACAATAGCCAGGACATGGAAGCAACCTAAGTGTCCATCGACAAGATGAATGGATAAAGAAGATGTGGCACATGTATACAATGGAATATTAGTCATAAAGAGAAAGAAAATTGAGTTTTTTGTTTGTTTATATGTTTGTTTTTGCGGTACGGGGGCCTGTCACTGTTGTGGCCTCTCCCATTGCGGGGCACAGGCTCCGGACGCACAGGCTCAGCGGCCATGGCTCACGGGCCCAGCCACTCTGCGGCGTGTGGGATCTTCTCGGACCGGGGCATGAACCCATGTCCCCTGCATCGGCAGGCGGACTCTCAACCACTGCGCCACCAAGGAAGCCCCCAAGTGCTTTTAATGGCTATACTGACTTAAATTTTCCTGCCACATTTTTTGATAAAGACACTAAAATCAGATTCTGGCAAACTATTTTTGTTGTTATTAAGGGCCAAAAAGTAAATATTTTAGGCTTTTGTGGCACATGCAATCTTTTTCTTAAAAATAAACAACACTTAAAAAATATAAAAACATACTTAGCTCACAGGCTATATAAAAATAAATCATTTGCCAGATATATCATGAACAACTTTTTATTGGAAGGAATAGACAAACTACCATCTCTCTCTCCTTTCTCTCTCTCTCTCTGTATGTGTGTGTGTGTATATATATATATATATATATATATATATATATATACATTTGTAATTTTAGAAAAATTAACTCATCATAGGAAAACACAAATAACCAAATTTAACCCTGGAAGAGAGAAATTCTAAATAGAACAATTGTTACTGAAGAAAATAACTTCAAAGAGTTACATTCCTAAAAGTCAGCAGGCTCAAATATTTCATGAGTTAGCCCTGTCAAAACTTCTAAAACAGATAATCTGGTGCTATTTAAGCTACTTCAGGAATAAGAAAAATAGATATTTATTTTTGCTGATATTAAGAATCACCAAGATAAATTAAGTGTATAATAAAGATGTGTGACAGTGTTTACAGTATGCTCCCACTTGAGTTTCCAGAAAGCCATATTTATATACACTTGTAAGTAAAAAAATTTCTGGAATTTTACAAAAAATAATCTGTTCCTAGTGGTTGCTTTTGGGGAATGAACTTCAGAAGGAGACTTGCTTTACACTTCATACCCTTTCATTTTCATACGAGACAGTGTGCATTTTTTATCATGACACATTTAACTTTTTCAGTAACCACAGTGTTTTAAAATAAATGTTAGAATTCTGAAAAAACACAATGACAAGAAGTCAGCTGTCTTGGGAAATGCAATTCAGAATAAAAGAAACCAAAAAACATGAAATAGCCAAGTAGAAAAGTGAACAATTCAATTCATCATTCAGATGTTTTCATAATGCTACATCTAGACATTTTGAAACCCTTGACATTTGCATACTTTGATATCATGCAGTCTTAAAATCAGTAATGTTTTTAAACATTAAAAATGTATTATGATATATTTAATACCCTCAAAATGATGAAAGAATAATATCACAAGCACAAGCTTTTATCAACACATCCCAAAGTTTGAGTAGACCATCACCAATGTAACTGAAGTATCCCCAAATTTATCCACTTATCCTACCACTCTCCTCATCAGATCTAGCCTCCATCCTGGAATTCCCCCTTCCTTTTCTCCTTTTCTTTGTGATATATGTGTATGTATATAATACATATTTTTAAATAAATTATTGATTACTTCTACTTTGAAATGTACTAGAAGGTATTTGTTTTTATGTTACTTCAGCATTATTAACATTCAGTATTACTAGCTTGTGAGAGTCATTCATGGGAGTTGTTCAAGAGATACAAGTAGCGTTAATTAATTTGCTTTCACTGTCCAATAGTCCCTATTATACTCCTTTCCAAAACTAAATCATCTTTCTCTTGAAAATGGATATTTGTGTTATTTAAAGAGTTATTGCTATTAAAACAGTTCTGTTGTAAACATTTTTCAATATGCCTCGTTCATTTGTGCAAGAATTTCTCTAGCCAAAGCAATTTACAGTTGGGTTGCTGAGATGTTTTATCTTTATATAGTATTTCATGAAGTCCAAGGTGCCATCTGTTGTAAGATATTATTTTATATACTAATATAAAAGGAAAAACACCAACTACTGTGTTTTATAAGATATATCCTGATTACAGAGATGATAAAATGTGAAGAAGTGTGCACCTTAAAATTAATGAAATGTAATCGATAATGCCAGAGTGCTATATAAAGAAATAATATTTATGTGCATATTTGCAAGAAGTTTCTAAGACTGTTGTTCTACATCCACACCAATATTTGGTATTATCAGATTTTATAATTTTTCCTTTCTTGTGAATATAAAATGGTATTCTGATTATAGCTTGCATTTCTTAATTAATAAGAAACTTATTTTACAACTTATACAAATTATGTATAATTTCTAATTTATTCCTGATATTTTCTTTATTGACCATCCCAGAGAGTCTATTATTCTTTTCACAAAAGGATTAATTTAGGAGAATTAAAATTTTTTTAAATTTTATGAGTTTAAAATTATGTTATTTTGTTATTGCATTCTAACCATGCATGTGGGCAGAGAACAAATTCTGTGTAAAAGCAATTCTCTGAATTTTATTGAATCTTGTTTTATAGCTTATGCTTGATCAAATTTATATTACAAGTTTGAGTCAAATGGGTATTTTCTAGATGTTAGTATTCTATACACGCCTGTTGATCAAGCATGTTGTGTTATTCTAATCTTCTGTAGTTTGAGAAATGTGAAAATATTTTCATACAATAATTGAAGGTTAGTTATCCTTCTTCAAGGTTAATTTGGTCAAACCACAAAATATTTTTGTAAATACAAAGTTTTTTTGTAAATTCTTGCACAAATGAAGGAGGCATTGTAAGATTGGCTTTTAATAAATTTTTATTATACAAGGTGTAGTTAGTGTTTCCAAGTTTCATTGCTGTTGATATCTTTTTGGAAAAGTCAGTAATTGCATTACATTTTCAAAATTTATAAAATGGCAAGATTGATCCTTTTTGGTGAAAAATATAGCTCATAGTTTATTTTTTCATGCGTTAGCTGTTTTGTATAACATTTGTATTTAGTTTTAAATACTGGAGATTTATTGTTGTTTTAAATTGCAGTTATACTACTAAGGTTTTATCATGAACTGTTTTAATCATAGATTGAATGGCTCTTCCTGAGAATTACCCACACAATCTCTTAATGAGGTGAATAGTCAATTCAAACTTGAAAGGAGTCAAATTTGAGATATCTGCAATTTTATGTCACTGTTCTGCCCAGAGCCCCAGAACATTTTACAAAGGGCAAATATAGATCAGCAGAAGATTACATGTAAAATTCAATAGTTTAACAATCTAAGAATTTTGAAGGATATAACATATATCAACTAAACACAATACATGTCATTATAGAACCAAGAAAGCAGGCTGTATCATTGGTGCTAATTATATCTTTTAAAATCAGCTTTCAAAATAAATGGGTTAAATAGTGATAAATTCCTTCATCAGTTTGATATGTTCTTAATTTTGAAAAATGATATAAGAAAAATTGTTAAACTATAATATCAGGAAATTACCTCATCTGAAAACAGCATCTAATGATAAAAAATGAGTAATATCGTGGACAGCCTGTATTGTGGTTTAAATGTGTGTTGTTACATAAATTATTTGTCACATATTTCCACTTTCTTGAACTCTTGGCCAATCTATCTTCATTATTACATTGCAATGCTAAACAATCTATGAAATAAGTGTTCTATAATATATTATAAATATATTTATAGAGTTGATTAACTTTCATAGACTCCTAATTATTCTCCATGCCTTACCTGTTTTTTCTACTAGATACAATTTCCATTTTAAAGTACCCTATATAAGATGAATATTCCTTTCATCCCCATTGCTTAAACAATTAAATCCAAACACTATTCTAGGATTAAAGATATGCTAGAAATAACGTGATAATACTTTCTGGTATGCCTGAGACATTCTAGGTTTATACCTGTTGTCCTGGCATAATTATTAGTAGTGTCCCTTTCACTCTTGAAAGTGTCCTGTTTCAGAATATATAGCATCCTATTCAAACCATATTCCAAACAACTTTCCCAGTGTTACCTTACATTAGAGTGTTCTGTGCATCTCATTCTCAACCCAAAGTAAATTGCTTAGTGCTCCCTATGTATTTTTACTTCTCTTTTCTCTTCTTGTGCCTCTGTTTATACAGTTTTTTTGTGCTCTCTGATCTTCATCCTCAATTGTTTTTGTCTCTCCAAAATTTATCTTAGATATCATCTCTTTCACAGAAGCTTTCCTGATTCCCACTTGGAGGCAGTCTTTTCTTTCTCTAATTTGTATTTTATCTATATTTAATTAATGGGATGATTTCCATTTTTACTTGAGGTTATTTAGTAAACATCTGACCTCCACTACTTGATTTGATGTTCCTTCAAGGCAGAATTAGTGCATTCTTTTTTTTTTTTTTTTTTTTTTTTGTGGTACGCGGGCCTCTCACTGTTGTGGCCTCTCCCATTGCGGAGCATAGGCTCCGGACGCACAGGCTCAGCAGCCATGGCTCACGGGCCCAGCCGCTCCACGGCATGTGGGATCTTCCCGGACCGGGGCACGAACCCGTGTCCCCTGCATCGGCAGGCAGACTCTCAACCACTGCGCCACCAGGGAAGCCCTCAATGCATTCTTGTTTTATCATTCATAGTGCCTTACATCTAGCACTGTTGGTGGGAATGTAACTTGATACAACCACTATGGAATACAGTATGGAGGTTCCTTAAAAAATTAAAACTAGAACTACCATATGACCCAGCAATCCCACTACTGGGCATATACCCTGAGAAAACCATAATTCAAAAAGAGTCATGTACCAAAGTGTTCATTGCAGTGCTATTTATAATAGCCAGGACATGGAACCAACCTAAATGTCCATCGACAGATGAATGGATAAAGAAGATGTGGCACATATATACAATGGAATATTACTCAGCCATAAAAAAATGAAATTGAGTTATTTGTAGTTAGGTGGTTGGAACTAGAGTCTGTCATACAGAGTGGAGTAACTCAGAAAGAGAAAGACAAATACTGTATGCTATCACATATATATGGAATAAAAAAAAAAAAAGGTACTGATGAACCTAGTTGCAGAGCAAGAATAAAGAGGTAGATGTCGAGAATGGACTTGAGGACATGGGGTGGGAAGGTGAAGCTGGGGCAAAGTGAGAGTAGCATCGACATATATACATTACCGAATGTAAAAAAGTTGGATGGTGGGAAGCAGCAGAATAGCACAGAGATACCGGCTTGGAGCTTTGCAGTGACCTAGAGGGGTGGGATAGGGAGGATGGGAGAAAGGCTCAAGAGGGAGGGGATATGGGGACATGTATATGCATGTAGCTGATTGGCTTTGTTTTGCAACAGAAACTAACACAGTATTGTGAAGCAATTATACTCCAATAAAGATATATTAAAAAAAAAAAAGTACATCCCAGTAAAGAGAGGATTGTAGTGGACGATTTTACAATATTTCTAAGGTTATAATGTTATGCATATAATGTTAGAGAAGAATTTACTGTTCTTTAGGTAAATGGAGCAAACCTTGCAATGAATTACGTTGTTTTTAAACATTTTATAAAATGTTGAAGACAAATAATTATCTTAATATTACTTTGTGTTGTCATTTTCTTATTTGCTACTCATAGGCTACTATAAATAAAAATCTTTTAAAAGGTTATTGATTCATATCTCAAACACAAAGGTAGATATTCCAGTTTCTAAAATTATTATATTTTACATATTACTAGCATTAGAAAATGCTTCCAGAGCTACTGAAAGGAGCTTCAGCCCTCACTCTGAAACCTACAGTCTGAGGGAATTCCAGCCAAACCCAGCCCTTGTAAGCTTTGCTTTTAAAGCCAGGTTTCTTCAAGCCTTGTGCTTTAAAAACTGCTCAAGATAGAGCCTCCACTATAGACCTGGGAATGTAGCAGTAAATTCACTGATTCTTAAAGTCAATGAATACTAGAAAAGTAAGAAATCAGATCTTCTGTATTCTAATTTGTTGTTTTTGTTGTTGTTTTTCTACTTCCAAAGTCTTTCTCACACTATAGAGTCTGAGGAAAGTTATATATAAAGTCAGAGAGGAATTAGTATTTTGTATTTAACCAAGCAAGCCCCCCAAATCAAGTGATTTGATAATTAAAATCCCTTGGCACTAGATTAATGAATCAGTAGCTACTAAAAAGATGTATTGTGATAAGATCCATAATGAGATTCAGAGTGAAAAAAGATGCAGTTTATTCAGATAGTTCAGCTGTCCCATCAGGGACAGTAGATAAAAAGGAATTACAAACCTTGGTTCTTGGACTGACTGTCATTTTGCCAAGCCAATTAGACCTCTTGATCTCTTTAAGATTGGCTTCTCTGTACTTTCAACAGACATGGACACAGGGAGAATATTAATGTGAATATTATTGTAACTAAAATGTGACCAAGTGATGATGTAGAAATATGGTTACTTTACAAGAAACTTTTAACATAGCTGAATAATATAGATCTAAGTATTTTACAGGTTAAAAATCAGGGCCAGGGCTTCCCTGGTGGTGCAGTGGTTGAGAGTCCACCTGCCGATGCAGGGGACACGGGTTCGTGCCCCGGTCTGGGAAGATCCCACATGACACGGTGTGGCTGGGTCTGTGCGCCATGGCCGCTGAGCCTGCGTGTCCGGAGCTTGTGCTTCGCAACTGGAGAGGCCACAACAGTGAGAGGCCCGCATACCGCAAAAAAAAAAAAAAAAAAATCAGGACCAGAGGTTTAAAAAGATTCCATTTATTTTACATTTCTTATGCAATGAACTGATACTTTCTAAATCCTTTACAAATCACATTCTACACATATACTTTTTTATATATTCTAAACTCTTCTTATAACATGAAATTTCAATCCTGCATGTCCGTATAGGATTAGTGAAATAAAAGCTCTTGTCCAAAGACTTTGGGAGAAAGTATTAAATTTAACCAGTATTGTTCTGTTTTTAAAAACTGATTTTTAAAAAAACATTTGTTTAGGGGCTTCCCTGGCGGCGCAGTGGTTGAGAGTCCGCCTGCCAATGCAGGGGACACGGGTTCGTGCCCCGGTCCGGGAAGATCCCACATGCTGCGGAGCGGCTGGGCCCGTGAGCCATGGCCGCTGAGCCTGCACGTCCGGAGCCTGTGCTCCGCAACGGGAGAGGCCAGAGCAGTGAGAGGCCCGCATACCGCAAAAAAAACAAAACAAAACTTTTTTTTAAATAACAAAAATTAATTATGGGCGGCTCTTAAACGGTGTCATTTATCATTTCAGATATGGTAATATATAGTCTGTTTATAGGTGTCTATAAAGATTCTTAGTATTCTTTTTGATTAGTTAGCTTCCTTTCTGCTTGAACGATACTATGTGTTCCTTACACAGGCTGCTGATCTTTCCACTGTAAGCCACAGTGATTTCTTTTACTCTGTTTTTTTCCAGCTTCCTGTATAGCCTTCCTCTTTTCATCTACTTCTTCACCTCAGTCTTGTCTTTTTCTTTTTCTATACAAAACCATTCAGCTATTTGAAGTCCAGATCAATTTCTGTTTATGGAGTCTTCACTGATGATTCAAAGTTAATTTAATTCAACAGTATGTGTTGTGCATAATATGTAATTTATTTCTTAATTATATTAAAATTAGAACTCCATTTTATACCATCTTGCACTGTGCTATAATTCTTCCTTGTACATGTATGTCTTCTCTTTCAAATAAGATTATAAGTAATTAGAAGTTCGGAATTAAATTAACAGCAAACCACATATAGATAGATTTTTATATGCTTTTAATATTTACAATGTGCTTGACATACTACAGCGGATTTGTTTTATGCCAGAGGTGGTTCTTTAAGACTCCATTCTGTGCTTTGGATAAGTTTCTGAAATATACTTTTGTATATTTACTTAGCAGGTAACATCAGCAAAATGGTGGAGTAGGAGAGACCACCAATTGTCCTCCCACACACACACACAAATAATTAGATGGCTATCCAGTAAGAAAGTAGTTCTGGGAGGATAGTTGAAAATCATTAAATTTAGTGACAAGTATTCTGAGGTCTTGTTCTTTGGTGGAATTGTGAATTTTCTTTTTCTCAATTGAGACTTGTTCACAAAGACTCCATCTAACAACTACTTGTATTTCCTGTTAGTGACTGTGTAAGGTTAAGTCCTACAAGTTTAAAAGTCACTTTGTTATTGCAGAGCATTTGCCCACAATATATGCCATCCTTGAAAACGTATATGGCTAGGGAATGATCTAAATACTTTAACACTGTGACAAGCAACTAATATCAGTGAAATCACAACTTTGATATACTGGTCATATTTTTGAATATACATTAAATAAACACATAAATTAGCATAATAACGTTCATCCTTTTATCACCTATAATTATTTTACTCTTATCTGCATTATAATAGCCATGTATGTTTGGTAATTTTATTTCTCTGATAGTTGAAGAAATATGATTTGCTCATTGTATTCATTCAGTGTTTCACAGTGAGACATTCAAGCACTGTCCCAGTGATATGTAGGTTCAAAAGTTAAGTGAGATACAGAATCAACAATAACAAGTAGGGCTTACAGACACCTTAACTGAGACAGAAGAAAACAATTTTGTACTCTGTATCCTCTATTCCCTTAATGTCTTTGTTATTCAAGCTTGTGAAATGGCCTGCTGTGCACTGTGGCTTGAGGGCTTTGAGGACCTATAAATCCCTAAATATTTGTTTTCTAGATCCATATAATGCAGCTGTTCCAACCTGCATGGCCTGATAACTTCAGTGTTAGAAAGAGCAGATAATGAAATACAAGAAAGTGCTTTGTATTATGGGGTGGGAGTGAACATGGAAAGAGAGTTTGGAGAAGTAGAGGACATTTTTAAAGCATGTAAAATCATGGAGAAGGATTCTCCTTGAAATATAGAATAGCTCGGAAACAAGATGAATACACCATTTACCCAGGTGTGGGGTGAGGAGACGAGAAGGGGAATTGGGAGAGCAGCTCAGATAAACTTTTCCTCAGGCTGGATGCAAATACTGTACTAAGGAAACATTTCTTTCAGACATCTAGGATACTTACGGTATCTGGCTTAGTACCTTTAGGCTTAATGTTTTAGAAGGATTGACCAAACTAACAGTGACTGATTGAGGGCAGAACATCCTAAGCACCACTGATGCAGTAGCTGGGACAAAGCATTGTACTGTTTATTTCTAGAAGGTAAAAACTTTGTCTCTCTTCTCTCCTTGGGCAGGAATAACTTATGTTCTACACTGTATATACCTTGCATTTCAGTCAGGAGAAAAAGGGGGCATTGGTGCTCTACTACTACAGAGAGTTCTCATGGGAAAAGAAAAACATTGGCCCAGTGAATAAGAACAGCTAGATAAAATGATTAAAATCTATTGTATCACTCTCTGAGTCCACCCAGTTATGTCATGGGACAGGAAATACATACGTATACAATGGAATTAGTATTCAATATAAGAAACATTTTTTTTCTTGACTATTTTGAGTATATAAACAGTAGAGGTTCATTTGTGGGGTTTTTTTTTTTTTGCTAGGCATATCTGAATATGTACACAGAGATTACTGGAAAAAAGATATAATCTGATGTAAGCTATACTCGGTCAAAGTGTCATTAGAAAGTTTGTTCCTTCCAAAATTATGTATGCAAACTTTTAGAAATTATATTGGCTATATTGTACTGGTCTTTGATATATTAGTACTTTAAAGAAAGATTTTCATGGTGAACAATGGTATTCATAGTATTTTTCTTTCCTGGCTATGTCAAGAGCTTTTGTTCTTTTCTATTAGGTGGAAAGAGCAAACAGACTATTTCTATTTCAGCTTATTTAGTTGTACGTGCAGACTTTCACATCATTTAGAAGAATTACATAATGGGAGTCAATTTATTTTGCTGTCATCTTTTTCAGTTGAATTTAAAAAAAATTATGCTGAAAGAATACTATATAGTGATAATGGCGACAGTTTTTGTACAATATGGTTTATTTCCTAAGCATATATATTTGTTTCTTAGAAAGTTAATGTTTTCCCTATATTTTTATTGGCCACTCTGTGTTCTGATGCTGAAAATTCATAGAAAGTCATTTTAATTAAGCTTTTAAATTTTATTTATTTATTTTTCATTTCAAGAAATTGTCTCAATTTAGCAGATTATAGGTTTGTTGGAAAGACATATCCATAGAGAATCCAGAAAAATCTGGACACAAAATAGTTTGTTAAAGTTGAGCTACACATAGATCTTTGAACTAGTGGCATTTTTTTTACAATAATTGAGAGACAGCTACACATTTCTGTATTCCTATCTCTACGATTTGGCTGCTTCTTCTTTGTATATTTCCTCTACCTCATTAGTTTTGCTTACTTATAATTTTGATAGCCTTATAACTTCAGTTTATTAAGCCCTTTACAACCCACCCCTTAATGGCTAATCCTGCCTTTCATTCCATCACAAATGACTGTTCAATCTGAAGATTACCTCCTTTGTTGTAGGTTAGTTTGCCATAGGTGCATGGGTTTATTTCTGAGTTCTCAATTTTGTTCCATTGTTCTATGTGTTTGTTTTGGTGCCAGTACCATGCTGTTTTTTTGTTTTTTGTGGTACGCGGGCCTCTCACTGTTGTGGCCTCTCCCATTGCGGAGCACAGGCTCTGGACATGCAGGCTCAGTGGCCACGGCTCATGGGCCTAGCCGTTCCATGGCACGTGGGATCTTCCCGAACCAGGGCACGAACCCGTGTCCCCTGCATTGGCAGGCGGACTCTCAACCACTACGCCACCAGGGAAGCCCTACCATGCTGTTTTAATTACTGCAGCATTGTAGTATAGTCTGATGTCTGGGAGAGTGATACCTTCAGGTTTTTTCTTTTTTCTCAAGATTCCTTTGGCAATTTAGGGTCTTTTGTGGGTCCATATGAATTTTAAGATTATTTGCTCTAGTTCTATGAAAATGTCATGGGTATTTTGGTAGAGATTGCATTAAATCTGTAGATTGCTTTGGGCAGTATAGCCATTTTAACAATATTAATTTTCCAATTTAAGAGCACTAGATGCCTTTCCATTTCTTTGTATCATCTTCAGTTTCCTTCATCAATGTTTTCTAGTTTTCAGAGTGTAGGTCTTTCACCTCCTTGGTTAAGTTTATTCCTATGAATTTTAATTCTTTTTGGTATGATTTTAAATAGGACTTTAAAAAAACTTTATCTTTCTGATAGTTCATTATTAATATATAGAAACACAACCAATTTCTGTATATTAATATTATATCCTGCAACTTTGCTGAATTCATTTATTCTAATAGTTTTGGGGTGGAGACTTTAGGGTTTTCTATATAAAGTATCATGTCATCTGCAGATAGTGACAGTTTTACCTCTTCCCTTCCAATTTGGATGCCTTCTATTTCTTATTCTTATCTGATTGCTGTGCATAGTGTTTCCAATGCTATGTTAAATAGAAGTTACAAGTGTAGGCATCCTTGTCTTCTTCCTGAGTTTAGAGAAAAGACTTTCAGCTTTTCACTGCGAGTATGATGTTGGCTGTGGGTTTGTCATAAATCGCCTTTATTATGTTGAGATATGTTTCCTCTGTACCCATGGTGATGAGAGTTTTTATCATGAATGGATGTTGAATTCTGTCAAATGCTTTTTCTGCATCTGTTGAGATGATCATGTGATTTTTATCCTTCCTTTTTTTAATGTGGTATATCACATTGATTGATTTGCAAATGTTGAACCATCCTTGTGACCCCGGAGTAAATCTGACTTGATCATGGCATATGATCCTTTTAATATATTGTTGGATTTGGTTTACTAATATTTTGTTGAGGATTTTTCCATCTATATTTATCAAAGATATTGGCCTATAAGGGAGGCAAGAATATACATTGGAGAAAAGACAGTCTCTTCAATAAGTGGTACTGAGAAAACTGGACAGCTATTACATGTTAAAGAATGGGATTAGGACATTACCTCACACCATATACAAAAATAAACTCAAAATGGTTTAAAGACCTGAAACCATAAAACTAGAAGAGAACATAGGTGAAACACTTTTTGACATAAAGCATAGCAATATTTTTTTGGATCTGTCTCCTAAGACAAAAGAAATAAAAGTAAAAATAAATAAATGGAACCTAATTAACCTTAAGAGCTTTTGCACAACAAAGGAAACCATTGACAAATTGAAAAGACAACCTATGGAATGGGAGAATATATTTGCAAATGATATGACTGATAAAAGGTTAATATTCAAAATGTATAAACAGCTCATGCACCTCAACATCAAAAAAACAAACAACTCAATTACAAAATGGGCAGAAAAAATGTATGTGTGTACATACAATGGAATATTACTCAGCCATAAAACGAATGAAATTCTGCCATTTGCATCAATGTAGATGGACCTAGAGAATATTATGCTTAGTGAAATAAGTCAGAGAAAGACAAAAACTGTATGATATCACTTATGTGGAACCTTAAAAATAATAAAATGAATGTATATGCAAAACAGAAGCAGACTCACAACTATAGCAAACAAACTAGTGATTACCAAAGGGGAGAGGGAAGGGGGGCACAAATTAGGGGTATGGTATTAACAAACTACTATGTGTAAAATAGATAAACAACAAACATATATTGTATATCACAGGACATTGTAACCATTATCTTGTAATAACTTTCAGTGGATCATAATCTATAAAAATACTGAATCACTATGCTGTACACTGGAAACTAGTATAATACTGTAAGTCAACTACAATTAAAAATCTGAAGATTGGCTGCCCTTGGATCGTATATTGATTTGTGGTCCACTCTGTGACAGGCGCTGTATCATGTGAGTTTAAATATGGGTTAACATTTTGTTGGTGGGAAAGCTAAGGTTTTTTCCTTTAGGAGAAACTGTAGGCTTGGAAGGAACAATAATTGGTACATCCGAAATACAAGCTTCTGTTTTATCTAACACAAAGGAATTGTGCTCCAATATTATGCATCATCTTTTATGTACATTTTCTTATATGGCAATTCAATTTGTACATGATATACACAAACTGTTAATTTAGGGTGGAATATATTGGATTTTATACCTCTTCCTCATCCAAGAATAAGGATATTTTATGCGCGTTGCTTATCAAAGTAAGTTATCAATGAGACTGACTGATGATATGGCCCCTGAAAGCCAGGTCATATGACCTTATATTCTATATTTTATAAGATGATCCCCCCCAATCCCAACTATAATCATAAGGAACTTTGCCTGCTGTTAGGCATGTATTTCTTTAAGGATCATACTCCTTCGTATTTTGCATCCTGGGTATATCAGTAATGACTTCTCTAAGTGCCTCGGTGCCGTGGGAATTATGATTCCTTCGAGTCCAGGTTTTTCTTGGTATGTTTGGAAGTGACAGTACAGTTGATGTTAGTATCCCATTTTCTCATCATTGTTTTCATTTCAGTATGTTCTTGATACTATTGCTGCACTGAGGGTTTTTTTTGTAATAAATGGATGACAGTTTTTAATTGATCTTATTTATTTTTCATTAAAAAGAGAATAAGTCCTCTATGCATCATGCACTCTCATTTTAAGATTTAATGCCAAAGCATTAATGTAAACATTATTAATACTATGATGGAGTTACATAGCTATTATTAGCAATTGTGTGTGGCATTCTAATCTTTGATTGTATAAATTAGAAATATTACACAGAAGTACATGTGCTTTAAAATTAATGTACAGTTTTACATTAAAACTGTAAACATTTAATCAGATAATTCCACATTACCAAATTTTAATCTGAATTTATAATTATAATCTCAATTTGTAATTCATTCATTCACTGATCCCATAAATATTCTTTGAGGCCCTATTGTTTTGGGCCCTTATACTAGATGTTGGAGATACAGATATAAAAATGAGTATTCCAGAGTTTTTAGAGGGATTCATAATTTGTTTAGTGCTTGGCAAGACAATAGAATAAGTGCTGTGAAAAGAGTATGTGTGTGTCATATGGAAGTTCATATATGGCCATTTAGCCCAGGGAGAAAGGAGTTACTGAAGAGTTTCCATATGGAATCATTTTTAGTCAATTTATTGAGGTATAATTTACGTACAATAAAATGGATTAACTCTACAGTTGTCTGACAAACATATACATCTGTGTAAACTCTACCCCAATTAAGATATAGACCTTTCAGTATTCAAGAAAATTCTCTTGACCTTTTTCACCCTTTCCTTGCAGACCCTTCCCCATCAGCCTTCCTAGCATGGGTAATTTTTAAAATGAGTTTTTAAGATGCCCGTGAGTAGTTCAGTAACTATGTCAGAAGAAGGAGAAGGAAAAGCACCCGACTGAAATTAGGGCTTCTATCAGAGAGTGTAGAAAGTTGAGGCTAGAGAAGTTAGTAGAATTAGATTCTAGAGACCCTGAAAGCCATTTTAAGGTTTTCAATTTCATCCTTATGGTAATGGAGAGTCTTCAAATGGATTTAAGCTTGAGTCATAATAATAGTTGTAAAATTAAAAGTTAATAGTAAGAAGAATTTTGAGTGGTTACCAAGGGGTAAGCCCTTATATGCATGACTTAATTTAACTCTGTAAGGAGGATACTTTTCTTATCCGTTAAAGATGTGAGAAGATAGAACCTCAGAAATATTAAATGAATTGCAGATTCACGATTAGTAAGAACTCCTGGGAAGATTTTACACAAAAGCCCATGTCAGTTCATCTTCAGTATCAAGTTTTTTAAAACATTAACAGTAAATGAACAGATAAATCAAAATCAGCAGGACTGGTAGCAGAGGTATAATACAAATGAGAAATAATGAGGCCTGTACAGGGGAGGGAAGGAAATGTCCAATTGGAGAGATAATTAGGAGATAGAATCTACAGGGCTTAATAATAAATCGTTGGGGAAAGGATTTAGTGGAGAGAGTACTGAGGGTCATTCCCACCTTAGGTGATTAGATGGTGTAATTACCTAAAATAATGAGACTAGAAAGAGAAACAGGTGTGCAGATGACCAGGTCAGTGTTGGCCTTGCTGATTTTAGGTACCTATGTGACTTCCAAGTCTTAAGTCTGGCAGGAATTTGGAAATACAGGTCTGAACTTCTGAAAAGATTTCTGAACTATTGAGAAAGATAAAATATCGTTAGTTTATAGATTTTAGTTAAAGCCAGAGAGAAAGTAAGTAATTAGCAGAAGAAAGCTAAGAATAGAATTGGGAAACATGAGTCTTTAAGGAATGCTGGGGAAAACAAAGACTATCTAGCAGCAAAACAGGAAGACATATAATAGAGAACATCTCAGAGATCAAGGGTTGGTGGGTTTCTTAATAGTTCAGTGGTACGACAAATAGCATGGAGAAGTGAAAGGAGAGAAGGGATTAAATGTATTAATTGTGTTTTGAATCCAGGTGGTCACTGACAATTTGAGTGAAGGTAAGTCCTTTGATAGGGGAAGAAAGACTGAAATGCAGAGACATGAATGGGGAAAAAATATAGACAATGCATGTGAAAAACTCAAGATGCTTGACTGTGAGGGAAGGGAACAGATGGGAATATGGTTATAGGAAATCAGGAAACTGAGGGAGCTCTTTTTTTCCAGTGGGAAGTGGGTGATGGATTTTGTACAAAGAGAATAGAGAAAGTAAACAAAAGAAAAAAAGCCGGTGAAAAAGAAAAGATACATAATAGAGCAAAGTTCCTGAGGATATAGGAAGATATAGTATTTGAGCACAGGTGGAGGGATAAGGTAATGAGGGCACTGCAGCTCAGTCATTGAATAGGTTGAATGTGGGTTGGAGAGCAGGCATTTGTAGTTGAAGCAATTTCCCCACCTCTGTGTTTAGGGAATGTCAGAGTGTAACTATCCTTTCGTGGTGGCAGGGTGGGGAGCTGCAAGGAAAACTGTGCACTCTGAGGTTCACTTAAGGCAAGTGTTGTGGGCAGCACTTTCTAATGAGGTGCAGATTTAGAGGCAATATTTTTGATGAAATTAGTATCACAGAGCAGTGAAAAATTTTTGAGAGGGAGGAGTCTTACTCATAATGGATAATTCTGT
The DNA here is from genome assembly GCF_963455315.2 of Globicephala melas. NCBI lineage: Eukaryota > Metazoa > Chordata > Mammalia > Artiodactyla > Delphinidae > Globicephala > Globicephala melas. The sequence continues at coordinate 46,424,200 of NC_083320.1, read as the reverse complement.
TTTAAGTTTTACTCCATGAAGCATCATTTCCAAGTTCAGAACCCTAGGTGGCCTCTAATTGTTATTAATCACCTCTCAAGAGCCAGGCCTGCTTCCTCCTATTAAGTGTGTGTTTTTGCTTGTGCTATTCTGTTGCTTAGACTGTTTTCTGTGGTTCTTCCTATTGCTTTCTCATTGAATTTTCTTATCTTTTCTCACATTTGTTTCCTTGTGATAGAGCAGGGCTCAGTCCTCCTGTTTTATTACTGTTTTTAGTTCCCCATCTATGAAGTGGCACCCATTAAGTCTGCTCTGAGCTTCTGCTAAATTCTATGCTGTAAAAAAAAAACTTGTTTGCATAGACATTTTTCCTTGTTTGTTTTAAATGTGTGATGGGTAAGAGACATCAGTAAGGAATGTTTTAAGTGTGATGGGTAAGAGACATCAGTAAGGAATAGTAAAAAAAATTAGAAAGAATATATAAACAAATTCTAGCTTAAAAATTGAACTACTGCAGGCTTCCCTGGTGGTGCAGTGGCTGAGAGTCCGCCTGCCGAGGCAGGGGACACAGGTTCGTGCCCCAGTCTGGGAAGATCCCACATGCCGCGGAGCGGCTGGGCCTGTGAGCCATGGCCGCTGAGCCTGCACGTCCGGAGCCTGTGCTCCACAACGGGAGAGGCCACAGCAGTGAGAGGCCCGTGTACCGAAAAAAAAAAAATTGAACTACTGCAATTGGCCTCCTATTATGACTTTTCTTATTTAAGTTGCTAAATTATCTAAATTCAGGCTTGTAGAAATCTTCATGAAAGAATCCTATTTTATTATGCCCCTACATTTGTATTAGCTACATTAGGTATCTCTGTCAAGAACACTTTTTAGTACAAATTATATCAGAATTAAAATAGTTAAAATAGGTGAAAATAGTCAGGTAAAAGAAAAAAGATGATTAAGGACCTATGTCCCATCAACTGTTACTATATTTAAAAAAAGAGGACCATAATTCAGAGTATCCTGTTTTTCCTTTATGCTTTGATGTTTTTGCTTGTAGTTGCCTTCTTTAAAGTATATAAGAATACTCAGATAAACTAGAATAAAATTAATGAGCTTAACAAGTTTTAGGTAATTAGCCTAGCTGGATTTGTTTTTCTAGGAATAGTCTGTGAAGATACTTTCACAAATAGTCTTAAAGTTTTAGCAATTCAGTAGGAAAAAACAAACTTTACCACATTAAATTAAAAATAGAACCATTTGTAAATTAATTTTCAGATTATTTTTACTGATTTTAATGATGCACATATTGTCTCTAGTAATATACTTGGATAAACTATATCTTACATAAGCAAAGCTCAACATAGATTATTTGTATCATAATTAAACATTTAAATACAGAAATGTTTGGTAATCAAATTAGACTAGAAAGTTTAATTCCAAGTAGCAATTTATTTTCTGAAAATGTCTGATGGATTTTTAAATCATACTTCCCACACAACTCCTTAATTTTTATATATTTTATTGACCAAACAGTATCATGTAATAAGTAATACTGTTCAGGTTAATCATATCCCCTTGAATGCTATAAACACTATAGTTACTTCTACTTCTATGAACTTTGAGATTATTAATTTCTGAGACTATCAATTAGTCAAAAAGCATAATAATCATTCACATTCATTTGTTCCCATAGTATAAGGTCTTAAGAACCGTTTCATGTATATATATACATGGCATATATATATATATATATATATATATGCCATGTATATATGTGGCATATATATATAATATATATAGATATGGCAATACTAAGTCAATTAAGCTTGGTACTTTTGGAATTTATTTTGTTACCTTTCAAAAAATTTTTTGAAGAATAACAGGGGATCAAAGGAACCTAATCTGTTTCCTTTTCTCATGTAAGTAATACAACCAAACAGGGGTGCAGGGGTATGGTTAGGTGGTGGATGGGATAAGGCACTTGTACCATCCTCATACATGTTGCATCTCCAGAAAACACACCATCTATCTATGCTACTTACATGAGAATCTATTACTGTTCTTTGTGAAAGTTTCACAGAACAGAGCACTATGTCTCTTCTGTCATCCCAGGAAAAAATAGCAAATACAGTAAACAATATTTGGTATCAACCCTCATGAAAACGAGAGAGGAAATTTTGACAATAAAAATAATCTCCTGTGTTTGTACTTCCAAATTAGGTTTGGGATGACAATAGGTGGAAGGATAAAATAAAAAGTATAAAAACTTCCTCTTTGATTTCTTCAGTGATCAGTTCATTATTAAGTAGTGTATTGTTTAGCCTCCATGTGTTTGTATTTTTTGCAGATCTTTTCCTGTAATTGATATCTAGTCTCATAGTGTTGTGGTCAGAAAACATACTTGATACAACTTCAATTTTCTTAAATTTACCAAGGCTTGATTTGTGACCCAAGATATGATCTATCCTGGAGAATGTTCCATGAGCACTAGAGAAAAATGTGTATTCTGTTGTTCTTGGATGGAATGTCCTATAAATATCAATTAAGTCCATCTCGTTTAATGTATCATTTAAAGCTTGTGTTTCCTTATTTATTTTCATTTTGGATGATCTGTCCATTGGTGAAAATGGGGTGTTAAAGTCCCCTACTATGAATGTGTTACTGTCGATTTCCCCTTTTATGGCCGTTAGTATTTAAAAAATACCTAGAAACAAATGACAATGGAGACACGACGACCCAAAACCTATGGGATGCAGAAAAAGCAGTTCTAAGAGGGAAGTTTATAGCAATACAAGCCTACCTTAAGAAACATGAAACATCTCGGATAAACAACCTAACCTTGCACCTAAAGCAATTAGAGGAAGAAGAACAAAAATACCCCAAAGTTAGCAGAAGGAAAGAAATCATAAAAATCAGATCAGAAATAAATGAAAAAGAAACGAAGGAGACGATAGCAAAGATCAATAAAACTAAAAGCTGGTTCTTTGAGGAGATAAACATAATTGATAAACCATTAGCCAGATTCATCAAGAAAAAAAGGGAGAAGACTCAAATCAATAGAATTAGAAATGAAAAAGGAGAAGTAACAACTGACACTGCAGAAATACAAAAGATCATGAGAGATTACTACAAGCAACTCTATGCCAATAAAATGGACAACCTGGAAGAAATGGACAAATTCTTAGAAATGCACAACCTGGCCAGACTGAATCAGGAAGAAATAGAAAATATGAACAGACCAATCACAAGCACTGACATTGAGACTTTGATATAAAATCTTCCAACAAACAAAAGCCCAGGACCAGATGGCTTCACAGGCGAATTCTATCAAACATTTAGAGAAGAGCTAACACCTATCCTTCTCAAACTCTTCCAAAATATAGCAGAGGGAGGAACACTCCCAAACTCATTCTACGAGGCCACCATCACCCTGATACCAAAACCAGACAAGGATGTCACAAAGAAAGAAAACTACAGGCCAATATCACTGATGAACATAGACAGAAAAATCCTCAACAAAATACTAGCAAACAGAATCCAACAGCACATTAAATGGATCATACACCATAATCAAGTGGAGTTTATTCCAGGAATGCAAGGATTCTTCAATATAGGCAAATCAATCAACGTGATACACCATATTAACAAAGTGAAGGAGAAAAACCATATGATCATCTCAATAGATGCAGAGAAAGCTTTTGACAAAATTCAACACCCATTTATGATAAAAACCCAGCAGAAAGTAGGTATAGAGGGAACTTTCCTCAACATAATAAAGGCCATATATGACAAACCCACAGCCAACATCGTCCTCAATGGTGAAAAACTGAAAGCATTTCCACTAAGATCAGGAACAAGACAAGGTTGCCCACTCTCACCACTCTTATTCAACATAGTTTTGGAAGTTTTAGCCACAGCAGTCAGAGAAGGAAAGGAAATAAAAGGAATCCAAATCGGAAAAGAAGAAGTAAAGCTGTCACTGTTTGCAGATGACATGATACTATACATAGAGAATCCTAAAGATGCTAACAGAAAACTGTTAGAGCTAATAAATGAATTTGGTAAAGTAGCAGGATACAAAATTAATGCACAGAAATCTCTGGTATTCCTATACATTAAAGATGAAAAATCTGAAAGTGAAATCAAGAAAACACTCCCATTTACCATTGCAACAAAAAGAATAAAATATCTAGGAATAAACCTACCTACGGAGACAAAAGACCTGTATGCAGAAAATTATAAGACACTGATGAAAGAAATTAAAGATGATACAAATAGATGGAGAGATATACCATGTTCTTGGATTGGAAGAATCAACATTGTGAAAATGACTCTACTACCTAAAGCAATCTACAGATTCAATGCAATCCCTATCAAACTACCACTGGCATTTTTCACAGAACTAAAGCAAAAAATTTCACAATTTGTATGGAAACACAAAAGACCCTGAATAGCCAAAGCAATCTTGAGAAAGAAAAACGGGGCTCAAGGAATTAGGCTCCCTGACTTCAGACTATACTACAAAGCTACAGTAATCAAGACAATATGGTACTGGCACAAAAAAAGAAAGATAGATCAATGGAACAGGATAGAAAGCCCAGAGATAAACCCACGCACATATGGTCACCTTATCTTTGATAAAGGAGGCAGGAATGTACAGTGGAGAAAGGACAGCCTCTTTGATAAGTGGTTCTGGGAAAACTGGACAGGTACCTGTAAAAGTATGAAATTAGATCACTCCCTAACACCATACACAAAAATAAGCTCAAAATATTTTAAGGACCTAAATGTAAGGCCAGAAACTATCAAACTCTTAGAGGAAAACTTAGGCAGGACACTCTATGACATAAATCACAGCAAGATCCTTTTTGACCCACCTCCTAGAGAAATGGTAATAAAAACAAAAATAAACTAATGGGACCTAATGAAACTTCAAAGCTTTTGCACAGCAAAGGAAACCATAAACAAGACCAAAAGACAACCCTCAGAATGGGAGAAAATATTTGCAAATGAAGCAACTGACAAAGAATTAATCTCCAAAATTTATAAGCAGCTTATGCAGCTTAATAACAAAAAAACAAACAACCCAGTCCAAAAATGGGCAGAAGACCTAAATAGACATTTCTCCAAAGAAGATATACAGACTGCCAACAAGCACATGAAAGAATGCTCAACATCACTAATCATTAGAGAAATGCAAATCAAAACTACAGTGAGATATCATCTCACACCAGTCAGAATGGCCATCATCAAAAAATCTAGAAACAATAAATGCTGGAGAGGGTGTGAAAAAAGGGAACCTATTGCACTGTTGGTGGGAATGTAAATTGATACAGCCACTATGGAGAACAGTATGGAGGTTCCTTTAAAAACTACAAATAGAACTACCATATGACCCAGCAATCCCACTACTGGGCATATACCCTGTGAAAACCATAATTCAAAAAGAGTCATGTACCAAAATGTTCATTGCAGCTCTATTTACAGTAGCCCGGAGATGGAAACAACCTAAGTGTCCATCATCGGATGAATGGATAAAGAAGGTGTGGCACATATATACAATGGAATATTACTCAGCCATAAAAAGAAATGAAATTGAACTATTTGTAATGAGGTGGATAGATCTAGAGTCTGTCATACGGAGTGAAGTAAGTCAGAAAGAGAGAGACAAATACCGTATGCTAACACATACATATGGAATTTAAGCGAAAAAAAATGTCATGAACAACCTAGGGGTAAGACAGGAATAAAGACACAGACCTACTAGAGAATGGACTTGAGGATATGGGGAGGGGGAAGAGTAAGCTGTGACAAAGCGGGAGACAGGCATGGACATATATACACTACCAAAAGCAAGGTAGATAGCTAGTGGGAAGCAGCCGCATAGCACAGGGAGATCAGCTCGGTGCTTTGTGATCGCCTGGAGGGGTGGGATAGGGAGGGTGGGAGGGAGGGAGATGCAAGAGGGAAGAGATATGGGAACATATGTATATATATAACTAATTCATTTTGTTGTAAAGTAGAAACACACCATTGTAAAGCAATTATACTCCAATAAAAATGTTTAAAAAAAAGTATAAAAACTTTGCAAAATAATATGATATTTAAAATGTTCAAGCCTAAAATTGTTGGTCACATTGTGATGTGAGCACCAAGAAAGAATAGAGCTGTAATACAGATGTTACTCCTTAATCAACCCTGCAATTAGTGTTCACATTTCCTTAAAAATTTTTTTTAAAAGAAGAGAAACAGAGTGCATCTCACATGGAAAATCTAGAAATTGTATTAAAATATTTTGTTTCAGATAGATATATTTGATAGTAGATAGATAGATAGATAGCCTAGTTATAAAATTTATTTCTACACTGGGTAGTAGTTTCATAGTTTAAAAAGTTAGAAAAACTTCACTTGAGAATTTGTTTCATTTTCATACATAACCGTCAATTCAAATGGAAAAATGTCTTATGCATATTGTTAATATGTTTTGTTTATGTGAATTTTCAGATTTGCGTAGAAAAGGAGGTGACTAGTTGTGGAGGTCCATCTGTTTTGAATCCTAGTTTTATCCCTAAGCATGGAATGTTATACTGAGGGGAAAGGAAAAAGGGACTTGAGAAAATCATCTTCAGTAGTATAGAAGGGGGCTTCCGTGGTGGCGCAGTGGTTGAGAGTCCACCTGCCGATGCAGGGGACGCGGGTTCGTGCCCGGTCCAGGAGGATCCCACATGCCGCGGAGTGGCTGGGCCCATGAGCCATGGCCGCTGAGCCTGCGCGTCTTGAGCCTTTGCTCTGCAAAGGGAGAGGCCACGGCAGAGGGGGGCCCGCGTACCGCAAAAAAAAAAAAAAAAAGAAAGAAAAAAAATATATAAAATAGTATAGAAGGTAAATTGCTCATTTTTCTTATAAGGTAACATTTTGGTCCCTAAAAATTTATATTTACATAACAGTGAAAAGGTAAGGTTTTGTAATACAACAAAAGGTAACAAAAATGAAATGTTTTATAGAAATTGTTATCAGTGTTACTGTTGATTGAATAATGCATGAACTTAAAACTTCAGATTATTAGGTGTGGCACAAAAGAAGTCCACATAGCAAAACACGTTCTGAAAAATTTGGCACTCCAAAAGATTACAGAGTACATAATATTTTTTAAATTATTCTAGAGGAAAGAAAGTACATCCCTAAAAATTTAATATTTTGAGTCTAATATTAGTGATAAAAGATTTACTAAAGATAAAATGCAATTTTCTTGTGGAAAGGAAAAATGTTTAGCAAAAATTTCCACTTTTCTTAGTTGCTATTATTTTCCCCTTACTAGGGAAGTGCATCTCACAGAAAGGGCTCACCTCATTGGATCTGTTACCTTGCAGGGGTCTTTTTTTTTTTTTAAGTTTAGTGTTGTCACCTAAACTTGAAGCAATTAACATATATATTTATTTTTGGAGAAAAGTGTGGTATGAGAGTTATTCCATAGTGAGGTATGTCTTACGATTTTAGACTTTCAAGGCTTCCACTTGAAATAGTTTTAATCCCAGTTAGTATAGTCTTTCATACATACAGTATTGCTGCACTTACATTTACAATGTTAGTGGTAATGATATTGTTTTTCATATTTTTAAGCTATGAATTGGAATATTTCTAAGTGCTTTATAAGAGTAAATGTCTCTAGCATCAGTTCCCAGTTGAGTAGAGAGTTTTGGCTAACGGATTCAAATATCAATTGCTGTTCTGGGGACATAAGGAAAAAAAAAAACCAGAAAGAGATATTCACTTTCTTAGTGAGTCATTGTCAGAACTAGAAATTGTATCATGTTAGTACATTTCCTAACATTTTATGAGTAATTTCTATTGTTCTTTTCTCAAGCCTATAAGAAAAATATTTATTAATTCTGTACTCAAAATAAAAGCAATAAATTCCTCCTAAATGTTAACACTGGGTACAATGAAATTCTTTTCTTTCAAGATAAAATTATGACAATTATGTATGAAATTAAAGAACAGTATTCTATCTTCAAAAAGAAAAAAATATGTTGATATATTTAGATAGCACTTTATGATTTAAAACCAAGTAAATAATGATAGCTAAAATTCAAAATGATGCGAGGCAGAACATTATCATGTAAGATTTTAATCAAACCAGGAGACTAATTGGACCTATCCCTCAAATCTTAGTCAAATGCTTCTGACTTCTGAAAGAGCAAACACAATTTTTAATGTTCTCAGTTGGAGGAAGAGGTATCCTTATTTAGTTTTATTATCACCATGGAAATTGGATCAGAGATTGAAATTAGAGTACAGGATCAACTATTTTTTCTTGTCATGTGGTTACGAACATATATTGGGGAAGAATTAATGCTAAGCTTGGAATCACAAAATTACGTTCAAGCTCCTGCTCACACTTTATGAGGGGCATAATCGTAACACAAGTCACTTTTAATCTTTGAGTTCCAGTTTCGTCATCTGCAAACTGATGAGAATGGTGCCTATCTCATAATAATGTGAACAAGTTTGAATCTTTTATAATTAATAATACTATACAGAAATAAATTCTTATTCCATAAGACTCTGAGTTATTGTAAATGCATATTTTGCATTAAATAAATCAGCTTTTTGTAAATCATAATGAAATCATATTGCTTATACATGATGTGTAGAGAAAATAAATGTTGCACAAAGCTGTTTCAAAGCACAGAAAATTTGAAAAACATGACTGTTGAGAATGATGCAGTGTCTTTGTTTATACGATGAGAAGCTTGATTCTACACTCTTACCATCTTTAATCAATTTGTTTCTGTTATAGCAGGGGTTACTGGGATTTATTTAATCTGAAGAATAATGTGAAAACCCTGGCTTAAGATATCTTTTCTCTCTTTAACCTTTCCTCTGTAGGTACAGTGTCCAAGCAGAAGCTGTATTATGAGTTAATGCTTTGCTTCTCAAAACTTATCAGATCAAACAAAAAACAAACAGAAAAACTTATCAGATCAATAGAGATGACCCAAACCTTTCCCATCCACAAATTTCCTCTAATAAGGACAGAATAGATATGATAATTTATGAAGGAGATTTGATTCATAATACTTGGTCATATCAATACATCTACAAGTTAAACCTCTCTTATGCACTAAGCATATAATTCCCTGCTGAAGGAACTGCCTATTCTCCCCTTAAACATTCCCCTGTGTCTTTTTCCTTCATCTCTTTATCTGACTTAAAAAAATTGCTAATCTTTTGATTTTGATTAATCTTTTGGTTAATTTCTCCAATCCTACTTTCTTTTGAATTCATTAGGCCCGCTTTCTTCTTATCAGAGTCTTATCTTATCTTCTTATCAGAGTCTTCAACTTCTCACCCTTCAGCTCTTCTAAGATTAAATATGTTTTTAAGAGTTCTCATCCTATAAAAACATTTTTTGTTTGGTCTGTAGTTTTTAAAAGTACTATTCTATGTGTAAACTTCTATTCTTAACTAAACTTCTTGAGAGTCTACAGTCACTTGTCTCTGCTTTCTCACAAATCATAAGCATCTTGAATTTGGCTTTTACTACCACTTCTCCATTGAAACCTATTCATGAAGGTTTAACATGCTTTCAACTGTCATCCTCTTTGAATTCTTAACAGCGTCCATTACTATTAGTTATTTGATATGTGGGTGGTTTGATGGGACTTGATAAAATTTGACTAGATCCCTGACATGCTTGAATCCTACTTTGCCAATCACCTCTCTCTTGATATTTTCTAAACGAGGGAAGTCTAATGAATAATAGTGAATGGGAAACAAATTATTACATTATTTTTAGCTAAACCAGTGACAATGGTTTCCATTTCTAAGCACTTGTAGAAATAGATTATTATATGTCTCAACCCAACAACCTATAATCACCTCTTTTTACCACTCCAAATTCAATAGAAAAAATAGAAAAAAATCCCAAATATCACACAGAGATATTAAAACTCTCAAAAAGAAACTTCTCTTCTTTGGATAAAGTTCCAAAGTAACTAAATTCACTGTCTCTCCTCCTTATTGTCTTATTTTGTTCATCTAGACAGATTTTTCACTCATATGTCTGGGTGGTCTGAATTCCTTCTACACTATGTGTAACGAGGGCCATTTTCACTGGAATGGGTGTGGCCATTTCAGTGCATCCAAATTTGATTCATTTAATCCCATTTCTTATGTGTTCCACTTTTCCAAAATTTCAAGAATAGCCAGGTTCACAAAAATATCCCTACACTCAAATTTAGAATGCAAGAAAGACAGTATAGAAATGCATTATCTAAACTCCAATTCTATTATATCAATGAAAAATAATGTACCCAGGGCCCAATGACCATTACATGCCCTTCTTGCTTTATTCAGTCATAGACCACAGCTAAGGCTCAGAGTTATTTGGAATGAGCAGGATACACAGAGCACTTGTAAGACAACAGTAACAACAATAATCCAAACAAACACTAAAATCTTCTTGGTTTTTGCTTCTTTGGGATGCTGGTCAGTTCATTCCAGTTTTCCAAAAGCCATAACGTGTGGACTTAAAATACACTGGGTGAAGTCTCCTTTCAAAAAGCTGATTATCTTGTTATAGAAGTTTCTGGCTTTCTCAGCTTCGTAGTGACTTCCATAGAGATATTCCAAACCTAGAGACTCAGAGGAAATTCCAATGAGAAGTAGCATTACCTCCCCCCCAAATCTGTTTATCAGTTTTAATTACCTGGGTCCTTATTAATTTTCAATATGACCATCGTTTTCCATCATTTTTTTCTCTTTTCCTTCAGTTGTAGAACCTCGTGGTCTAACAGAGAAAAATATCATTCCTTTAGTCCTATCTAAATACTGAAGGAAGAAAAAAACAAGAAACCATCTAAAGCAAACCAGTTTTGGAGCATCCATTCTCATGTTTCTTTTTTTTTTTGCGGTACGCGGGCCTCTCACTGCTGTGACCTCTCCCGTTGTGGAACACAGGCTCTGGACGCGCAGGCCCAGCGGCCATGACTCACGGGCCCAGCCGCTCCGCGGCATGTGGGATCCTCCCGGACCGGGGCACGAACCCGCGTCCCCTGCATCGGCAGGCAGACTCCCAACCACCGCGCCACCAGGGAAGCCCATTCTCATGTTTCTTATCAATTCACGTCACTGTAGAGATGCTGGTTGAAACCTCATGAACTAGGCTTCGGCTAAAGATTACTTTAGTCAGTGTGGACAGCAGCCATTGTTGAGAATGCATCCATATACTAAAGACAGGTGTATTTTAAGGTGATCATTACTTTCCTTAGCAAGGTCTTTACTTTTCCACAAAGGGCCACAAAGTCCTAAAGAAATGGAGCTTCCATTATTACCAGAATCCCGAGTCAACTAGCCTCCATCTTTTACCACAAATACTAACTGAACTCACACCTAATGCTAGTTTTAACCCAGAGCTACTAAAAACTTTTGAGCTGGACGGTGTCTCTTCTCTCTTACGTACATCATTATCCATTTATACTCTTTTCTTTATCACTGGGTATGGAAGACAGAAAACTAATTTAACACTACCTAGTTCCCTGTTATTAGGGTTAGGGTTACACTAGTAGGTGGCACTGAAAGAAGATTGGAAGGAGGCAAGAAGAGCCATTTCCTTTCATTTGTTTATAAAATGCAAAGATCTTATGTTTTTCTAAGAAAAGCAGAGGAAATAACAGCTCTTTAGCAACTCAGCCTCAGACTTGATAAGGTTTTCTCCCTTTTGCTTTTCCAGTAACATTTATACCATGTGGTCTTTCAGCTACCAAAAGCTTTGTAACCAATTTTATGACTTAAATCATCACTGTCTGCTGGATTTGCAATGATTATTTTTCCCTTGACTGAACATTGACCAATAGAGTTCTTGATATTAGAAATGGAATCAAGAAACATATCCACCCACAAAGATAGGCACTCAGGAATTGTGATTTGATCTAATTGGATCTAAATGCAGTGATGACCTCATTGCTAGTGGAAAATTGGAGGAAAATTGCTAGTCAAAATTATGCAGTGGAAAAATAGTCATTGAAATAACTTTCTGTGATTTTCTTGCATGAAGCTCCTAACGAAGAAAAACTTTTGGGAGACCAAGAGTCTGCTGCATTTGATCATAATTGAGTAAAGGATGACTAAATGGAGGGTTAGGGCAACTGCCTTTGACTTAACTTGAGAGACTATGGAAATAAAATATCACGCTGAGTATTTTAACCAGCTCAAGTCATTGTCAGACAACCAGAGAGCTTCTAATGTTGCCCTAAAATTATTTATTTTCTCTAATAGCTGCAAGGCTGCTGAGATAGAAATAAGACTCAAAATTTGATTCTGTGGATAAAAGATAACAAAGTAACTTGAATTCAGAGTATTGTCAGTTTTTATTTGAAAGTGTAACCTAGGAAGATGTAGCTTTTACACAGTATAATGGCACTAATTTCTGCAGTCAAAAAATGTCCAATTTTTATTTTGGCAGGAACTTGGAGAATATGTACGAGAATTTTTTCTAAGGCTATTAGACCAAAAAGAGTAAAACATAACATTTGAGTCAAATTCATCAATATTAGTATACTTACCAGAGATTCTTGGATTAATATGTTATCTTGAGCAGCAGCTCTAATATTTTGTTCAGTTGATTAATTGAAGCTGTAACCCATCTTCAGTGATGTTGCTGCCGGAATATTCTTTCTATATACCTCTTTAGTTTTTTTTTTTACATCTTTATTGGAGTATAATTGCTTTACAATGTTGTGTTCATTTCTGCTGTACAACAAAGTGAATCAGCTATATATATATTCATATATCCCCACATGCCCTCCCTCTTGAGCCTCCCTCCCACCTTCCCTATCCCACCCCTCTAGGTCATCACAAAGCATTGAGTTGATCTCCCTGTGCTATGCAGTAGCTTCTCACTAGCCATCCATTTTACATTTGGTAGTGTATATATGTCCATGCCACATGCCACTCTCTCACTTCGTCCCAGCTTACCCTTTCCCCTCCCTGTGTCCTCAAGTCCATTCTCTACATCTGCATCTTTATTCCTGTCCTGCCCCTAGGTTCTTCAGAATCATGTTTGTTTGTTTGTTTTAGATTCCATATATATGTGTTAGCATATGGTGTTTGTCTTTCTCTTTCTGACTTACTTCACTCTGTATGACAGACTCTAGGTCCATCCACCTCACTACAAAGAACTCAATTTCATTCCTTTTTATGGCTGAGTAATATTCCATTGTATACATGTGCCACATCTTCTTTATCCATTCATCTGTTGATGGACACTTAGGTTGCTTCCATATCCTGGCTATTGTAAATAGTGCTGCAGTGAACATTGTGGTACATGTATCTTTTTGAATTATGGTTTTCTCAGGGTATATACCTCTTTAAAATAACAAAAAAGAGAGTCTCCAAAGGCTTATGGTCATAGGAACATTAGAGTGAATTTGTCACATTTGACTTTCACTCCGATCCACCAGCAGGTTCAGAGGACATTCCCTTTAGCAATACATTAAAAAATCTTGAAAATCTTTTCATTGTTTGCTCTCTGAAATTTAAGGGTGATGATGCAAGGTCAAGTCAAAAAATGTACTTCGTGATATCAGTGGAAATGGTAGAAATGGCAAAGACTAAGTGCTGGCACTTAACTGACAAGAGTCAAGGTGGGCATGGTCACTACAAAGGACAGAAGGACTTGGATGGCTATCAGAATGTAAGAATGATTTTTCCTTTAGCCCTGGCTAATTGTTCAGTTTCTAGGACTGAAATAGATGGGCAGCCTTCTAAAATATTGTTGATCAAAATTTAAAAAAAAATACAACCAACTCTAGACCTTACTTACATCATCAAAATTGGCATAGTGCAGTTTCAAGAACTTAGCCATTTTACATACATTTGCCAGAACAAAGACCCAGAATCTCTTGAATGAAGGTGAGCCTAGTCACCTTGAAAATGGCTGTGAGATAGCACAAGTATGTACTGTTAATTTTTCTCTGTGCTTTTCCCAAAGGGGCCAATGGCCATTTTTCAGAATTATTTTGCATTGGAAAATTGGAAATACTCAGACCTTTATAGGATTACTAGAAGCTTTGAATTGGCTTTAATCACTAGAGATCTGAACCATCATTATGGTCCACTGATCAGAGAGGGGAACTATTGATGACAGGTAATAAATGTTGATTGGAACTAATTCCATCACATAGTGGATCCAGTGGGTCTGTGGAGACAACATGTGCCTATCTTCCCTATCTGTAATGAGGTGTTGGAAGACACATTTAGCACCTGGCACAATGCCCACGTGGCTTCCCAGTCTGTGGAGTAAGAGCTATTACAAAAAGAAAGATCATGTAAAAAGCTTTGAAATGCCCCTTCCTACGTGAGTAATAATAATGATGCCTGCAGCATGACTCTTTTCTACTCCTGTGCTGTATTGAAGTGATGGGGACTGGGCTGTGTTGCAAATATATTATTTGTTAAAAAAAAATGCAACCCAAAACAGATGTAACCAAAAACAATACTCTCACCCCAATGGAATTGCAGAAATCAGTGCCATCCTTGAAAACAAAAGATGCATGTATGATTACAATCACATTTCAATTTTGTTCAGTTATTTAGCATGCAAAATAATTACCTGCAAAATAAGTACATGCAAAAGGTAAGTCTTCAAACATTACATTTAATTATCACAAAATTAACCAAATTGAAGATGCTATTCTAAATATGATCTCTTTACTAGACAAATCAACACTGTCTTGTTTGTATGTGCTATTTTTTCTTATTCCCATGATTCTATCTCCTGCATTCTTGAACAGCACTAGTAGCAGGACCTCACTTTGCTAAGACATGTCTCTGGGTAGTCTGTCTGAAGCTATTTCTTTTATTTCCCTCTCTCTCTCTTTTTGAGCTTAATTATTATAATATTGATTTCCTTGCATTTGTAAAATAGTTCACAATTTACGAATTATTCTCTCATATATTTACTTTGTCTTTAAACAATTTTATAGTAGATATTTTCTTTTCATTTTCTCAATGAGTAAACTAGTATTACATATATAAAATCTCTTTCATAATTTTCTTATAAGTATTTAATAATTTTCCCAAGAGCAAAAGTATAGCTAACTCAGAAGAGGAAACTTCAATTCAGATTTTCTTAAGTGAATCCCAGACTTTGTGTATTCACTGAGGAAAGAGCAAAGGGCAGGTGAGGGGTTCATAGATGCCTGCACACTGCCTTCAATAGAAATACACCCCTCTACGGAATTACAAATTAGGAAGAACCAGAAAGACTTCAAGGATCCAACCCACTCATTTTACAAACAAAGAAACCATTATAAACAGTTTGAAAAGCATTATAAATAAACACCAAGGGGACAAAAATTTCTTTTCCTAATCTAGTATCTAAAACTCTGTAAGAAAACAAATGGTTCAGTTTTCAGTGATTCTGGTGTATGACTCTTAATTACAATGATAGTATATTTTTAATAATATATCATCTCTGAAATATTTCTTAAACTTTAGATATTATTATTATTATTTTGGTTATTTCTAACCCTGTACAAGTAAAAGAATACAAGTGGCATTGAAGAGATCAAAATAAGCCAAATCCAACTAATTTTTGTAGTTCAACATGTCAGGATGTCAATGAGGAATTCAGACCCCTTACCCTCCTGAGATAGTTGCAAGAAGCTAAGACAAACAAATAACAATTAAATGTTGTATGGAGTCAAGACAGCTGGTATTTGTTAACAGTATTCATGGGTCATATTAAAGTCAGTGGGAAGAAGCAATGGGTGGGGAAATTTCTTTTTCCAGATGGCTTCTGTAGCTTAGCCTGTCATAATTAAAGCCTGATGATGGGATATGAGTGTGTACATTGGGGTTTAAGCTTACCAAAGCTTTGAGTGGACAGGAAGATATTCCTTAATACCCTGGGCCCATTCTTTTTATACTTTGTCCATTTTGGAGAGAACACAGAAATTAGCATTAAAATACTTAGGTTCCAATCCCGTCTGTGTGGTCTTGGGCATGTGCTTTCCACTTTAGGATAAGCATCTTAATCCATAAAAGAAAGGAAAAAATAAAATTAATAGAAATATTATATGCCCAAGATTAGACAGTGGTTGTGAAATTGTGAACTATTACTTATTCCTTAAATTTTAATTTAATAAATATTACATATACATATGTACATAATGGATAGAAATCAAGGATGAGTCTTTTCTAATTATTTCAAATCTATGATAACAACTTCTACTTCTAAAAATAATTAAAAAGCTGGTTAAAGTGGCTGCCCACCATAAATAATTTAAAAATTAGAGTTAACATATTAAATAATTGTTTTCAGATTTTGAACAAAAAATTACAAAACTGTAATAGTTAAGATAAAGGAAATGAATGAGATAAACTGCCAGAATAGTTGGTTTTCTGCCTGGAGGCACTTTCTAGATGTCAGTACAGAGATGGTGAGTCCAAATAAGAGCATGGCAGCCATGCTGAGCAGAGGAAACAGAGACTGGTCATTTTACAACTATTAAAGTGGCTAGAATTGGTCAGATACCAGAGTAAAGAAAATTTTGCAGAGAAACAACAGGAGAACTGAGAATAGGAAGTAGTCTACCATTGATTCTGTAACCTGCTCCAAGTATTTAAGTCAATCACTTGCCATAGGGAAAAAAATCTATTTGAACAATTTTTTAGTTAGGGGTCATTGAAATATTTCAGAATATCCAATCTTCTGACTCTTCCTGGATTTGGAACATCTAAATCTCATATTCTTCACTCTTATATTGACTTTTGAGAAAATCTTATACCATTGTTCTAAAAAGAGATGCACAGGGTGAAAAAAATACCCTGAGGCTCTGGGTCCAAAGGATGGCTGAATCAATATGTTAAACAATCAGAATTCAGATATTTCTTATGAAAATACTCAAAGTCCTAGTTTTCATGTCTCTTAAAGATGTGCTTCTGTGAAACAATACCTAATTTGTGTCATGAGAATGAGTGTCATTACAAATGTCTGTTACTAATCTATCTATTCACAAATTATAACACAAATGCCAAAGCTTCTACATAAATACTAAAAAATGAAATTTTCAGCTTAACTAACATTTATATTCTGATATTTCTGTTTTCTTATTCATTAAAAAATATGAACTACTTCAAGTACACAGAGAAGTAAAAGAGAAAACAAAATAAAACTAGTTATGTAATGCAGTGATTAAGAACAAGGCCTCAAGAGACAAAATGCATGGGTTCAAACCCAGTTCAACCTTTTATGTACTGTGCAATTTTGAGGCAACTTATTTAACTTCCCTGCCTCAGTCGGGAAGAATGGAAAGAATGGAAAATGGAAAGAACATGGTACTTTTCTTACACATTGTTATGATAATAGATATAAAACACTTAATGGTATTAGTGAGACTTCAATAGATAAGAGCTATTTTAATACATAATATTCAGTTTTGTCAAATCTTTATATTTGGCTATATTTGTTTTAGATATGTCTCATTTTTAAGAATTAAAATATGATATGTAGTTCAAAGTCCCTCAAATTTTTCCCCCTTTTTTCTCACCATAGGTGGCAAATGAGTTTGGCTTTTATCATTCCCATGACTGTTAATTTTTATGTACTTATGGAACTGTAATTAATATATATTGTTTTATATACTAAATTTAAAATTCCACACCTAGTGCCCAGTTTTAATAAATGAGGATGCCGAGTTTTCAAAATACGTGTTGTTTAAATCACCTTTAAAAAAGACAGTTGTGCAATTATATCTTCTATTGAACAACAGTTCAGCTTTTTATAGCTTGGTGTACCAGATAAAAGATCAGATAAATAAATAGCCTTATATTATTTATCACAGGATATCTTATATATTTCATCTGTTAAAATATGTACCACAGTTATAAAGTGATTAAACACAGGCTATCATAAATAACATTTTAGTGACTTAAAACTGTAAAGCATTTGTTTGTAAATAATCTTGGACTAATATAATTGATTCCTATCAAGCTGAAAGATGGTTTTGAGTTTTGAGGTGCATATGAGGAACTGATAAGAAATTGGATATTGCTAACTGGAAAAAATCAATAAAATACTATAATACTCTTAAGTAATAGCTGAGAGAGAGATGGAGAGGAAGAGGGAAGGTGGAAGGGGAGAGAAAGAGAGAAGGAAAGGAGAAACAGCTTCAGCTAGACTATCCAGAGACGTGTCTTAGCAAAATGAGCTTCTGTTACTAGTGCTGTTCAAGAATGCAGGAGATAGATATCACGGGAATAAGGAAAACAGTGCCTGAATGGTGCATCAGTTTGACTTGATGGACCCCTAGGGCTTTCTTGTTCTTGTATGAGAATGTGCTTCTGTTTTCATTCATCAAAGGTGGTGTCATAGCATTTCATCATAACAAAAACATGGTATTTTAAAATTGAGCTCTCATAGAACCTGTTATAAATGTTCTCCTCATAAGACACACATGGTTTTATGTTTCTGTTTCCAAGCTGATTGTCTTATGTAACTCACCTTGAATTTCATTTACTCTACTTAGCCACAATCACATAATATATGGGATTTTACATACCAGAAAATAGTTGCCTAATGAGGTCTTATGAATCAAAACAATGAAAGCTTCCAGCAGACATTTATTTTCTCAATTTTCCCCATCATATTAAATGATTGTTCAGGAGTATTTTAAAGTTAAACAGTATGTTTTTTCCTTCTATCTCTTCTTTTGTCTCTTTCTCACACTATGAATATTTTCTAAAAACCTTTGGACAAAGACCTGTGTTAGGAAATTCAAGTGGTTAAAAGAAAAGCAAGTTATATAAACCATGTATTCAAGTATATTTTACTCTAAGGATAGAGGGTTCAAACACAAAAAGAACTGTATATACAACGTAAAGATGTTAAGAATTTTACCAGAGAATAAACAAGCTAATATGAGAACACTGAGAAGTGGGAAAGCATATGCGCTGAGAACACTATAGGATTAAGAAAGAAGCAAAATTTAGATAGTTCAGAAAAATTGACAGAAATTCAGTAATTGGAGATGGAAGAGAAGTAGGAACATACATAGTGATTTTGGGCAGGGGGGATGAAACTCACTTTGGCTGATGTAAGAGATGTGAGAAGGAGTAGAAGAAAGTAAAATGAAAGCAGATCATAGGGAATCCTGAACACCCAAAGTCTGAATTTCAGTAGGCAATAGGGAATATGTTAAGAATTTGAGTAGCTGACTATTGGATAGCGTTAAAAAAAGCTTCCATTTTGAAATTTTTCTTTGTGTCTTCGAAATTTAGGAAATTGTATGTTTATATGTGGATATGGAATGTTTCCAAGAAGTCTGTATTCTGTTCATTATTTTCTTATTGATTTCTAGTTTATTGCATTGTGCAATATGCAATTCTGGTCTCTTCCCTTGTTTTGCATTCTTGACTCTTTCATTAGGACTTAATGTACCTTCTAGATGTGTCTCAATTATTCCGCCTTTTGTACCCCTAGTCTAATTGCCACTGTCATATCATCCCCCACTTTAGGCTGTCAGCCAAGCAGTAGTTAGAGACTCAATTCTAAAATGCTGTTTTGATCATGTTACTTCTCTACTAACAATCATTTAATGATTACTCCTTGTTTAGTTGCTTACAAGTTTAAAACAAGGTCTTTTACCAAGAATTCACGTACCTTCATGATCTGACTCATGGCTTTCTTTCCAGCCTTATTTCCCGTGCCTCAGAATGTTTTTTCCTATGTAATGGTCATGAAGAAATACTTTCTTGGGACTTCCCTGGTAGCTCAGTGGTTAAGAATCCGCCTGCCTATGCAGGGAACACGGGTTCAATCCCTGGCCCGGGAAGATCCCACATGCCGCAGAGCAACTAAGCCCGTGCACCACAACTGAACCTGTGCTCTAGAGCCCACGAGCCACAACTATTGAGCCCACGTGCTGCAACTACCGAAGCCCGGGTGCCTAGTGCCCGTGCTCCACAACAAGAGAAGCCACTGCAATGAGAAGCCCGCGCACCACAACAAAGAGTAGCCCCCACTCGCTGCAACAATACGAAGCCTGCACGCAGCAACAAAGACCCAATGCAGCCCCCCAAAATAAATAATTTCTTTCAATGATGTTCATTTGTGAATTTGAATTTACCATTGTCTCTACCCAAAATGTTTCTATCCTCTTTGTCTGTTATTATATCTTTTATCCTTCCTTGGTAATGCACTACAAGTATCCAGGAAGGATTTTTTTTTTTGACTTTTGTAGGCACAATTACTTAACCCTCCTCTATAATTTGTTCACTTAACTCTCTTATCATTTTCGTTTTTGAAATGCAACTACTTGAGGACCTATGTATCTGCTTCACTAGACTGTAAGTTCTTTGAGTCAGTGCCTTCCTTACTACAGGATAGTAGCAGACACATTGCAAACATAAATTTTTGTTGATTGGATGAATGAATAAATTATCCATTCTACAGGATAGTAGTGGGTACATAATAAAAATAAATATCTGTTGAGTGGATGAATGAATATATCCATGGCATATTAAGATTTTTGTAATCCCCCCAAATAAGAAACTTATATGTGCTTATTATAATTAGTATATGCCTATTTATACTTATCTTGAATCCTCATTTAATTATGGATCATTTCTGAAATTTGTCACAGTTGAAATGATCATGGAGATAGGATAACATTTTTGCTACCATAAATTTAGACCATTACTGTGCTTTATCCCAGCAGTCCCCAGACTTTTTGGCACCAGGGACCAGTTTCATGGAAGACGATTTTTCCACAGACCGGGGCGGGGAGAAAGATTTTGGGATGCTTCAAGTACATTATACTTATTGTGCATTTTATTTCTATTACTATTACATTGTAATATAGAATGAAATAATTATACAACTCACCATAATGCAGAATCAGTGGGAACCCTGAGCTTGTTTTCCTGCAACTAGATGGTCCTATCTGGAGGTGATGGGAGACAGTGACACCCGAAAAGTGTTGCTTATGTCCAGTCTACTCCGTAATCTTGTTCTGGTTACTGCCACTGCAGAAAACCCTGCTTCACAAAGATAGGATGTTGGTAATGGAAGCAGGCTTTTCAGTGCTTTTGTGGCAATCTCAAGATATTCCGCCTTGACCTTAATACAGAATGTATGGAGATTTGAAGTTGTCTCATACATACTTTTAAGGCCACCGTCATTTGCGATCGCAAGCAATTGATCCTCTTCTAGCACGGAGAAAGTCAATTCACCAGGCTTATTTACAAATGGGTCACAGATCCATTCCTTCCCAGTTCGGGGATCTTTTGTGGTTGGGAAGTAATGCTGAAACTCTTTTGAAAGCTGAGATAGGTGATCATGCACCAGCTGGGAGAAAGAAGGCCCTGGCTCAGTCTCTTTCAAAATCTCTGCTAATGTTTGAAACATGTCAAAAATCCCAGTGTTCACTCATCGCCCCCATAATTCCAGTTTGGTTTTGAATGCAGCCACTTTATCTGCCGACTTGAACACAGTTGTGGTTCTCCCCTCAAGTGACAGACTGAGTTCATTGAGCAGGTTGAATATGTCCCACAAGTAGGCAAGTTTTGTGACCCATTCTGTGTCACTGAAATGTGCTGCCAGTGGTGACTTTTTCTAAAAGAAATCTCTGCAGCAGCTCTCATAACTCAAAAGCTCTGGCCAGTGATCTACATTGAGAAAGCCATCTCACTTCTGTGTATGAGAGAAGACACGTGTGCTCTGCGTCCATCTCCTCACAGAGCTGCGCGAACAGACGTGAGTTAAGGGCGTGTACTTTAACGTGGTCGATAACTTTAATCACATCCTGCAAAACATTGTTAA
Source organism: Globicephala melas (assembly GCF_963455315.2). Taxonomy (NCBI): domain Eukaryota; kingdom Metazoa; phylum Chordata; class Mammalia; order Artiodactyla; family Delphinidae; genus Globicephala; species Globicephala melas. Next base: position 46,402,404 of record NC_083320.1, on the reverse strand, counting down.
GTTCAGGTGACATTTTTTGGCTAGCCAGCATTTCTCTATGGATGACACAGTGCGTAGACTCACATTCAGTAGCGACCTCTTCGACCGGAGTAGTGAAACCAGAAAGCCGTCCAGTCATGGCAGCCGCTCCGTCCGTGCATATACTGACACAAAATGACCAATTCAGTTTCCCTGATATGTAATCATTTAAAGACTTGAATAGTTCTGCAGCTGTGGTGTTGGTTGGCAGCAAAGGTGCACATAACATTACCCTCATGCCATCCTCCCGAAAAGTATATAGCACAAAAACAAGCATTGTTGCCTTGTCAACATCGGTAGACTCGTCAACCTGGATTGCATACCACGGTGACTCATTAATCCTCTCTAACAATTGCACCTCAATATCCTCTGCTATTTCATCAATTTGTCTAGTTATGGTGCTAACTGAAAGAGGAACACATGCCACCTTTTGAACTGCAGCCTCTCCTAAAAGTTCACAACAAATGTCCTTAGCAGCAGGCAGGATCAACTCTTCACCAATGGTAAAGGGCTTCTTAGCTTTGGCAATGCAGTTAGCCACTAAGAATGATGCTCTCAGTGCAGACACATTTGATAAAGTTGTGGCCTTCATTAATTGCTTCTGTTCTTCGTGTTCACATTTTTTTCTTTTGAAAAACTCCAAAGGCTTGGGCTTCTCTGGTGGCGCAGTGGTTGAGAGTCCACCTGCCAATGCAGGGGACGCGTTACGGGAGGATCCCACATGCCGCGGAGCGGCTGGGCCAGTGAGCCATGGCCGCTGGGCCCGTGCATCCGGAGGCTGTGCTCCGCAATACAAGAGGCCACAACAGTGAGAGGCTTACGTACCACAAAACAAAACAAAACAAAAAACCTCCAAAGGCTTGTCTTGTAATGGAGGGTGCTTGGTCTCCATGTGGCCAAGCAGTTTTGAAGGTTTCATGACTTCATTGGATAGCCAGTTTCCACATATTATATAAAGCGGGCTTGGAGAATGTGAATCACCTGTTACAATGAACCCCTAATTTAAGTAGGACTCTTGGTATTTTCTTTTAAATGCAGCTTTCTTTTAGTTGGCAGTCTTAGAGCCTTCTGCTGTCTCATCATTGGGTCTTTCCCCCTTTTCAAAGAAGCTCTCCAGTGACGTTTAGTTTTTATTCATTTTGGCTAGGGTTAGCTTGTGGGCTTACCAAAACTATGACTGAGACAAGTGTGCAGTGCGGGAAAGAGGTGTGGATGAAAGTGGTAAATAAAATAATGGGTGGGCCATGCATGGACTAAAATAAGTGTCGGATTCTGACTTAAAGCCTGACATCAGATGCAGCTGTACAATTGAAGTACATCAACTCACTTGCTACTATAAAGCCTGCCACCAGATGAGGCTTAATTGTCACTTGCCACTCACTGATAGGGTTTTGATATGAGTCTGCAAGCAATTGATTTATTACGGTCTCTGTGCAGTCAGACCTCTCTGCTAATGATAATCTGTATTTGCAGCCGCTCCCCAGTGCTAGCAACACCCCTCAGCTCCACCTCAGATCATCAGGCATTAGATTCTCATAAGGAGCACGCAACCTAGATCCCCCACGTGCGCAGTTCACAGTTGGGTTCGTGCTCCTGTGAGGATCTAATGCTGCCTGATCTGACAGGAGGTGGAGCTCAGGCAATAATGCAAGCGATGGGGAGTGGCTGTAAATACAGATGGAGCTTCACTCACTTGCCTGCCGCTCATCTCCTGCTGTGCAGCCCGGTTCCCAACAGGCCACGGACGGATACCAGTCCGTGGCCTGGGGGTTGGGGACCCCTGCTTTATCCTATAATTGTATATATTCAGCATGCTTCAGTACAATAGGAATAGCAATTATTACTATAGGCAAGGACATAAAAGTTGGCAATAGTAGAACCTGAAAAGAGTTAATTCTAGAGAGAGCCTAAAAATTGATTCCTTTCTGCCAGATCAAAACCATGAGTGTAGATCAGAAGAGGGCAGCAAAGTGCAGCCCAGGTCAGAAATCTAGCCTTGAGAAAATGGCCTGATATGAGATGGAGAGTATGCCTGGAAGAACCCTGGAGGGTGAGTGCAACATTTATCAATGGAGAAATGTAGGAGACCCAAGAAACTAATCTGCTGTGTTTGTATCAGGGACAGTAGCTAATATACTAGATAAAATAAAAAGAATATAACAAGATTGCTTGTACCCTCATTACCACTTTTTAATCTTTGAAAAATTCTCTGTGGTATAGATAACTAGAGGGAAATAACACCCAAAGAGGGAACCACTAGGAAAGAAAAGAGCCAGGACGTCTCTCAGATAACCCAACTAAGACGAACATGAGGAAGTCCGATTGACAGAGGCAGAGCCAGTAAGGTTTCAACCTAGAAAGCAAAGGCCAAGAACAGGGTCCAAGTAGAAGCAGCAAAAGGAGAGCAGCAGGAGGCCATAATTAGGATACAGATGGAGAATCTCAATGCAAGATAGCTTTTGAAAGGGATGGTGGGGATGGAGTCTGAAATCTTGGATAACATTCCTCCTGGTTAAAGATGCTTTGTTATGCCCAGAATCAGTGTGAGATCTTACGTGAACGCCAGATTTGTCTTGTTGGAACTCAAATCTTTTGACATCTCTTCAATGCCCAAAGTTGTATGAGTGTGATTTATTAATAACTTAGCTATCTCTAGTCCCACTGCCTTCTTCCTGTTTGGTGTACCTACACATTTTACACATATTTTTCTTGTGTAATTTTAAAAATGTTTTAAATTTTGGTTGAAACATGTCCTGTTTCTTATCTCCTCATCCCCTAACAAGTTTGAACTGCTCAAGGATGGGATAGGATAGTATAATAGGCTCTCAAGCAATTTTTGCTAGATGCATACTCTATTCATACCCACCTAATATATCAATAGATGAATTTTATTAGCACTGTCATAGAGGATAAAATTTTGCAGTTTAATTGTAGTTTACTCTCTACTGTTAACTGAGGTGATCAATATAGCCAAAATTAACACAGTTCTTTTCCTGTTGCAATGGCAGAAGTATTCTCTAAATTGGGGCCTTCTTCTTAGAGGAAGTAGGTGTTGAGAGGCTTCATCTACCCCATAAGCCTGTCAGAAAATTGCCACTGCAGAGAATTTCAAAAAATTTCTGGCATCATAGTTACAGTTGTACAAGGGCACAATCAGAAGGCCACTCTGAAAAATACACATTATGAGTACTTTCCTCCCCATCTTTCCTCCCCGTCCCCCATATCTTTCCCACTCTCTCTTTCTTTAATTTTTTGGGGCCCTTTAGGCAAAAGTGAAAATTTCTCTTACCAAATGAAATTGTCATCATTTCCCTTTTACTCATAAACATTTTTTCCTTGGACTAAATACAACGTAAATGTTTACTTTCTTAATTATCTGAGTCACACTTTGTGCTTTCTAATTACTGTTATATTTGTTCACATTTTTCTATCTTAAATTTAATCAATATATATGATACCCAGTAAAACAGCATATCTAAATCCTGCTGGGAGATTGAAAACAATGTTGCTCAATTAGAAGAATTAATTACCGGAGACAAGCTTTATCCAATCTTTGTTCATTTAACTGACCTAACAGCAGGTTCATATACCAATATCATGGTTGAAAGGTTTATATGAAAAATATTATTTTAACTATTTCAGTACCCAAAACTAACCTCTGTGACCATTGTCTAATTTCATATCTTTATTTTTAAAACATATCATAGTATAGTATGGATTCACCAGTTTCTGTAAGGCAGTTTTGTTTTATTTTTAGCTACTGTAACATAAAGTTCTGAAATTACTAAAAAGTAATCATTTTAGTATAAAACAAAATTTGTTTCTAATGTTTTTACTTTAGCCAAGTCTGTAGTTCTTTTAGTAATTATCTGGACAATGGTCATGTAATTAAGATTTTCAAATGACAAAGCCAAAATCTGCATGTTTTTCAAAAACAAGAATTTTCAAATTCAATAACAAAACATTTATTTATAAATGTGTTTTAAGTATGGAATATTCAAGTGTAGTATCCCTACAATTGAGCTGGCAAATTGAGGATATATATATATTCCTGAAATATTATAATTTCTACTTCCCGTATCTAAACATTGGAAAAAATGTTTCCAACTAGAACTAAAATATTTTATGCTTGATTCTGAAATTTTCTATTGAGAATCATGTAGTAAAATCATATTTTCTGTTAATTTCAGAAATATATATTAACATGGAAATATAACTTTAAAGTAAAAAACTGACCTGAGGAAAGAAAAATAATTCTCCTTAAGTTTCTTTCCATTCACATCTTTTGTAGTAATTTTTAGTTTTTTTCTGTTAGTAGGAAAAAATGGGTAAATATTACAGATGTCATGTTGATATAGAAACAGATATCCATTCACTACAATGTGTATTATTTTTAGATCTTCAATTTGGCAAGACTTTCTTTGCAGTTTTTTAAAAAGCAAAAATTATTTAGAGTATGCATGTGGACAACAACACCTCCATTTAGAGAAAACACAAACAAGTGACCCTCAAAGAGTGCTTTTCTGTGTGTACTAGCTTTGCATGGCAGAAGTTCAAAAGCAAAAAGCAGCAGGACTCTCCCATCTGTTTGCAAGCTGCCCTGGGCAATTTGATTCACAGAAATTCCATTTTCTTTTGGGGAAGGGCACACTTCTCTAAGATTTGAAGAGAAATTCCAGTGGTGCTCAGAGAAATAGGCACTCAATAGTAAAACTAATAATCCTTTATTTGGTAATAATAATAATTTTACTTTTAAACAAAATATAACCACTAATAGAGTAATTGATTGAAGAACTCAGAATAAGCAAAAGAAAAAAAGAATAATTTGGGATCATTTGAAACCATAGTATTCATGGATAAAATGGATTACAAAATATATAGAGGATTCAGACAATCATTTACAGCTTTTTGGAGAGATGTACGCACATGCACACACACTGATACACACACACATTTCCTTTACACAGTGGAAATATTGCCCTTGTATTTAGTACCCAGTTTTATCCCATTGTTTTTGAAGACCAGGATGTGATTCATTCTAAAAATAGCCCTCTTCAGTATAAAGTGTCTGAATAAAAATAGTTTGTTGTTGTAGTATTCAGGGAAGTCTAAAGACCTTGTGTGTGTGTGTGTTGTGTGTGTGTGTGTGTGTGTGTGTGTGTGTTGTGTGTGTGTGTGTGTGTTAACACTAAGCAGCCTCATAACACTGCTAAAGAATCACCAGGTAGTAAGGTATACTATACATAGAAGAATCATTTAACGGTTTGAGATGTTAAGGACTTGAAAGAGTATATTGGTTTTTAGATATAATGGTAATCTGACCTAAGTATCAGTCTTTTCTATTAACAAATAAACATAGTTTACTTCATTTTATATAATACCTTTTAATAATAACCTGGTCATATTTTACATAAACTTTTAAAGTATTACATTTTCCCCTTTTATTGTATTTTATAGGTTTTAGGTGAATCAGTATCCCACTAGAGAATATTTCCACATTTAATGTTTCTCATTAGTATTGTATATTGTATGATTGTGTAATGATTCTTTACTTTTAACAACTTTTAAATATAAAAGGAAAAAGACAGTATGGCAAAAAAGGCAAAGAAAATGAGAAATTGCTTGTCTGTGAGTACTTCTTTTTGTATTGTTTTACTTGTTTACTTTGTTTTAACTGAGATTGTACTTCATTTTACATTACAGCAAAAGAAGGTTTTTTGAACTTTCTTTTCTGAATTCAACAATACTGTTAACCAAAAGCCTAAATTATGTTAACTGAAATACCCATGTAGTGGGAATTTTAAAAAAGCTTTTCATCTCACACCAGGAATCATAATTTATCTGAAAAAGACTCTATTCAGCAAAGCAAATAAGAATTTTAATGTCATTAAGAACAGGGTGTTAACAATGAAGCACATCTTATTTTCAGTAATTAAGAGTATACTATTCTAGCAGTCTTTTCTACTGAAGTCCCATATGACCATTTCTTTAGTCTACTTCAGAATTCATTAAAGAGATTTTAAGATGAATACATACTGATATTAATGCAATAAATTATATTCATGAGTAACAGCACAATTCTAAAGCAAACGGAATATTATTTGAAGCTAAAATTTTGTGAGATTAAACTTCTCAAATGATTTTTATAATCACCATTTCATACCCCTCCAATCATTTTTCTTCCTCCCCTTTGCAGTGGAGTTTTCTTTCATTAATTCCCTACTAGTGTAATTCAGTGTTCAAACACAGAAAGCAATCATTAGGAGCTAGCCAAATTGTCCTATATTAAGCAAACTGAGAGTTTTCCTTGTCATTCTATCTTTGCAAATTGGCGATGAATATTCATTAAGCTATGGAAAGATTTGCCAGCTGCAAATCTTTGTAGGGTGCCCTAATGCTCCAAGCCAAAAGGAAGACAAACATGATAAAGAGTCTATTTATTTGTTTAATAAAGGATGAAGAAAATAATCTAACAAAAGTATTCTCAGGGAGGAAAATGTTCTACCACATATTTTAGAGGAATATATACATTTTTTGTGTGAAACTATGATTTTCAGGTTTTTTTCCAAGATCACCTTAAAATGACAAAATGGGAAGGATATCTTATAATTATACTAGTCCTTAATTTTATTTCCTTTCTGCTATACTATGGGGATCTATAAAGAAACTAAGGTTTTTGTGTTTTTCTTAACAAATTGTGAGACTTTTCAAAGTAGCCAACACCTTATATTATATTTAGTCATTATGAATGAGGATGGAGCACTTCTGCCTTATGGGAACCATATTTTTCTTATAAAAATCTGTGCTAAATTCTTGGATATTAAAATATTTGTGTTAATTTTGTGTCTTCTTGTGTTGAAATTACCAGATTTAAACTGAAAAGAATTATGCTCATGTGTTTGAAAAACATTACATGTATTTACTGAATCATAGTGTACTTTCAGATTTTATATTTCTTTAGCTAAGAATGCTCCACATTTTAATGTATCAGCCCAAAATGCAAAATTTAAAAGTTTTAGCTTCACTTTTCTCTATACTTCAGAGTGAGAGTTAATAATTCTTTAAAATCTATGTTAATTTGTATTAAATAAGCATGCATTTGTTCACTTTAAGTCATAATTAAGAATAATAAAGCTGTTATTTTGCTCTCAAAATATTTATTTCTTAATTAAAATTATTAAAAAGATTTCTTCTTGGGCAGAGAACCAAGAAGAAGAGTTTCCCACAAGCCAACAGTAGCTTACTGATGGCTTGGAGCCATTTAGTTATACCATCTCAGGCCCTGGTCTTTTTTGGCAATTTGCATTAAGGTTTGCAAATTTATGTAATACATAAAATAGGCAGTGTCTGTTTTCCTAAATCATTATTGTCCAACTGGTTATTCTTGCTAAACTTCTCCATTTAAAAAATTATTGTGGGCTTCCCTGGTGGCGCAGTGGTTGAGAGTCGGCCTGCCGATGCAGGGGACATGGGTTCGTGCCCCGGTCTGGGAAGATCCCACATGCCACGGAGCGGCTGGGCCCGTGAGCCATGGCCGCTGAGCCTGCGCATCCAGAGCCTGTGCTCCGCAGAAGGAGGGGCCACAGCAGTGAGAGGCCTGCGTACCGCAAGGAGGAAAAAAAAAAAATTATTGTGATATAACTTACATAGAACATTGTGCAAGTTTAAGGTATACACTGGTTGATATATTTATACATTACAATATGATTATCACCATACCATTAGCTGACATCTCTATCATGTCACACAATCATCATTTCTTTTCTTTATGGTGGGAACAATTAAGATATAGTCTCTTGGCAACTTTGAAGTCATAGTACAGTGTTGCTTTCTATCATTTTTATGCTGTATATTAGATCTCCAGGACTTATCTATTGGTGCGAGTTTGTACCCTTAAATAACATCTCCCCAATTCCCCCACCCCTGACCACTGCCCCTGGTAACCACCATTCTATTCTCCGTTTTCACAGCTTTTGGCTTGATAAACTACTCAAAGAGGATTCTCTGACTTTCTATAATTTTGTGAGAATTGCAAGTGTCAATATCCTCCCTTCATAAAAATGAAAAATCCATTTCTGAAAAGAGTGGAGACTTCCTGTTTATAAAAGTATGCTGTATGTTCTAAGGCGATACCATTAGATGATCCTTTGGCTATAAAATCACCATAGTATAATTAGGTTGAAAGGGCTCTTAACTCATACTTACAAACATTTTCAGTTTTATAGAATATTTGGAAGATACTACTGATTAATTTTTTTTAATTCTCTATAATGTACTTGTATCTATGCATAAACATTTAGAGAAATCATTTCTAATGTAGTATAGTATATATAAAGAGGATTTCATATTTAAGTAAATTTCCAAATCTGGGTCACTGGATTTGGAATAATCTCCCTGCTGCCTCTCAGCTGCTTGTTTGGTTGCCTTAGAGCTCACTGTAACTGTGACTTCCTTAGGGAGGCCTTTCCTAGACTAGGTGAATATCACCTGTATTTCCTCTTTCATAGCACCCAATACAATCTTTATTATTTGGGTGGTAGTTATATTACACCCTTCCCACAAATAAATGGTAATGATGGTACATACTCTATGTATTTCGGTTTTTTTTTTTTTTTTTTTGTGGTACGCGGGCCTCTCACTGTTGTGGCCTCTCCCGTTGCGGAGCACAGGCTCCGGATGCGCAGGCTCAGCGGCCATGGCTCACAGGCCCAGCCGCTCCACGGCATGTGGGATCCTCCCGGACCGGGGCACGAACCCGCGTCCCCTGCATCGGCAGGCGGACTCTCAACCACTGTGCCACCAGGGAAGCCCCTACTCTATGTATTTCTATCCATCTTACCCATACTGTATCCCCAGCACCTAGCAAGTTAACTGACTTGAAATACTCAAACATTTGTTGAGTCAATGAATAAATACATTAAGTTTTTAATCTTACCATTGGAATAACTCGATCTGTTATATTGACTTTTAGTTTCATGCTCATATGCATGTTACCTGATTGGCATATCTTTACAAGTTGCCTCCAATAATTGGTGAAACTGAAAATAATAGGTAGATAATTATGGCCACATCAGCAAATTAGAATAACATCAGATAACTAAACAAATAAGCATTCCATATCATTATCACCAATCATTGTTACGTGTATTCATCCATACATCTGTTCAAGTAATGTTTTTTTTGTTTCACCTTTTTCTTTTGCAAAAGTTTCAAGCTTTTAGGAAAACTGCAGAATTAGAACAATAAATTCTCATATACCCTTCACTAAGATTCCCCAACTGCTACTACTTTGTCACATTTGCTTTATCTCTCTCCATACATAACTATATGTATATATATTGTTATTTTATTGATGAATCATTTGAGAGCAAGTTGCAGACATCACAACCATCTACTCAAAAGATAGATGCGAAAGTATTTAGGAGTAGACGGTTGTTCAAGCAGTGTTTATTGAGCATGTATCTCAAAGCACAAGGGAGATAGCAGTCAGAAAGGTAGAAAATATCCCTGACCTTATGGAATCTACATTTTAATGGAAGAAAACAAACCATTAATAGGTAAGCAAATAAATGAAAAGATAAAAATAATTGAAGAAAAAATAAACCAAACAGGCTAATAGGATGAAGAGTAATTAGATGGGGAAGAGGAGTGGGAGGACACTTTGGGAGACTGCTCTGAGGAAGTGATATTTGTGCTCATTCATGAGGAGTCGGTCAATAAGTTGGTTATATCCAAAAATTCTACTCTTTTCTAAGATCGTTAATAAAATGATGGCATGAAACACACCCAAAGAGCATACCTTAATCATTCATTCATGTAGTACACAAATTATGGTTTTTCAAAATAGAAACTTGAGAGTAACAAATTAGAATTTAAAGACTATGAATTAATTTGTAAATTAAATTAGGTGAAAAAGAATTTCATTATTTTCAGGATCTTAGCAGAAAATATGAGAGATCTTCTTGGTATTAGTTTCAAATTTTGATACTGATACAATGTAAGACCTATAAAAACCATAGTAGATTTTAGGAGATCGAGATAAAGCTAAAGATACAATTAAAAGCTTCTTGATGGATTTTTTTTTTTAGTATTTCCTCGACAGCCATGTTATCATCCATAGGAAAATGTTTTTCCTTAAATACAGACAGTTGAGAATAATGTTAGCATTTATGGAATTTGCTTTATGTAGTGGTCATGTGCAAAGGATAGGAGATGGAAAGATTATCTGGTCCGTTTAGTTACTGCTAAAAGTGGGAAAACTTTACCACGGAGTTAATGGAGTTAATGACATCAAAGGAACTACTCACAATGTCTAAATCACAGAAGAACTGAATGGTAATGTGTAGTATTGCTTTGTCTGATATTTGTTAGACCCTAAGTGTTAATTATGAATAAAAATCCAAATGTTAGCTAGCACGTTTCAATTCTGTCAGTCCATAATTAACAGAAACAGTTTTTATAAGAACCATGTCACTTTTTAATATTCTTAGTTATACCTACATAAACTTGTGATTCAAAATTTTTATATCATTATTGCAACACAAGGAAGAAGTACCAACTGATAAAGAAATATAAAGTTAAACATAAAACCACATCCCTTTGCCTTCAGAATGTGAGAAAAAAATTTGGGAATGGTTTTATATGGCTATTTTTAGCTAGTATTAATTTCATTGATATTTGTATTTTCAAGAGTTATAATTCTTCAGACTGTATCAGGGAACAAAAGGGCATCTTCTTCTCTTCCTGCTCCGTTTGTCTGCAAATTTAGGTACATGCACCCTTTGAATGTCTAAAATTAGACATTCTCACAGTCTTTCTTGGCATTTCAATGCTAGATATAAAACTATCAACAGTAGTTATCTGTGTTCTTAGTTTAACTGCTCTTTGATTTGATAGTTGCAAAATATTTTTCACCATATTCTTAAAAAATCATAAAATATGAATATAAACGTATATAAGTTATCTCTGTGTTTTGTTTTGTTTTGTTTTGTTTTGTTTTGTTTTGTTGGTAGGGACTGGTTTGCAAACAAAAACGTCCGCTCCTTATCCTGTTTTGATTTTCTGTTTCTTTAAATGGTGAACATTTTCTTTACTCCAGACCTCTGCAGGCTTCTAGAACCATTATGGGGGCACCAAGTTTCCTTTATTAAGTTGTACAAAATCAGTACAATGTATGTACTGGTAGCACAGGCTCCAGAGTCAGAGGACCTCCATTCTAATCCTGGATCTTTGACTCTATTTCTCTGGAAATTTCTGGAAACTACCTACTCTGTACCTTTCTTCACTCATTGATAAAATGAGGATCATACTATTGCATTCGCTTCATTAAGCCACTGTGAGGACTGACTGAACTAATGTATGTAAAGTGCTTGGAAATACCCTGGTATATAGAAGCACTACACTAAATGTTACCTGCTGCTCTTATTCTCACTTCCCTCCATCTGAAGGAAGGGACATACATAGAGCATGTTATCCCACTTCTATTGGTGAGCCCCTGGGTAATGCAATGACACATGAAGGAATGAAATTGTTGTAATATCAGAGAAATTGTAAAGATTATGTTGTAAAGTACTTAGGAGAGTACTTGATATGTAGAACATGTTCCCCTAACTTTATCTTTTTCTTAGTGCATAGAATTTATAGACTGTTTTTTATTGAAGGATAATTGACATATACCATAATTTTAGTTTCACGTGTGCAACGTATGATTCAATATTTGCATATATTACAAAATGATCATCACAGTAAGTCTAGTTAATATCTTTCACCATAGTTACAAATGTTTTATAACTATGTTTAGATTTTTTGTTTGTTTGTTTAGATTATTTTTGATTCATTTACTTTTTAACCAAAATAGTCCAGTGCTGAATGGCGAATAAGAAGCCAAGAAATTTGATTTTTGTTATTATTTGAAAAAGGTCCCTCAGTGTTTATTGGCCTAGGATTTTTAAAAAATATATTAAATGTTCTGGCCAGTCATGTCTGGGATGAATGCTAGCTCTGCTGTTTCCTAGTTATGTGATCTTTGGCAAGTTACAAAAGCTCTGTGAATCTCAGTTTTCCATCTGCAAAATGGAGACATAAGTATCTGAAAAATTTATTGTGAAGATTGAAAAAATAGATTTAGAAAACTTAACATCATGTCAAGCACATAGAGTAGCACTAAATAAATGGTATTAGCTCTTCTCTAATTTTTTCCTAACAGTCTAAATGACAATTCACTGTCTGGTTTACCTCAGCTTTTCTTCTTGCTCTTACATGGCCATTCCTCTTCCCTATCAAGTCAAATGAGGCAACATGCACGTGAAAACATTGATGACACAAAATGCACTGTACACATGTAATTTTAAAATTAGCATTAATAACCTCTACTATGGCTATTATCATGTTTGACCTTAGACCATCTGTTTTCCTTTAAATGTTCTCTCACTATTCCTTCTCTTGCATGACTTCAATGATCATCTTTCCAGGCCCTTGGGCATAAAATTTCAGTGTTCCCCATCTCTTCCTTCTCTCTCTTTTCATAATCAAAATCTTACAAAATATTTCTCTGTATTCCTCTGAGAAACTTTTTATTTTATTTGTCCCCTTTTATCTATCCTAGTAGGATAATCTCTGGTGAAAGTTTTAGTCACATCATACAGTTTTCTTTCCAATCAATGCTCTTTTATTCTTGATAAAAATCTTCCACCTAACCCATTGATTCGCCTATTCTTAGACTTTCAAGTTCATTGCTGAGTACCTAAAGGTCCTCTACTTCCTCCTTATCTATGACTTTTCTCTTTCTACTTCCACACACACACACACACACACACACACACACCTCCTTTTTTCAATTTTTGTTAGAGAACTGAGTAATTTTAAGACTCACTGGGATTAGTGACCATTTTCTGTAGTCACCAATGATATAAATATTTTAATTTGTATTACTGAATTAATAATATTGTTTTGAAAATTGAGAAATATAAAGATCAACAATTTTTTATTTGTTCACATCTAGTAAATTCTAATTCAAGGCATAATCATTGTAATATCAGTTAAACATCTTTCAGAAACTGTCATCTATAATAAATGTACATAAATATATTTATAATGATGTAATAACCACAGTTTTTAAGCAAAACTAAAGGACATGATTTTAATACACGTGAAAAGCCACATATACAAAAGGAAAGATGTTTTCTGGCTACATATGTGTTTGTTTAACTCACTGGACAGACAGTGGCTGGGAAAGTACAATTCAATCTGTGATACCTTTAAAACTGGGAGTGATTCCAATTTGATGAAACAAGAAAGGGGAGTGGGGGGATAGGAAATGTTTGAAAAATGTTTTTTCAGTGGCATTTGTCTTCTTTGCTAATCTTAATTTTTGCTACAACAGATTCATAAACTTTTGACATTATGAGTTGGATTGAATTCAGCTGTTTAGAGGAAAGTAATTACGACTATTGTCCTCAAGCCAAAATAACAACACACCAATTGTGACTAGCCAAGAAGCCTGGAATTCACAACCGCCTTATATTTATTTATTTCTTCGTGTTGGCTGTTTATCAGGAAGTGACTTCAGTAAAGAAGAGCTGAAATTCATTTATTAAATAAACTTTCAAGCTTTCACATATGCTATACTGAAAAACTAGTCCTTCCAAATATGTAGATGTTATTGCATTTAATTTGATGAACACTTTTTAATCATTTGGAAAAATAGGTCATAGTGACATGAGTGAATGTGACTTTTAATCTCTTTGTTTCTGAAACACCTTATTGATCTGTGTACAATACTTAATTTACAATAGTAAATATAATGATGATATAGAATACAAATTACAATTTCAGGCATCTTTAAGAGCAAAATTCAAAGTAAAGTTTACATGAATAAACTGAAAGCAAGTCTCGACTGAGTTGACTTTGATAATTGTAGATGTAAAAATACTTTCGCAAAAGTTGTTTGGAGCAAATGCTAAAACATCTAAATGACAGGGGAAGTTTTCTCTGTTTCAATTACCCCTTTTTCTCTATTCCAAATAGTAAACAAAATAACAACATTTTTGAGAGCTAATTATTTTTTAAAATATCCTGTTTTATTTTAGAATACTGTAAACTTAAAAAAAATTTTGGGCTCTCAAAAGTACTCTTAATTATTGCCTTGGAATTATTTTATCTCTGATCTATTTCCCTCTCTCTCTCTTTCTCTTACTCCCCAGCTTTTTGGGTTCTTAAACTTCTGGGTAATTATAGGTTCCTTGGAGAATCTGATGAATGCTATTGACTCTTTCTCCATTAAAAAATACTGCAAATTATTTCATGTCCTAAAGCCCATTCGTGGGGCCCACATTAAGAAACCTTGTTTTTCTATCTCACTCTTCTTTCTCATTTGTATACCTAAAAGCATATTAGCAGACAAAATAATATCTAACAACCCTTCACTCTCATCACCATAGGGCAAAGGAGCATGATGATCACGTTTATTAGAGTTGCCTTGAAAACTATGCTTTATCTTAAGAGCTTTTGTATTACAGTTCTGGGCTGTGTTTTACATGTATATTCACACCGTCACGGACAACTTATTATTTGGGGGCAAAGAATAAGAAAATGAATGTCCTTTTCCTTTTCTATATTTCTAATATGAGTTTATTGAATTTGTGAAAGTTGCTCTTTCTTTAAGATAGATTATCTAGTGGTATAATCGCATAAATAATATTTCCCCAATCGCCTCCTCTATACCCTTTAAAACTTTCACATCCCACTTATTTAATAGCTATTTTAACTACTGAATTTCCTAACTTCTTTCTCTTTCATCATACATAGCATGCTGATTTCTCTTTTTATCTAAAATTTTTGTTAATTATAGGAATTTTTAATGATGCGTTTTTAGTAATACAATGCTTTGCAGATCTCTTGCCCAATAGACCTAATAATAGAAGACTGTAAATGCTGTGAGGACAGGCACACTGTCTGTCTTTGCTCACCATTGATTGCATCTCTTGCACAGTACCTTGCACAGTATAGAAACTGAATAAACATTTCTTTTTTTGCGGTTCGCGGGCCTCTCACTGTTGTGGCCCCTCCCGTTGCGGAGCACAGGCTCCGGAGGCGCAGGCTCAGCGGCCATGGCTCACGGGGCTAGCTGCTCCGCGGCATGTGGGATCTTCCCGGACCAGGGCACGAACCCGTGTCCCCTGCATCAGGAGGCGGACCCTCAACCACTGCGCCACCAGGGAAGACCTGAATAAACATTTTTTAAATAAATGAATGAAGTAAAAATAACGTAATTACAAATCAGGCAGGATATTGCAACTGCCACTGAATAGAAGTTGGTTACTGTAGTTCCTAGTAAACATCAGTATTCCTAAATATAACTCATTACCCTTGCAAGGAAGTAGAACAGATCATTGAAATACCCACAATATCTTTCATAAAATCCCATCAGTAAAGCCATAGATTTTATTCTCTAAGAGAGGCCAATAAATTCTTCCTTGAGGGGTATTTGTTCTTTATAACACAATTATAACTTACTTATAATATAAAAGCCAAATCAAATTTTAAAAATTATACATGAATAGGCTGTAATTTGTAGACTTAGCAATAGTAAGAGAAACCATGACTAATAACCTATCATGAAGGCCAACACAATAAGAAGCAGATTTATGGTAAGAGATGGATTTCATATTGATGAATCTATGCATGCCTGAAAGGTGGCATGCGGATTATATTAGTGATCATCATTTTTAAAAATATAAAATATTTAAATAAATAATTTATTTTAAATAATTAAAATTATATTAGGGTTTACCAAAATTTTGAACTAGCTAAATCATTATTACACTGACCACTATAACATTAAGCTGAAAGGACAAATGAAATAATTTAAAAAGAATATTTGAATGAAATTTTGGCATGCAGATATTCATATATGCATGCATAAATTCAAATTACTCTACAATTATTATATTAGGGATGGAGGCATGGATGAATAAAGCAGTACAGTGGAGAAGACAGATATCAGAACCAATTACTACCATAGCATGTAACCGCTGATATAATCACTGTGTGAGCATGACTCCTTTGGGAGAGGAAAACAGAACAACTACTTGCCTGAGGGAGTGAGGGAAGGCCACGGATGAGATGCATTTGAACTGGCGCTGAGTGACGAGCCGGAGTTTGCCAAGAGGAGGAGATGGAGTAGGGTATTCCAGGCACAACATTCTGAAAGCATATTGTGTGTTCAGGGAACAAGGAGGTCAGTGTGCTTGGCACAAAACCATAGAGAAGAGAGGAAAAGGTGGGTAGAGAAATAAGTTGTAGCCAGCTTACAAAAAACCTCCCTCCCTCCATCTATCTCTCCTTTCCTTCTTCTCTTCCTCCCTTTCTTTCTTTCTTTTCTTTCTTCTTCTTTCTTTCCTTCTCTCTCTCTTTCTTTCTTTCTTTTCTTTCTTTTTCTTTCTTTCCTTCTCTCTTTCTCTCTCTTTCTTTCTTTCTTTTCTTCCTTCCTTCCTTTTTTCCTTCCTTCCTCCCTCCCTCCTCTTTCACACCCTCCTCCTTGTCTTTCTGTTTCTTCAATATTAATGTAATAGTTGAAGCCATAGCACTGATTGGGGTCGATCAGAGAGAGTGAATATGATTGAAGAAGGTAATTAAGGGTGACCAGTAAAAACTTGCACTGTGAGATGGTTAGAAGAGGAACAGTCAGTAAAGGAGAAAAACTGATTGCAAAACTAGATACAGAAACAAAAATCTCAATAACATCATAGAAGTTAAAGAGAGTTTAAAGAAGTCAATTTGTCAAGCAGCAAATTCTGCAGAGGTGGAGGAGTAAGAGGATATTAGTGCCCTTGGTAAGAGCAATAAGTGTGAAAGATTTTAATTAATCCATTCGTTTATTTATTTAATCAGCATTTTTCAAAAGTCTTCTATGTGCTTGGGCTTGACACACAAATATCTGCAGTATATGTCACAATGTACATTGTAGTGAAAAAAGGGAATTTCTGCAGTGTCAATAATTTTGTCAGCGAAATAATCCATTATGGGTAGGCCATTATGCTCATGTTCAGGCTTTACACTGCAACCCTCTCCCAAAAATGACATTTCTATTAAAGATGCATTTCATTATATGGCATCTATCACTATCTGGTCCATAATCTCTTTTTAATAAATCAAAAACATGAACTAAATGGGATTTAGTTCTATAAGAATGTTTACCCAATAGCTGGTAACTTGAAATGACAGTTCTATAGAAAATTCTCCCAATTATCCCCACCACTCACCAATTATCAACAGCCACACATCATTATCTAAAATTCCCATATAAAATGGGATTTGCATAAGTGAATTTTTTAATTCATCAATTAGAAGCACAAATGTTCCCTGCATATTTTAACTTAATTTTTAAAAACAAATGACACATCCAATTGTAAGCTGTATGAAAGTCTGGTCCCAGATATAATCCTTCACTTTCTCACTTATGGCCACATGACTTTTAGACAAATGACTTAATTTCTCCACAGTTCCACAGTAGGTAAACTAAGAATTACAATACCTGCCTTGCAGAGTTATGAATTAAGAAGAAATGAACTAATATTAAAGAAATAGCTAAGAAAGAGTTTGGCACAATTTTGATATAGTAATTATTGTAGTAATTATTAATAGTAATTATAAATAAAACATAAAGTGTCTAGCAAAATTCATAATACAATAGTAGCTATTTACCAAGCCTAATCCTAAAACTGTGTTTTTTGAAATATCCTCCAGTTCTTAGCACCCCACTAGACATTATAAATACCTTAACTAATTTATTTCATACAAAGTTCTAAAAGTTGCTATTTTTGCCTTCTCACTGAGGAGCCAGAGAAACAAAAGTACAATTCAAGTTACTCAAACTGGCTAAGGTAGAAAATGATAGAACTAGAATTAGCACAGTGGCCTTTCTAATTTAGAATCCTGTGCAGCTGAACACTGCATGACCCAGCATGCTTCTCCTTTAAAACTCCTCCTCACCATTTCCTCCATCTTTTTTTTTTTTTCGGTACGCGGGCCTCTCAGTGTTGTGGCCTCTCCCGTTGCGGAGCACAGGCTCCGGACGCGCAGGCTCAGCGGCCATGGCTCACGGGCCCAGCCGTTCCGCGGCATGTGGGATCTTCCCGGACCGGGGCACGAACCTGTGTCCCCTGCATCAGCAGGCGGACTCTCAACCGCTGCACCACCAGGGAAGCCCTCCTCCATCATTTGATCTAATTTCTCTTCTTATATTTTTCATTTCCCATCAATTGTTAACAGGTATCCAGAGAAGCAATTGATTTTCTGAAACTCCTTTAGTATGTGCTTGCTCCCAAGATCAGTAACTTGGGAAGCCTCAGGTTACAGTTTCACATAGGGGTACTCTACTGTAAAATCCCTCTAGGGGTTGCAATGATTTTTATTAGATTTATTAAGATTTTACATATCAAATAGTTCAAAATGTTTTCGGCAAGATTGAGATTTTTCCCCCTTTTCTGACAGACACACTAAATATCTCTTTATGTCACTGAAAGCAATCCCTTTAAAAAGTGGATCCCATGGACAAGAAAGTGGGAAAACATGAAATGATAATTAACCCCAGCCATTAGTGATGCAAGTTTCAGAGCTACATTATCTTTTCCTTACTTTTCACAGAACGAGAACGATATCAAATTAATCAAGTGATGGGCTATTATCATTTACTACTTAATAAGTATTCATCCTCCTTTGAACACTTGAAAAAATTAGAGGTGATAATGATTCTACTAATACTTTTCCCATACGCTTATTCTCTGAACTAGAATAGATCTTGAAATGTCTTTGAGATCTTGGATGCTAATGAAAACTTTCATTCATTTTGATTAAAAAGGAAACTAATGTCATTTTCCTTTATAGTTTAGCATCTGTATTTCAGTCATTTTCCTTGTTGCTTCTTTTGTCAGTAAAAAATAATGTTTCACAGTGAAACGAGCCAGGCCTTATCCTTTGAGAAATCTCAGTGGTTTTCTACTTGGGATTCTCAAATTCTAAATGCCTGCGGTCAAATTTGGCAGGAATTATTTAAATTTACTAAACCTATTTGATTGCTGATTTTCCCACATATTTATCGACGTATCTTCACTCTGAGCTTTGGCAGCTGCCCACCGTCCTGGGAATATTGTTTGAGTATATACATTTCCTTTAACAAACACACATTAACGCTAGTCCCCTGTACATTTTCTCACTCTAGCTCCCTCTATGCTCAGTCAAATATTACCTTTTCTTTTACTATGTAAGCTAAGTTTGAATAGAATGGTTGTATAGGCAAAGAACTTGTGTACACTGGGTCCAGGAGAATGGAATGATGTTAGAATTACATCAATTTCTAGAACATAGTGTGTAGAGAATACCACGTGTATTGATTCACAGTCACACCATCTTTTTTCCTTTCAACTCATCTGTGCATCTGTCTCTTCCTTCTGCTAGGAAGAGTTGCTAAATGTATAATCTTATCCATTAACACTCACACGTATAACTCAGGAGCTAATGTTAATTAAAAATCTACAGTCACAAGGAGAAGAGGCTGTAAAACAAGAGTTTATCACCACACAACTTTTTAAAATACTTTTGCCTGAGATGAAATTGACATGCTCAAGACTCCAGAGGCAGCTAATCTAATTTGGAGCAACTAACTGAATTATAAACACAAAATCAACCTTCAGAATTTACATGAATTATAGATGTAAAGATTCCTTCACTATTCATCAGTTTATATTAAGATATGCAATTGGGTTTAAAAATTTCCTGTCTTGGACGGGTTTTTGCAAAGTGACCTGGGTAGGAATAAGAGGAATAGAATGAGTTCTCTATCATTACAATGGATCATTCATCACTTAGAAGGGAGACTTCACATGCATGGTACATTTAAAGACACTGAGTTTTGAAGGAGATACATTTGAAAATACATCTTAACTTGCAGATTTCTTTCCTTAATCAAGGTAAAAATGTGTTTTGTATTTGATAATGGTGTTGATGTTTTCTATTGATTTATATTGTTATTGTTAGGAGAGGAAACCAGCTGTTTAAGATATAAATCTTCATACAGTGGATTTGCTGTGCTCTGATAGTAAGAAAATCATTTGAGCATTTCTTTTTAATGTGTGTGACCTTCAAGTTTTTCTGAAATCTTCCTTGCCAACATCCCTGTAGTATTTTTAAACAATTTTAGGCTTTGATTTTAAGAGCTGCCCATTCTTTCTTCCAAGCAATGCTGTTGCATTCATTTAAAAAGTTTAGTCATTGCACCAATTGAATCAGCATCACATGGGAACTTCTTTGAAATGCAAGTTTTCAGGTCCCCCCAGACTGGCTGGCTGATGAGAAAATCTTGGGATGGGGCTCAGTAATTGGTGTTCTAACAAGCTCTCTGGGGATTCTGATACACACTCAATTTTGAGAACTACTGCTCTTCTAAACTATGGCTTGTCACTATTTTGTATATTTTTGACCCCTTTCGCAGTATGGTAAAGCCCATGGATCTTTTGTCAGAATAATATTTTTAAATATCTGAAAGCCTATGGATCTTTTGTAAGAATAATATTTTTAAATATCTGAAATAAAATACATAGAGTACTAAAGAAATAGATTACGTTGAAATTTATTTATCCAAATATAAAAAACAAATGTGTGATACCATCATACATGTGCTTCCTTATTAATAAATTTAACTGATCAAGATCCAAGAGCAAGTCTAATAACTATCATAGTTTTAAAATATTGGTGATCAGAAAAAAATCATTTCCAGATATCTGCAACAATCACTATGTGATATGACTATATCTGTGATTTATATCAGTGACAAAGTCACAGATATTACTAATGCTGTTGTGGTTTATGCCTACATTTGTAATTGAAGGAGACATTGAATTTCAGCCAGCAGTTAATAAAAATAAACAGTTTTCTGTGCATCTAAATTCATGTATCCCCTGAATTCTATCCACAAACCCCAGGGGAATAGAAGCCTTGAAAGATGGGTGATTTTTAGCCCATCCAAAATATGCTTATCTTGTAATCTGATAAATATAATAATTGGGTTGGCCAAAAAGTTTGTTCGGTTAGAGAATATGTTGTTCAGTAAAGTTCTTGGTGAAAATGAAAAATGTGTCTTTTATTTTTACTTAAAACCAAATGAACTTTTTGGCCAATCCCAATACATTGTAAAATAACATGGGAGACAGGATGTGAATCAAATGTGTTCTGGAAGCCATAGAATAAATTGTTCTCCCCTGGGGCACCTTGTGGCCTAACACCTGTGACAGTTAAAGCATAGCTGATTTAATAGTTTACTGGAAGTTACCAACAGTGCTACATATTTTCCTGCTTAATCGTACAAGACCTTCGTATTCATTATAGTTTAAAATTTCTTTCCCTGTGCTTTGCAGATCTTTACCTGTCACTTTATGTCTTAATTGACACCTCTTGATTCTTTAGAACTTCTTAGAAACAGTGAGTTTTCAACTTTTTGTATTGCCACGGCTAACTGCATTTGAGGAAATGGATATTCAAAGATCACATAAACAAGTCAAGGTCATGGAGCACAGTTTAGGGTCATGACCCCCACTGGGTTCCACATTTCTGGTTCTGACCTTGCTGGGCATGGCTGCAAAGAGTCAGGCAGCCAATGAGACCTGGCCTGGCCACCGTTTGAGATAGCTGAGTGACCATATCAACTGAATGAAAAGAACAACAAATGATTCTTTCTCTTTCAGCCACTGATGACTGACTACTCAAACAGGAAATAATCGTAGTATAAAAGGATGAATCTACTTTCATCATGAGATAGAAGAGACAACAGACTGTCAGGGAAAAAAAAAAGTTCCTATTTTGTAGATGGGATTGTGCAAAGGAATTTTTGCCAATTCCTTATTTTGGAAGCCATTATTTTAAAACCATGTCTTTGCCTTTCAGCTCATTTTCTTTGACAGATTCTTCCCCCAAACCCTTATTATCAAATGACAGTAAAAGGTCTTCTGAGGGGCTTTCTTGTAAAGTATTTTATTCTATACTGTCTCTTTTTGGTATGAACAGTTTGATACTGTTTCTAGTATCAAATACGGACATCGATTTCTAGTCTTAACTTTATATTTTGGAAACAGTATGGCATTGACATAAGTTTGCGAAGCCTCAATTTTATTAATCAGCTGAGGATTACATTTGCCTTACTGATTCAAATATATTTTTTAATAGATGAGGGAAGAGAAACCATATTTACTGAGTGCCTACTATGTGCCAAGCTCTTAAAATATAGAGGAAGCCGTGTAAGATAGGACATAAGGTAACACATCCTATTGGGCAGGTAGGGTAGAGGGAAAAGAAAGTCTCTGCAGTTGTTACAGCTACTCAGGGAGCCAGAGACAGTGAAGAGGCACAAAACAAAGAGACTACAGTGCAGAAAGAACCCATGAGCATCTTAGTGGGGTGTACGTGTCTGCAAAGGATCAAGAGTAGCAGGCAACCAACAAAGGATTTTGGTCATGCAGAGTGCTGAGTTTTCTCCTTTAGCTTTAGACAGGGGTATAGAAATGTCTGCAGACACCTGCAAAAGGAAAGTTTAAGAAAGATAAAAGGCAGGGCAAATCTTTCTCACATGGAACAGAACTGAGTGCATTTTTACAGCAGAAAGAGAAGGGAAAGCAGTGTTTTCTGTTAGTTTCTATTTATCATACATAATATCTACATTTGGAGGTTGAAAAAAAGCAGAGAAGAGGACAACTTGCACAGTTTCTGTGCAGGAGAGAGTGGGAGGATCCTTTGAGGAAGAGGCTTCTTTGTGAGAACCAGTGTCTCTAGAGAAAGAACAACTGCCCCCCAAACTCTGATGTTTAAGTCAATGTTTAGGAATGCAGTAGATATTTATTATTATGTTAATGCCAGGAAATAAAGAACTTTCAAATGATCTTTAGAACAGCAGTGAATCTGGGTTTAAAATGTATCAGTAGAAGAAACATGACTTTTGGAGGAATCCTATTGCAATTCCACTTAGCAAGTCAAAGACAGAGATTATTAGTTACCTTCAGAGGTGGCCTATGCTTCACAGGACCACGCAGGTATGATATTTGATCAGTAGAGTTATTAGAATAACATGAGTAAAACTAGCTGTTTTCATGGTTATTGTGAAGAATTATTAGGTTATGACTGATTGAAAATAATGGGAAAATGTACGCTTTAGTGTGCATAATAAAAGCATGAAACACATCTGTGGGTAAAAAAGAAAAGGAAAAAACAAGAAAGGTTTAACCATTTAATATGTACTTCTCAAATGGGGTTAGGGGAGGTTTAGAGTAGCAGTGAATAAGGGAACATATAATTCATTATCCAAACTAAGAAATGTTTATTCTAAGAAAATTGCTCAGGCTTTTCCCTAGTATCTGGAGCCTGAGGCAAGGGTACGAATTAAAGCCTGTGTATGTGACATATTCCAAGTATATAAAGGAAGCCACAACACTATTTGGTAACTTTCTATACCTATTTTTACACGTAAATATTCAAAACACCCAAGAAGATAAATTTCACATTTACGTTTCTCAGAATTCTTAGGATCCTTGGAGTTTTGTACAGGAATATGCTGGTATGGGATAAACTGTTGCCTGTCCCCCAAAAGGGCCATTTTTGTCCATCCCCAGTTCCTCCTTGCACTGATGGGGCCTCTCATGTGGATGTAAGTGTTCATTTCAGCTTGTGCATCTGAGTTCTGTTCACTTCTCGGTGTAAACACCCATCCCATGGCTACTTCTTGAGACTAGGAATGGGCATAGAAGAGGCAAGGTCCATCATACGAAAGGAGAATCCAGCCAAAAGACCTGTGCAGTTCCTGGATATGAGCATAAGCCACTGGAGCTGGAAACTCTGGGGTCCCAGGGTTCTCAGGATATGGTTAGAAGGGCTAAGCTTTAGGTGGATATGTTTCCTTGGATCAGATAACTCCTTGTCACATGGAAAGGGATCAAGCTAGAATACAGCCAGAATTAGAGTCTCTGAAGTGCCGGGAGAAGAACATAGCTCCTTTCTCATGGATCTGAGGCCAGTACTGCAAATGCTAAGCTGTAATTGATGCCAGGACAATAAGCAACAAACCTAGACTCAAGCAAACAAATGTATATGGTTACCCTAAATTTATGGAGCACACACTGGGGTGTAAATTGCAGTCTAGAAAATTGTCCTGGGTTTGCAGACTTGGATCAAATAGGTTTCTTTTCATAGAAAGAGCTCTTTGTATATCCTCAGAGATGAAGAACATTCTTATACAGACTTTGTATGACTAAGTAACAGTGAAAAATGATACAGCTGGGCGAGCTTCCTGGACACAGAATCCAAAAGAGAAAAATGACTGGCTGCATTTGTTACATGAACACAAAGAAATAAAAGTTTAAAATAACCAAAATGAACCTTAAAGGAGAGAGAATTTTGAAGTTTGTGAGGAAACTAGTTGTCCTATGAAGAATATCAAGAAGATAGCCATCAGCAACAGTCTGGAAATAGACTTAAGCAATGACATTTTTGCAGAACTCATTTCAGAAAAGGGGGCACTATCTGATTTACAAGAGGAATGCAAATTTTAGTTTTTTGTTATGTTTTGTTTGCTTTATTATGAGGTAATAGGTTGTACACAGAGAACTTGTAATGAAATAATGACGTGTTATGCATTGAATGTTTGCATCCCTCTCAAATTCATATGTTGAAGCCCTAACCCCCAGTGTGGCTGTATTTGGAGATGGAGCTTCTAAGGAAGCAATTAAGGTTAAATGAGATCATAAAGGTGGGGCCCTGAAAAAATAAGATTAGTGTACCTATAAGAAGAGACACCAAGTAGCTTACTCTCTCCACATGCCCAAAGAAGAGGTCATATGAGCACACAGCCAGATGGCAGCTGCCTACAAGTTAAGAGAAGAGGACTCAAAATTAAACTTTAATCTTGGCACCTTGAACTTGGGCTTTCTCTCCAGTACTGTGAGAAATAACTTTCTGTTGATTAAACCACCCAGTCTATGGTATTTTTGTTTTGGAAACTGACCAGACTAAGACATGCAACAAGCAGTAAGAGGCTAGGGTTTAAATATATAAATGAGTTTACAGAAAATTTATGACAATAATGGTTGGAATATAATATATACCCTGAGATAAGATAAAGAGAAAAAGGTCAAAGGAAAGTTACAATGTAAAGGACAAATTGAAATAGCAAAATTATTTAAGAAATACCTTAAAACAAAATTGTATGGTGAAGATATTTGAGCTTTCAGAAGGCCTGAGAAATGCCTTCTAGCTGGAGTCTGAGAGAAGAGATTGTAGATGGAATTTAGAAACAAAAGAATAACTATTCAACTTTGCTGAAAATGTAGGCCAAAGGGATTTACTTAAGGTTTAAGTACTCCTAGGTCATCCACAGATGTAGTTCAGCATCCATGAATCTATGAAATCACTGAAATTATATGCTTATAACTGTAACTTGAACAAACAAACAACTGGCATCTCCACTTTTTTCCCAGGCAAAAATTAATGAGGAAGATGGCTTTTTCTACAGACTTTTATACTTAATGGGTAATAGTTTCAATGAGTTTGGCATTTTAAAGCCAAGGGAGAAACCACTACCAGTTATGTCCATTTCTTACATCTGGTATTCCAGAGTTGGCACATTTTTAAAGAAGAGAAAGTGGGAAAGGACAAGAATTAATGACTCTCTGAGTGATAATGTCATTCCACTCCCCATTCTGATTACTGTTTTCTGCCCAAAGAGTAGTCTGTATACACACTTCCCCTCCTCCTGTTCTCTCTGTTCTAATCATGTACCGTTACCACTGTTTTAATTGTGTTTCATAACATCTGTTAGGGCTTATCTCCTAACCACTGTTATTTAGAATCTTCATGACTATTTATTTTTATTACCCTACAGTCCACCCTCTGTATCCAAGGGTTCTGTATCTGCAGATTCAACCAACCTCAGATGAAAAAAAAATTCTAGAAAGTTCCAAAAAGCAAACTTGGATTTGCCACCCACCCAGCAACTATTTACATAGCATTTACATTGTATTTACTATTTATATAGTATTTACATTGTATTAGATATTATAAGTAATCTAGACACGTATACAGGATGTGCATAGGTTATATATAAATACTATGCTTTTTTTATATAAGGGACTTGAGCCTCTGCAGATTTTGGTATTGGCAGGGAGGAGGAGTGCCCTGGAACTAATCCCCCAAGAATACCAAAGGATGACTGTATATGAAATTTAGAATCAGCACATCTGATTTCAAAATAACTATCTACTATTATTATTTAGATCATAAATACTTTATAATTTATTTAGGGGCCAAATTACATCTTTACGATGATCTTCCTATTTAAGAACATGGTGCCTTTCCACGTAGTGATGTCCTCTGTTGTGACCATAGTAGTGTTTAAAATGTATTTCATTCATTTCTTGCTTATTTTTTTCCTATATGTTTTATTTCTCTTGATGCCATTACAAATAGCATTTGCTCCTTTTTTTCCCACTGCATCTTCTACCTGGTTGGTATATGTATATACGGAAAATATTGAGTTTTGCACATTTACTTTGTATGTTCCTAAATTTCTGAATTCTCTTACTGCTTAGATTAACATTCCAGGTGTGTCTGTATCTATCATCAGAAAATCTTGATAGTTTTCTGCTCCTTTCCATATTTTTTACCTCTATTTTGCTTAATTTTATTTTGTTTTGCATTGTCAAATTACATTGGCTGGTTCATTTAGCTGGATACTAAATAATGGTGGTTATATGTAAGCATTTACATCTTGATCCTGACTCTAGGGACAAAGCTTCCAGTATTTTTCTATTAACATGGTGATGATTTGGGGGCTGAGGTATCTTTTGTCATGTAAATGAAGTGTGTGTATATAAATTCCTTATTTATTTTTATTTTAAAAAATTAAGTATAAATTGAATTTTGTCAAATGCTTCTCCACTCTCATTGAAGATGATTATTTGATATTTTTCTCCTTACTGCTATTACTATGGTGTATTAAGTTAATAGATTTCTAAATATTGATTCATCCTTGCATTCCTGAAATATATCTTGCTTGGTTGTGAAAGATCTTTAATATGCATTGAATTCTGTTTGCCAGTATTTTACTTTAGTATTTTATCTACCAATATTCATAAGATATTAATTGTACTACTCTGGTGCAATATCATATTTTGAATTCGATGATATTCTCACTTTATAAAAGTAGTTTGAAAGGTTTACTTTTCTAAATATGTTAATTATGTCTTTTGGGGTTTTTTTCTGATATTTTTGTCTACTTTATCATTGTTGAGAGAGAGAAATTAAAGTCTGCTACTACTTTTGTGTTTTTGTCTAGTTCTCCTTATGCCTCCTGTAATTTCTTCTATATATTCATAACTTCACAGGTATTCATATGTGTTATGCTTTCTTTGGGACTTGTACTCTTTAGCATTATAAAGTACATTTATTTTCCCCAAATGATGCCTTATTAAAAAACCTGAATTCCTCCCTGACTGATATTAAGATCAGGACCATTGCTTTCTCGTTTGTTTGATTTCCCTGATATCCTACCCTTGCTGATCCTTGTATTTTCAAGGTTTTTAGGTTTGTCTTTTGTCTACCTCAAAGATATGGTTTTGCTTGTGATCCAAGTTGAAAATCTGCTAATATGTAAGTTAAGCCCTAGATGCATTGGATTTGATTCTGCCATATTATTTTTATGTCATGTTTTCTATTTTTTATTTTGTTCAAAAAAGTATTTTACGATAATCCATTTCTCTGGAACCCACTGTAATCAAGATTTTGTCTCAAAAACTCCACTGAAACTACCTTTGCCAATGTCACTAATAATGCTTATGTTGCCAAAAAATTAATGAAATTCTCAGCTTTATTTTGGTTAAGGCCAAAATGTCAGTGCACCACAAACTTTCAGACCATACCAAGTGGAGCGAACCAGGATTTTGAGAACTTTTTTAATTGCACAAGAGACATCTTAGTGACATTGCTAATGTGAGATCCACCAGACCAAGAATTAATTTCACAGAATTGAAAGAACTGATAAGGAAAAATATTTTTATTGTTATTTGTATGGAATATTTTTAATATTTTGTTTTAGCATTCTATTTTCTGGATATTATCAGTAAACCTTTTCTCTTTCATTTTCAGATATCTAACCCAAAATAATATTATAAATTTTGTTTTTAAACTGAAATAAAACATTTAAAAATAATAGATTCTAACTGATTCCCAAGAATTTTAGGAAAAAAACTTAAGTATTCTAACTTTTTATGATAATATAGTTATTTGAATAGGTTCATTAAGAATGAATCCTCCTTCCTACCAGTATGTAATAGGACAAATAGATTGTGTACTAAAGGCCTTAACCAGGAGTGTCATTTTTGAGAATGATGGTCATTAAATTATGGTCATTTGGGGAAGAAAGTGTGACTGTTCTTATGGAGCCAATGACTATTAAACCTTCCTAGGAAAACTGGCTTTGTGCTTGACTTACAGGTCCCACCCAGGCTTATAGGTGGTAAGGATGGTCAATTCCTAGCATGCTAGGAACTATGTCACATTTGGGAGACCTTGAGAAAAATGGAACTCACCCAAATTTATAGACACAGCAGGTGAAATCTGGCATAGAGACTTTTTTTGTGTGTGTGTGTGTGATTTATTAGTCCCAAGATGGCAAAAAAAACCCACAGGTTTTAAAAAGTCCAGTCCAAGATTCCTTATAAAATTTCCAGCCAAAAATCAGTTTGTGACCTTAGTGATTGTTCAATACTGTATGGTTAACAAATTAGACAAAGTAGATGAGACAGACACAGTCCTAGAAAAATATCAACTACCAAAACTGACTCAAGGAGAAATAGGCAATCTGAATAGGACAATACCAAGTGAAGAAATTGAATCAGTAATCAAAAAACTGCCCTTATCTGGTCCAAGTCCAGATGGCTTTACCACTGAATTTCACCAAACATTCAAAGAAGATTTAATACAAATGCTTCAAGGAATTCTTCTTCACAAACTCTTCTAAAAACAGAAGAGGAGGGATCACAATCCAAATCGTTCTATGAAGATGATACTATTGTGATACCAAAACCAGACAAAAACATCACAAAAAAGGAAAACTACAGACCAATATCTCTTATGAATATGGATGCAAAGCTCCTCAACAAAGTACTAGCAAACTGAATTTAGCGACATATAAAAAGAATTAAACATTAAAATGACCAATAGAGGTGATCCCAGGGATGCAAGATTGTTTTAAAATCTGAAAATTAAATAATGTAATACATCATATCAATAAAATATAAAACAAAAATCACATGATCATCTCAATAGATGCAGAAAAAGCATTTAACAAAATCCAACACCTTCTCATAGTAAAATCTATTAACAAAGTAGGAATAGAAGGGAACTTCCTCAACTTTGTAAAGGGCATCTACAAAAAACACACAATTAACATACTTAAGGAGGAAAGACTGGGTGCTTTTCCCTAAGATCAAGAACAAGACAATGACGTGTGCTCTTGTTGCTTCCATTCAACATTTTACTGAATGTTCTAGCCATGACATTTAGACATGAAAGAAATAAAAGGCATTCATATTCAAAAGGAAGAAGTAAAACTGCCTCTATTTGCAGATGGCATGATCTTTTATGTAGAAAGTTATGAGGAATCCACTAAAATATGTTATAACTAATACATGAGTTCAGCAAGGTTGAAGGATATACGATCAATACACAAAAGTTAATTTTATTTCTATACACTTGCAATAAGCAATCCAAACATAAAACAAAACAATTCCATTCATGATAGCATCAGAAAGAATAAAATGCTTAGGAATAAATTTAACAAATGAAATGCAAAACTTATACTCTGAAAACTAGAAAAATTATTGAAAGCAATTAAAGATTTAAGTAAATGTAAAGTCATCTAATGTTCATGAATCAGAAGATTTAACATTAAGATGGCAATACTCTCCCAATTATCGACAGGTTCAATGTAATCCCTATCAGAATTCCAACAGGCTTCTTTGTACAAATTGACAAGCTCAGTCTAAAATGCATATGGAAGGACTTTCCTGGTGGCGCAGTGGTTAAGAATTGGCCTGCCAATGCAGTGGTCACAGGTTCGAGTCCTGGTCCGGGAAGACCCCCACAAGCCACGGAGCAACTAAGCCCATGCACCACAACTACTGAGCCTCCACTCTAGAGCCCGTGAGCCACAACTACTGAGCCCACATGCCACAACTACTGAAGCCTGCGTGCCTAGAACCCGTGCTCCACAACAAGAGAAGCCACTGCAATGAGTCGCCCATGCACCACAACAAAGAGTAGCCTCCGCTCGCCACAGCTAGAGAAAGCCCGTGTGCAGCAACAAAGACCCAACATGGCCAAAAATAAATTAATTAATTTAAAAAATTAAAAAATAAAATGCATATGGAGTTCCAAGAGACCCAGTATGGCCCAAACAACTGTGAAAAATAAGAATAAAACAGAACAACTCACACTACCTGATTTCAAGACTTACTACAAAGCAAAGTAATCAAGATATGTGGTTTGGATACAAAGAGAGACCAATAGAATTTTTCAGAAATAAAACCATAAATCTAAGGTCAATTGATTTTGATCAGGATACCAAGACAAAGATATCCTTCAATGCAGAAAATATTTTTTTTCAACAAGTATTACTGGGACAAATGGAGAGCCACATGCAAAAGAATGGATTTGGCCCCTTATCTCACACTGTATACAAAACTTAACTCAAAATGGACCAAAGATCTAAATGTAAGAGCAAAAACTGTAAATTCCTTAGAAGAAACTGTAGGAGTAGGTCTTCATGACCTTCAATTTGGCAAAGGATTTTTAGATAAGACACCAAAAGCCTAAGAAACAAAAGAAAAAAGTAGATAAATTGTATTTCATCAAGATTATAGACTGTTGTGCTATGAAGGACACCATCAAGAAAGTGACAAGACAACCCACAGAATGGAAGAAAATGTGTGCAAATTTTATATCTGATAAGGGACCTGTACCTGGAATACATGGAGAACTCTTTCAACTCAATAATAAAATACAAGCAATCCATTTAAAAATGAACAACGGATTTGAATAGACATTTCTCCAAAAATATACAAATGGCCGATAAAAACATGAAAAGGTGCTCAACGTCACTAGCCACCAAAGAAATACAAATTAAAACCACAAGAAACCACTTCACACCCACTAGGATGGCTAAAGTACAAAAGACACATAATAACAAGTGTTGGGAAGCATGTGGAGAAATCAGAACCCTCAGACACTGCTAGTGGGAATGTGAAATGGTCCAGCTGTTTTGCAAAACAGTCTAGCAGTCCTCAGATGTATTTAACATATGATCCAACATTTCCACTTCTAGGTATATAACCAAGTGAAATTAAAATATATGTTAAAAAAATTACCTTGTACACAAATGTTCATAGCAGCATTATTCATAATAGCCAAAAGATGGAAACAACACAGATGTCCATCAACAGACAGATGGATAAACAAAATGTGGTAAATCCATACAGTGGAATAATTTAGTCATAAAAAGGAATGAAACTGGAGCAAGTTATGGACTTGTGAAAACATTATAGGTAAAAGAAGTCAGTCAGAAAAGATCATATTCCATATGATTCCATTCATATGAAAGTCCAGAATAGGGAAGTCTATTGAGACAGAAAGTAAGTTAGTGCTGCTTAGGGCTTGGGTGGGAGCAGGGATGGGAGGATAGAAGAGTGATAGCTAAGGATACATGGTTTCCTCCTGAGGTAATAAAAATGTAATAAAATTGACTGTGGAGATGGTTACACATCTTTGAATATATGTAAATATACTATACCAATATAATACACTAAAAACAACTTTAAATGAGAAAATTATATTTTTAAGTAGTTCTTTTCCTTCTGTTTCTTTCTGCTATTCAACACAAAACTATACAGTAGAATATAATGGAGAAAGGAGACAAATCTTTGTGCATTTTCCTATTTCTGGGAATCTTTTCCTTTCATTTAGCCTAGGAAGGAATTTGCGTACACTGTACTTTATTTGGAATTTTTTAGCTTACAAGATGAATTCATAATTTTAACAAACAGGTTTATGGAATGATTTACAGATTTATGGAAGACTTCAAAGAGGGTAATGGTGATATAGTCACCGATTTTAAGTATTACACTGATTGCTGTAAAGAATTATATTTGTAATTTAGATTATTCAGTACTCCAGTAAACATAAGTGAAAATCAACTTTAGCTCATAACTTTAATATTTTCGTACAATCAAAATATAGAGATATACACTAAGTAAGCATAACATGAGTTATTTTAATTGATCAGAATATTTTGGGTATGTTTTAGAAATAAAAGAAATGGTTTTTATTAGCATATTAAAACCAAGAGAAAATTAGATAAGTTCACATTTAAAAAACATTATCAAGCAATAAATACAGCACTATAGCTACCACTACTTCTATGTACATTGGATTACATTTGAACAAACACTAAATTCCAGAATGAATATTTTATGAATAAATGCACTAAATAACTTTAGAAATTAAAAAAAAAAATGACAGACTAGAATTGTTTAGAAATTAAAATGACTTTCACAAATACTTTCAGAAAAGCAGCAGATTTGCATTTTAAAAGTTAGAAGTTCCCCAAATAAGTTTTTAGATACCAAGGAAGTTTGCTTTTAAACAGTATTGATTTTACTTTTTTATATGAGTAAGATACAAAGGAGATCTTAATTATTAGTACTTCAGTTTTAGAGAAGTCTAATATTTAAAAATATTACTTCTAAAAAAAATGGGTTCAAAATTAACACTGATTAATCATGGACTGTCTTCACCTAAAGATGGTACAATAGATAAATCCTGGCCACAAAGGAAATCTGATCTAAACTTAATATGATAAAAGCACAATAAAAAGACTTGAAAGTTACAATGTATTTTTAATATAATGCTTGTTGATAATTTGACATTTTCTACTGTCATTTATGGTTGAGACTTGATAGCTTGTCTGGAAGAATGCTGAAATATATGAACAGTGCCAGTGAAGGATTTGAATCTGTGTCTTTGAATAATAAATAGCTAAAATATGAGATTATTTAAAGGAATTATTGTATAATTTAGGCATTAGAAAGTTCAGAACAGCCTGAGTTCCTTTTTATAAAAGCTTGTTTTGAAATCCGTAAATCTGAAACTAACAATACAGCTTTTACATGTGTATAGATAAATCATAAATCTACTGACCAGGCCTTTTAATAAGTGAATTCTTACTAATCTAGATAATTTACCTGGACAATTTCAAATGACTTCTGAACTTACCATCTATTGACAGCTTAAGAAACAACCTATGATGACTAAGTCATTAGTTAATCCATTTTAAGCAGATTGACACACCACAGCAACAACAACAAAAACATATAGATGTAATGAATTCTCCTGCCAAAACTGACTTACTAATTGAAGGCATTTTGGTTTTCAGAAATCAGTGGAAAATGACATTAGGAAAAATGAATCCCATTTAAATGTCACTTTAATTCATTAGCGAGGATTTCTTCCATCTTAATTTAATTATTCCATAAATGTTCTGACAACGATTCTTCCTTACTGATACATTCAGGTCTTTTACAATATTGCATCATCATATATAGTATCTCTATTAAAATATAAAAACATTGTATATGATATATATTGTGTTCCTCTAATTTTAAAAAATAGCCTTGCAGCATTTCCAAAGCTTCATATAGTAAGTCAGAAAAGTAATCTTTTTAACGGGGTAAAAACCATAAGAATAGCAGATTGGCATTTATTATAGGAGTCATTTAAATTTTCTGGATTAGAATGAAAGTTCATCATCAAAATAAAAAAGGAAATATGTCAAACATATCTATTATTAAGGTATGAATCACCAAAGCTAATATATTCAATAAAACAATGGCCTTGAGGATTTTTTAAATAAATATTTTATATCTTATCATAGATATTTCTCAAACTTAGTTCTCAAACTTCTGATGCTGGCATCTGGTTGTCTTTAAAATAGTTACCAAATAAGAATTCCAGATTCTATTTTATTATAAAATCAGCCCAGACACAGTATCAGATATTAACATGCACACATTGTTACATTAAGTATTTGTTTTTAAAAAAATTACCTAGATTGTATATATTTGAGACTATAAAATAGAATAACAGAGTATTTACAAGCTTACTTTTCACAATTTTTTTACAAACTTTTAAGAAAATAAGAAATCCTTCATTGATTTCCTTCATGTAAAATAATTGCTAATTTGTCCACAAAGCAGAAATGGAAGGGGCAAAGTTTCTATTTACAGGTATATGGACACGAATTCCTTCCCACTTGTGTAGTAAGATGGGAAAGTAGTCAACTACATGTTTTGTAGTATCAACCAAGATTTCTCCCTAATGTTACCAAAGTAGGATTGCGTATCATACATACTATTCCTCAAGCCTCAAAAATGGATATGACAAGGGGTATAACTGTGATGAATCAACAAATGAGTAGCCAACAGCAATTCTGCTCATTTATTTTTTGGGAGGAGAAGAGGGTAAGCAAACAGGAATAATTAATTCTTTATCTGGTCCATTTGAAAAAATAAAAACAAAAAGGGCTAGAATACTTTCTGGGCAAAAAATCAACTTCACAAAGGAATATGGGATAAAGATTTTAAAAACAAATGAAAAGCTCATTTTCTTTCCAAGTCTATAGGCCTTAGCTAGGTCTCTTTAGGCAACAGGAGTGGAATTGTGCCCATTGTGTCTATGAACTTTTATGGTCTATTTATTTGTGGATTCATGCAGTGGTGTGCTAGAGCTGGCTCACACCAACCTACAACTGACTGTGCTCATTTTTACCCAAGTCCACATTCACTGATGTCAAGTTGGTAACTTGAAATCAGCCATGGCGGGAGTACTTACACCATAAAAACTGGCAAAACTTACAAATCAGGACTGTTTTCCCCCATGGAGCTAGTGTGAAACATTTATCAACACACTACTGAATTCATGTGAGGGTTTTCTTTGTCACCTTCAAATAATTCATTTAATATTGAAGTCTTCTGGTTGTAAAGTCATGGATCCAAGTCCTTGAGTTAGGAGTGGAACAAAATAGTTCAGCAATACACGCTCTATTATCAGTCGTATAACTTTTCTGGTTTTATGACAACGTTTTCAATATCGTGGATGCTTTTTCCATTTAAGTGTTCAGTTGGACAGTCATGACTGTAACCTGCACCATCACTGATTGTTGACACTGTGTAAGATGCACTACGGAGAGCATCTGAGTGGGAAAAGCTGTTTCCAAATTGGATTTTATATTGATTCCAGTTTCTTCTCAGAATTGCTTGAACCTATAAAACAAAAAGAAACAGAAAGGGTAAGAGCAATTCATAAATGAAATGAAGATAATGTATTTAATAATACAATAAAATAAGTTATGTACAAAAGCTTTTTTTAAAAAAAGCATTGATATTGAGTGAATAATATTACTTTATTTTCTTAATTAAAAAATGAAATTGAGTAAACTATCTTTATATTAGGAAATCTTTGCAATTACTCTATACTTTAGTACAGACTACAGAAAACTTCATATTTCTCTTTCTATGCCTTCTCTTTGAAGCTCTAAAAATGCACATGAATGTTTTGCCGTCAGATAGTTAATCTACACCCTCACTTACAAGTTGGCATGTGCAACATTTAGTTTTGTATCAATATTTTTATTAAAAGAATGAGATAATTAGTGAAATATAAAAGAAGAGAGAAAAAAGATTTAAAAACAGGGATACGGGAATATAAATAATTATCACCATCATCATCAACAGCAGCAGCAACAACATTTTACTGTGATTAGCATGTGCCAGGTATTGAGCTACATTCTGGAAAAAAAAGATCAGGGTTTTTGTCCTCATGGAGCTTACCCCCAGAGGGAAGAAAGTGTTGAACAGATAATTACAGCACTGAACATATAATGGGATGAGTATTGTGGGAAAAAAAAGTTTAGGAATGTCACCACTCCACTTTTTTGTATTTAGATACCCCCCTGTCTGGATAAATTTGAAGTTTAATGACTCTTCTATCTTTTCTGCGTGGGGATAGAGATGAGAACTGGGTAGATATACAATGATTTTGGTTTTAACTGAACATAAGACACAGATGATTTTCTTCATATTGAGTCAGTGAGCATAAATGAGAATATCAAATGCATCTCCAACTCGATCACCTGTACATTTCCTGTCTGCTTCTAGGTTAAGAATGTATTAGCCACATGCTGTGACCTGATCTGTGTCTTTGCAAAGCATGTATAGCTTTGAATTGTCTTCCCCAAATCTCTACTGCTCTTTGACCCTTTGATTGTTTCCCCAAAGGGAAT
Source organism: Globicephala melas (assembly GCF_963455315.2). NCBI lineage: Eukaryota > Metazoa > Chordata > Mammalia > Artiodactyla > Delphinidae > Globicephala > Globicephala melas. Next base: position 46,365,962 of record NC_083320.1, on the reverse strand, counting down.
CTGAGCATCCAAAAACAACTTTCTAGTAGTTCATGTCCTACAAACATACTCATACAATATTGTTTAACTTTCTACGAATTACATAAATTCCTCAACTTTTTACTCGTTACATTCATGTGTACATATCAATATTAAACTTTAAAATAGGGCTGCTTATTTAAGTCTTTTCATTTTCTTATCTCTTCTCCAAATTACAAACAATCTATAGCGAATAGGTATTCCCAGGATGTCTGCAGCTCTGTGGGATACTTTAAGGTCCTGTTAGTCTCCTCTAATCTGTCGCTTAAAAGAAACACAAAGTTTTACTGTCTCATTTCATATTTTAACATGTAGAAAAACAAAACAAACAAATATAAGGTCAATCAGTTTCTTTAGTAAGAATTCAGAATGAGTTATTAGAAATTCCAGGAGGGGCTTCCCTGGTGGCGCAGTGGTTGAGAGTCCGCCTGCCGATGCAGGGGACATGGGTTGTGCCCCGGTCCGGGAAGATCCCACGTGCCACGGAGCGGCTAGGCCCGTGAGCCATGGCCGCTGAGCCTGCGCGTCCAGAGCCTGTGCTCCGCGGGAGAGGCCACAGCAGGGAGAGGCGTCTCCCTACTCTATAATTCAAAAATTATGTAGTTAGGAATGCAATACATTGTTTTATTAATATGAAATTCAGAACTTCAGGAATTTCAAGCTTACTTCTTTACATATGGCAACTATATCTGAAGGAAATAATTTTTATTCATATAAATTTTCTTTGAAATAACAGCATTTATAGGAAAATGAATACATTTATCTTATAAAAATTATACTTTATTCCTCTCATGGTTTAGTGATGTATTTCTAAGTTCTCCAAATAACATATTTAAATTAAGATAATTAAAAAATACCATCTGCGTATGTAATATCTTCAAGAATATAAGCAAATGACAAATGGAATGGCTTTAGAGTATGACTTTTAAATAAATATTCAGAGATTTAAAACAAAAATGACATTTGGCCAATTATCTAGGTATTTCTAATGGGAGTTGTTTTTGATCCTGATTTTTATGCTTAATTAACTTCTCACTTTGTTACTAAAAGCTGGACTGATTGAATCCATGTGCTATATAGTTTCTGTTTGAAAGGAGGTGGAATGTAGCTTTGTACAAAAGATTCTACATAAATGTTGGGAAGAAGCTGACATGAAGAAATATTTTAGCTATGAGAGTAGTACTTATAGTCTTAACAAGGAAAGCTTAAATTCAATTCTAAAAGCGAAAATGGCTTTGAAATGTATGACTGTTTGCTCTTGAAATATCTACTTTGATTAAGATCATCACCCTATTTCTTCCTTGCAACTAAATCGTCAGAAAAACCATGGAAAGCCAATTTCCTGACTTATTTACTGAAGCTAAATATAAAGGTAATTAGAGACCCAGAGGCCTTGTAGACATCTGTTTGTTTATGGTACTCTCTATAAGGATGTTATTTTTTTTCATCTGCTTTCTCTAACACAACATCACACCTGATTAACAGAACATTAAAGTGGCCACTCTCAGTAAACTTACAATGAGAAGAATGTAATGGGGAAAGATAAAAAGGGAAATTGCCATTGGATGGCAAGAGAGCCTGCCTGATGTTATTAAAGATATGAAAGTGTTTTCATTAATTTACGCATAAGTGTTATATAAATAGTAAGGCCAACTTTTTAGAATATAACACTGCAATATATAATTTTGTATAATATAAAGAATATGGGTTTATATGACCATTAGTACCTGATAAGAAACCAACTCTACACTGCTTAACCTAAATCAATTAAAAGGTGTTTAATAGAGCTGTATATAAAAATTCTACCTACTTCTCATTACAGGATGTGAGTTTGGTTATTCTCAACAAATCTTTTTGTTCACGTTGTAAAAATATCTACTCTCAGGTGTTGTTAAAGATACCCGTGAGACTAGGGAGGGCCCTTCTGATGTCTAGAGTCCCTAGTTTATGCTAACAGTGCACATTTTTTTGATTGAGAGGACTAGAGATGAGATGAAAGTGACCTGAGTACTTGTCAAGCCACGGTTATTTAATTAGTGAGAAATGCAACTAGGAATATTTTGGCTAATAAATAAAAATAAAATGTGAGAATAAAAAATAAATAGAGATGTTAAGATAAAGGCAAGCTATTTGACCTAACGTGGAAAGCAAGAAGGAAACTAAGCCTGAGCAAATGATTTCAAGAAGTACATGACATAGTTGGAGCCACACAAAATGGGTTTGGCAGCTGTGTCTTCATGTTATGAGAGTGAGAAAAACTAGAGGCAAAGAGACAAAAAAAGGAAGCATTATAGTATTTCTTAAGATGAGAAATGAATCATACACAAACAGGGATTGTATCTAGAGATGAAGACAAGGGGACAAATATTGGGGATGTTGTGAGATGCTGAAGGATTTGCTAACAAGTTGGCTCAAAGATTTTTTATTGTAATTTTCCAGTGCCAAAGTGTTCTCAATTTTAGAACATGGCAAAAGATCAAGGCCTGTGTCTCTTTTCCTTACACAGGTAGAGTGCAATAAGAGTGTTAGGCATTAATTTAGATATTCTCTGGACACTTTTTCTAAATATAAGGGCCAATTTGAGATTTGATTCAGATATGATTAATATTCCCGTTTGTACATATATTTTTGTAAATGAGCGATTTGACAAATCTAAAAAGGAATCTATAATGTACTGAGTATCTACTGTGGGTGGGGCATGGTGCTAAAAACTTTATATTCCTAGTTTACGTTAATCCCTGTGAGATTTGTGTAAAGAACTTGCTTTTATTTCCCTTTAATAAAAGTACACACTGAGACCTCTGGAAGTTCAGAATATTTCCCAAGATGTTACAGCCAGGAACAAAAAGGCATCTTTGGGTTTAAATGCATTACTGTGTCAGCGCCTTTATTCTACACTGCCTTCCATCACAAAATATTTTACTAGTGGTTATAGTTTGTACATTTAAAAAATACCCTTTATAAAAATCAAATCTGTTTCTGCAGATGCAAACGTGTATCTTACTTATTTCATACATGCTTTATGGCATATTGTCTGTAGCTTTCTCATCTATATTTAACTGTAAAGTCCTATGTAGGCAGAAATTGGATTGTCTAATTCAGTTTATACAATAATTAATTTATAGAGTTATATAATAAATGCTAATTGAATTTTATTATCAAAACAGATGATGTATCTATTCTTCCTAATTGCATTCTCTGTCCCTACTTCTCACAGACTTCAGAAAAAGTCACTCTTGTCCTCGATACAGCAGAAGAATCATGGAGACACCACTCAAAGATATGAAATATAGTCTACTATGTTTGATAGTTCTATATGCCATTATAAATAAATAAATATATAAAATAAATATGTATATTTTAAAATTGATTAAGAAATCAAATATGAAATTTTATTGTATGCTAAGAGAAAGAATTAAAATATTACATAAACAAGGGAAAACAATATTTTATAGTTTTTCATGACATGTACATGATTTCCAACATTGATTAGTTGTATAGAAATGGTTCTTATAAAGTTATGACGACTGGTTCCATGTGTTGCCCATCTGAAGCTTTGTGATAAGCTTCACCATTACCAAATATATGTTTCATTAGTTGCTGTCTGAATTTCTAAACTTTATTGAATTTTGCCAAAATCCTCCAACAGGTTAAATTTTGTCAAGTAGATTAAAATCTTATAAAGAACTAAATCAATATAGCTCAAACCACTGAGTTATAGCCCTATTGATATGCATAAGAAGTATGGTACCAGTTTCTAAGATGCCTGAAACTTCCCAATTAGAAAAAAAAATATTGGATAAAAATCTTGAAATATCCAAAAGCACATTTCCATGTTACAAATCAGAGGGCTCTTCTGTTTCCTAACCCACTGCAGCTCTTCCCAGGAGAAAAAAAAACCCAGAGAAAGGGGGAAAATAAAAATGACCCAATTTTATTTGAGTGTATGTTCTATGAGGATAAGGATTGCCTAACATTGTACCTAGGACAAAGTCCAGAATTAGTAGGATTAGTTCAAGAGGTAGGTCGAAAGACTAGATGAATAAAAGTCATTGATGGAATATTTTAAAGTGAGGCTGAATTTGCCCCAGCCTTGAACTCCAATATGACCTGAGCTTTTGGGAAGGAGAGTTACATCTAGTAAAAGAGATTCCATGGTTCTTTTTCCTGACAGAAATGGAATTTGAAATACTTGTTCTTAGGGAATTTATAATTCTGTCTAATTTCTTAAAGTAAAAAAGTATTGCAAATACAAAATGATAAGAGGAATAAAATCAATCACCATACCTCTCCATTAAAGAAGCAGAAAATTGTAGATACCAAAAGACCCTGTAAAAGAAAAATAGAATTATCTGATTCCAAATGGAAAAGATACATTATTTGTAACCAACTTGATGCACATATAGTTAAAAATAAAACCAAAGCTATATGTAAATTTAAAACCAAATTTCACAAGCTGCCTTCCTGATGCAAGAACACCATACCTGATAGTGCATGAGGATGTGCATGATGTAATCATATACCTCCTCTGCAATCCTTCCTTCAGGTCGCCATGGAAACAGTACAAATTCAATGCCAAGTAATGGCACCAGGATAAGCGTAGCTCTCACAGCTTTCATGTAGAGATTGGATTCTGCTTGGTGAGTAACTTTTAACTTGGTGATAAGAACACGTACAATATTTAATAGGAAAAAAAGATTCACCTAAAAGAAAATAAAATGGCATATGGAAATTATTTCATATTTAGTATTAAGAATCATTATTGAAGGATCTTTTATTTTATGAATCTTAGAATATTTTCAGTACACAAGAATATGTTCTATTGATGAGAATATTTGCCTAAATATTAATTTGTATTTCTGCTACTGAATTTTTTCATATTTTTCCCAGTTTTACTGAGACATAAGTGACACTATATAAGTTTAGGTTGCATAGCATGATTTAACTTACATATATTGTGAAATGATCATCACAATAAATTTAGCTAACATCGATCATCTCATAGAAATACCAAAGATTGTATATATATATTTTACCTTATGATGAGAACTCTTAGAATTTACTCTCAGCAACTTTCATGTATATCACAGAGCAGTGTTAACTATAATCATCATTTGTACATCACATCCCTCATACTCATTTATCTTAAACGTGGAAGTTTCTGTCTTTTAACCACCTTCCTACAATTCCTCCTCCTCCACGCCCTGCCTCTAGTAACCACAAATATGTTCTTTTCTTTCTATGAGTTTGTTTGTTTATTTGTTTAGATTCCACATATAAGTGAGATCATACAATATTTGTCTTTCCCTGTCTGACTTATTTCACTTAGCATAATGCCCATCCAAGTTGTCTCAAGTGGCAGGATTTCCTTATTTTTTATGGCTAAATAGTATTCCATTGTGGTGTGTGTGTGTGTGTGTGTGTGTGTGTGTGTGTGTGTATAAATACCATAACTTCTTAAGTTGTTTCCATGTCTTAGCTATTGTGGATAATGCTGCTATGAACATGGGGTGCAGATATCTCTTTAACATAGTGTTCTTGTTTCCTTTGGATATGGAATTGTGATTTATTAATTTAAAAAGTACATCAATCTTAATAGGCTTAGATTTTAAAAAATAAATTTATGGTGGAATTATTGTGGACCACCTTCAGCTAAGTAATATCTGATTGTTTTGCTTAGTTCATTTTCTTATGCAAAATTTTAAAATTTTGCTATGATTAAAAAAACCAAAGCTTCTGAACATTTTCAGCTCAAAGAAAGGAAATAATTGTTTGTAGCAAAGGCTAATTATTTTGTGTCTACTCTGTATTAGTGTTCATACTAGGTAGCTACCAAATATGTATTATACCATAATAACCATTTCCATCTTTTTGGTTTATCCTTCCTGCATTATTTGTATGTGTATGTGTGTAACAACGATCCTCACAACTCCCCATGATAGTAATATAATCCTCTTTATCCTTATGAGGAGGCTGAATCACATATTGGAACCAGTTGATATTCAACCTAGATCATCCTAGAGTTAAAAAAATTTGGCACCCAACAAGGCCTTCTGTCAATTACTTTCTATAATTATAAACTTACTATGAGTTTACAACTTTCCCCAAAACAAATCATTCTCTTTGAAAGGGAGACATGAAACTTTAAAAATATAGTGTTCAGGGATAGAAAGTCCAGAGATGAACCAATGCACATATGGTCACCTTATCTTTGACAAAGAAGGCAAGAATATACGATGGAGTAAAGATAGCCTCTTCAATAAATGGTGCTGGGAAAACTGTACAGCTACATGTAAAAGAATGAAATTAGAACACTTCCTAACACCATACACAAAAATAAACTCAAAATAGATTAAAGACCTAAATGTGGGCTTCCCTGGTGGCGCAGTGGTTGAGAGTCCGCCTGCCGATGCAGGGGACACGGGTTTGTGCCCCGGTCTGGGAAGATCCCACATGCCGCGGAGCAGCTGGGCCCGTGGGCCATGGCTGCTGAGCCTGCGCGTCCGGAGCCTGTGCTCCGCAACGGGAGAGGCCACAACAGCGAGAGGCATGCGTACCGCAAACAAACAAACAAACAAACAAGCAAACAAAAGACCTAAATGTAAGGCCAGACACTATCAAACTCTTAGAGGAAAACATAGGCAGAACACTCTATGACATAAATCACAGCACGATCCTTTTTGACCCACCTCCTAGAGAAATGGAAATAAAAACAAAAATAAACAAACGGGACCAAATTAAACTTAAAATCTTTTGCACAGCAGAGGAAACCATAAACAAGACGAAAAGACAACCCTCAGAATGGGAGAAAATATTTGCAAATGAAGCAACTGACAAAGCATTAATCTCCAAAATATACAAGCAGCTCATACAGCTCAATATCAAAAAAACAAACAACCCAATCCAAAAATGGGTGGAAGACCTAAATAAAGCTTTCTCCAAAGAAGACATACAGATTGCCAACAAACACATGAAAAGATGCTCCACATCACTAATCATTAGAGAAATGCAAATCAAAACCACAATGAGGTATCACCTCACACCGGTCAGAATGGTCATCATCAAAAAATCTAGAAACAATAAATGCTGGAGAGGGTGTGGAGAAAAAGGAACACTCCTGCACTGTTTGCAGGAACGTAGATTGATAACAGCCACTATGGAGAACAGTATGGAGCTTCCTTAATAAACTAAAAATAGAATTACCATATGACCCAGCAATCCCACTACTGGGCATATACCCTGAGAAAACCATAATTCAAAAAGACACATGTACCACAATGTTCGTTGCAGCACTATTTACAATAGCAGGACATGGAAGCAACCTAAATGTCTATGGACAGATGAATGGATAAAGAAGATGTGACACACATATACAATGGAATATTACTCAGCCATAAAAAGAAATGCAATTGAGTTATTTGTAGTGAGGTGGATGGACCTAGAGTCTGTCATACAGAGTGAAGTAAGTCAGGAAGAGAAAAACAAATACCTTATGCTAATGCATATATATGGAATCTAAAAAAACAGCACTGGTGAACTTAGTGGCAGGGAGGGAATAAAGACGCAGACGTAGAGAATGGACTTGAGGACACAGGGGCAAGGGGAAACAGGGATGAAGTGAGAGAGTGGCATTGACATATATACACTACCAAATGTAAAATGGATGGCTAGTGAGAAGCTACTGCGTAGCACAGGGAGATCAACTCGATGCTTTGTGACAACCTAGAGGGGTAGGATAGGGAGGGTGGGGGGGAGGCTCAAGAGGGAGGGGATGTGGGGATATATGTATATATATAGCTGATTCACTTTGTTGTACAGCAGAAACTAATACAGCATTGTAAAGCAATTATACTCCAATAAAGATGTGAAAAATATATATATAGTGTTCAAGAAATGAACAGAGTTCTATTGAAATACATTTCTCTCTCTCTTCCTAAATACTACGTTCTCTCTTTCTTATCTTTATCCATGTCAATATCTGTTACTTTTGTCTATATCCTCTATGCCTATTCCTTACGCCTTCCACAGAATTATGGACAATAGCCCCAGAAAAGTCCCTTCGGGCTCTTATTCTCCTATGCTGTTCTCTTTCCTTTTTTCTCACCCTGACTTCTAGCATCTGTGTTTTGTTTAATAATGTAAAAATTTCAAACTGTGTACTATTATGCAATTTATATCCACATACTTTAATCAGAAAAATAATGGTAGCATCTCATTTAATGTAGAAAGCAATGAAAAAATAACATACATTTGCTGATTTAAGGCATGTGTTATGAAAATAACTGGGCATAAAAATATTCTACTATTCTTTTAGAGAATTCAATGGAACATATGCTTCAAAAATAAACAGCTAACTATAATCCTGATGGAAACACATCTATGAAAAGTAACATGGTTACAGACACAGGACTGTCTGCTAAAGACAAAAGCAGAATAAGCTATTGCAACAGGTGTAAGAATGAAACATGATGAATCAACACATCAGCTGTTATTCCACCCATCCTACTGTTTTCCCTTCCCAAGCATTCATTACTGTTTTAAAAGTTTTGACTAAGTGGAAATTACTACCAGCCCATTGAATAAAAAGTAATAATGCCATTTTATCTGCTTATAAATTTAGAATTTAGAATATTTTATAATCCTAATATGCAAAAATCATAAATTATAAAAATCACTATAAATGTTGCAATTTAAATGCCCATTATATAAAAATTTCTAAATGCAAAGTGCTTCTCCAAATGGCAAGTCTGATTTAAAATGTGAACCTAGAAACTAGAAAGTCATCCTACTTTATTTTCTGCAAATACTTCCATTTATTTTAAATACAAATAGAACAAGAATAGTGAATTTCAGATGAATTACATCTGAATCTCATCTATCTTAGAGAAAAACTAGGTAAGGAAAAGAGAAGAAACTTGTTTTTACTCCAATACCCATAAAGTTCACATAGATGGTCGTAGGTACAACAGGACATTTTCACATCATGATACCACCTAGGGTCATGGCAGGAAGCCCTGTGAATCAACCCAGTGGCAGCAGGATTCCTGGAAGCCATTCCTCTACTAGATTAGCCAGCAATCACTTAACTGCTCACTGAAGTGACCTAAACATCTCTCACTAAACACAAATTAACCGTATCCCCTCTCAACTTCCCCTTAGCAAGATCTCAAAAGTGCTGTAGACACTCCAATACCACCCTGCTCGAGGGAATATGGGACAGAGGAAGTCTGAGTGGAAAGAAACTGATTGTGGTTGAAATCTCTTCATTTATAAAAATTGTACAAAAATATGTGACCATATAAAAAATTGCTAGAGCCCCTCCCAAGACCTTGGAATTGGCCAGGACCAGTGAGGAGCCCTAGAGCTTAAACAAGGACAGATCATATTACCCTGTTAGAAAAATAGGCTCCTAATCTTTGGTTAGGCCAGAAAAATGGAAAAAGCTTTCTGCAAATAATGTGGATTTTCACTTCCTTTCTTACTGAGCAGCTTGATGGGCTATATTCCTATGTGATATTTTATCCTAACTGCACCATCTACTCTTCCCTCCCAAAGTTGTTGTGGACAGGCTCTTCCAAGGATTGTGTTAATTGCTGTTATATTTTTCATTTGTTAGGTGCTTTTACTTATTTCCTGAACCTCTCTGATTTAGGACTCTGAATCACATACCCCTCTCTAGAGCCAGATCTCTTATAATAAAATTTTGCCTTGTATTTGTTCTGTAAGCTTCTGGATGGCCCAAAAAAAGAATCTTAATTTCTTTGTATTTTCCTCAAAACAGAATCATGGTATCATGTAGAAATTATAAGTGAAGAATCTTTTAAAAGCATTTTTTGAGAGTTTATTATATTCTAGGCACTGTGTTAATTGCTTAACAGGATACATCTCAATCCTTACAACACCCTATGAGGTATTTATTCTTATTACTGCATAGTCATAGATGAGAAAACAAAGGCATAGAGAGGCTCAAAACAAAACAAAACAGAACTTGCCCTGAGAAACACAACCAGCAATGGTAGAGCTAGGTTTCAATGCTGGTTCTTTCCAAGAATACAAAGCTAGGACTTCTCAGGATACAGCTTAAACAATGTGTTATACATGTTCCTAGTATGTGCAAGTAGCAAGGGAAGGAAATGCTTCTGCCTCTGAAATTTTCATAAAGTCTGCACTAAGGTACATGAAAATTTCCATGAGATATAATAATAAATTTCATGTGTTGATTTTTTGAACTGGCTGTCTTGTGTAGCCAAGCACAAACCAGAAATTTGACACTTGCTCCATGATTTATACATGCCAGGCTAAGCACTCTTTATGTATTAACTCATTTAATTTCTTGTTAAAAAAAAATAAAAGTATCTGTAATTACATTCTCTGTTTTGCAAATAAGGGACTTGAGGCCCAGAGTGATGAGTTTAATTGCATAAGGTCACATAGCAAATAAGAGGTAGAAGAATTCAAACCCAGGCAATCAGCTTCTAAAATTTACCCTCTTAATTATGGCAAACTTTTGAAAATAACAGTGATACACTTGAGAATGGCTTGAATAGTGTTCTAACATAACCACATACTAAATTGCAGCTAGAAAATGTAGTAAAATAATAGAATATTTCTCTAAAAAAAGGATCTGAAAAGAAGGGTTAGGAAGCTTTGAATTTTGGCTGAGAAATGTGCCCCCTTCATCTTTTTATATATAATTAAATATCAGCTATAGTTACAGTCTTAAAGACTGTAATTGCAATCTGGTCTCTAATGCTCTATGAGAGAAAGCATGTTAATTTAGATTAATTTATTTCCCCATTGAAACAATGTAATAAAAGCACTGAATTTGACTTCTGTTTTCCTGCAACCACACTTAAAAATGTCCAATTCGTGAACTTGGATTAAGTGCTGATCATTATGATAAAACAACAGTTTAAGCAATACTTTCTTTTTCCAAATTAAAGTCTTTTCTTTATGGGGATATTAGTCTTATTACCATCACAGGTGTGTGGTTTTTCCTGTTTGCCATCCCCACTCACTAGATCCATCCTCTGCCCTTCTCTGCTCTGCGCCCCAGCAGGCTCTGAGGCAGGTCTGAGGACTGCATCATCACAAGGCTTTTTTACCCTTGGCATTTGCTGCATTTGGCCAATGGGAGGATCCAAGAGATCAGAGCATGGGAAAAGAGAGAAGTTTGAGTATTTCTTTCTCCTTTTTCCCTGTCAGGCTGTGGTTTTGACAGTTGCTGTGTTCCTCTACCCAAGGCCAGACCTCTTGTTGGGCTACCCCTCCTAGCACTCACCCAACCCTCTCTTAAAGTCTATCCATGATAAAAGCTTCCCACTGTTGGTGCCTGGTGCCTCACCATCCCTTATGAATTAGTTCCTTTCCTCTTCCTGCCAACACTTCAAATATAACACCTTCCTTTAACCCTCTTCAATCAAACACTGTGAGTATGCCATCTATGTCTACTGAGATCCTGAAGGATACCATAGGCCAGATGTTTCAGGAAATAAAGTTGAACTATGAACAATGATGAAAAAAGGAGCATTTTAATTACGTACCAATAAAGCAGCACAAATTGGGCCATGGATAATGTAGAGGAGATGGGTATCAGAACTGATCCAGCAGCTAAGGGAAAAAGCAGGGAAATTATGTTGAAGATTTTCATTGTAATTATTTCCAATTGAAATCAAAAAGAGAGATTATCTTACTTGTCATTGTAATATAAGCTTCTGGCAACAGCATGTATACAAGCAGGAATCAGTGGAAATCCTGTAAATGTCAAACAAAAAGAAAATAAATAGGCATCTTTCTCTGTAGATGGAATTCCTAAAATATGTCATGAAATATGAAACTCAGAGATACTCTAGGAGCAAAAATAGCTGGTCACTGTGTGCTTCTGATGTAAATATTATCTGTCTACTCATACAGTAAATGTGATGAAGTATTAGGTATCTGTCTTCAGGCTTGTGTGTGTGTGTGTGTGTACAGTTTCTTCTAATCTGAGCCATTTTGAATCAGTGGACTCCAGATCTAAGTTCATAAATGTGCTGCCTGGGCTCAAAAGCTTAGAAGAAATTCAGCATCCACATATCTTCCATAAGATGGAACTGACCAATCAGATGTGGGAAGAAGTTGAGACTGACTATGTGAAGAAGAAGAGAAGGGAGAGAGAGATGGCTTATATATCAGAAAGTTTGCATGTTCTTAGCATTCTAAATCAGATCTTTCAAATGTAAAATGAAGGTATATTTTATAAAGGTAACCTGAGTGTACTAATAGCCTCAACACATACATACATATAATTGAGCAAAAATTGGACTCACTTGGAAAATATATATATGACACTTTTATTATCAATAATATCAAACAACCAATAGGAACAATATTTATTTCAGTAAAAAAATATATAGTGTGTGTGTACATACCTCTATATATCTACATCTATTATCTGACTGGATAAATAGGTAGATACATGGATAGATAGATAAGTATCATTTCAGTTATGTTTCTGGAAACTAGTCCTTTTGAATTCATGTACAATGAATTCATTTTCAGCATTTTATGTTTTGTATTATTCTGGTTATTTTTAAAAAATATGTTAGAAGTGTATTATTTTTTGCTTTGTGAATAATATGTCACGAGATTGTGTGGAAAAAGCAGATTTTTTTGGCTGTCTTTATTCAGTTACTGTTGCCTCTACTCTTAAAATAAAATAACAATTTTTTTAAACAATCATTTTTAGAATGGAACTTCAAAGCTGGTTAAGCCCAATGCCCTCATTTGGCACATGAGGAAAAAGGAGATTCAGAATAGATCCCTAATTTATGATTCTAATTCTATTGTTTTAGTCACTACATATTTGGCCAAAATATACACTGGAATATTAAATAGAAAAAAATTGTATTATTAATTGACCTGTGGTTACCGAAAACAGTGAGTCAGTGGTACTTTAAATATTTTAATTTACAACAATGAGCAAAGGTTAATCACTTGATATTGTTTACAAAATGATTAATAATAATATTTTTATTACAAAGGAACTCTGCATCCTCCAAAAGTTTTCTTAAAAGATGAGTCAGTAGATATGCATGATGGCACTTACCCCAGCCAAGAAAATAATACCACATCAAGTGCTGCTTCTCTGCAAACACAGCCACCACAATAAGTGTGTGTAGGTAAATGCCTTCACAAAGCATCCAAAAGTAGTTACAGCCCATCAGGTAAAGATGAATGAATTGGAACACTTTACAGCTAACCTATGAGGAAAGAAAGATATATATATTAGATATAGATATATAGATTTATGTATGTATATATGTGTGTGTGTGTATATATATATATATATATATATATATATATATATATATATGTTTTGGCTGTGCCATGTGGCTTGGGGGATTTTAGGTCCCCAACCAGGGATTGAACCTGGGCCCTGGCAGTGGAAGCACAGAGTCCTAACCACTGGACCACCAGGGAATTCCCAGAAAGCAATCCATATTTAGTTGTTTATAAATGTACGTGTAAAGCAATATTCTAGTTTAGCTTAGTTATACAGAAACACAGAATTTTCTCTCCTCTACACAAAATCTTTCCTACTAATGATTCAGATTTATAAAAGCCAGTCTTCATCCCCATCTAATGGTGCCTCTAAAGTATTTAGCCACTGACTTCAGAGATTTAAAATGCTACACCTCCCAGGAAATGTGTGAATGCCGAATTTATTACATTTAGTGGGTGTGTATTTTCTTAATATTGTTTTAGTTATTGTGTAATTACAAGTATCAAAGTTTTGCACATGAATGAATTTACATCTATTTTAACCATGTCATCATGAACTCCTCGATTGTTGCATTCTGCTGGAAAAATCTTAATAATTTTAAAAGCAGTTCATGAAAAATGCCAAATACTTAGGAAGTCTTGCATATCGTGTGCTACCAGTGCAGATACTTATTAAATAATAATCTAATGAGCCCATTCTTTGTTTTATTTAAATACGGGGTTTGAGGGTTTCATGTAGGTAAAAAGAAAAAAAAGTTATGGTTTTCCTTCCTCTTTTCCTGAGGTCTCACTTTCTCAAAGAGACAGGAAGAGAGAGGTTTAAATATTGGGTAAAGAAAATACAAAGGAGTAAAAGAGATATTTACCCCTTAACAAGGGGAATAAATTTAAAGCTCTCCAATTAACTCCCATCAGCTCCAGTTTCCAGACTGGAACTCAAATATTTAGTGGCAATTATCACTGTTTTTGAAATAAATATCTTTTTCACTAAAAGGAAAAGTGGAAATTAAATGCACTAGAAAATAAATATTATATTATCATAGAATAGTAGTAATAACATTGGCATATAAGTTAGCTTAAAAATATTTTAGTATGTATTGTTTTATGTAATCCCTGAGATAATTCTGTGAGGCATGATTAATCACTAGCCACATACTTTATAGATAAAAAACTGAGTACTGGAGAAGTTAAATGATTTGCTAATTCATACAACATCAATCAAAGCTACATCCTGAACAAAATTTTGTTTTCTCGACCATACATAATGCCTTCTGACTGAGGATATTTATAAAACTATTCTTTTATTAAATACATCTGCAGAATGTATGATATTAAATTTTAAATATTGTACATTGATGTCAAACATTATATTAAAAAGTTCTCTCAAAAATAAAGCTGAGTTATTTAACTATGTTATATAGAAATGATAGGCTTCAGCTTCAAAATTTTATCTGTATAGTTTTTAGATACATATATCTAATTGGGCTTCCAACTCCTGATTTCATTAAAAATTTAATCTATAAATTATTATGATAAAAAGAACTTAAAGCATGCTTTAGAAAAATATTTTTTTGATGGCATTGGCAATATAAACAGACAATAAATTTTCCAAGAATACATTAAAAGTAACTATACTACATTTTGCAATTTATGTGATAAACAGTATCACATGTATATAAATGTAAGATTTAGAGTCTCTTTCTCTGAAGCTTCATGACAAAACTCTGACTTTCCTTGCTCTAGAGAAATGCACTCTAAAATGGCAGGATATTTGCCAATTTTTTATATTGCTAATTATACCCCAGTGTTTCCTCACCCAGTGACTTTAGAGTGGAACATATACAAGATTAAGCATCCAGATGCATATGTGCAAACAACACAGGGAATTTTAGAATTTTGGAAATTACCCTAAAAGCACACATAAAACACATATGAGAGTATCGTTTATTGAACAATTAAGTGAAAATTCCTTCCCTTCCCCGATTTCAGTAACCAGAACTTAATCTTTTATAATCTTAACCTTAATCTTTTATATAAAAACTATTTTATATATCATATATACACACCCTTCCCAAATCTACATCCAAAACTGTATTATAGATACTACAAATATAAAAGCAGGCAATTAAAAAATCTCAACTATATGCTTGCTATTTATGGAGATATTTTAATTTAAACATAGCTTACATATGCATATAACTTGCATAAAATATATAAAATTGTATTGTAAATGTCAGGTTATATTTTTAAAATATAGCTTTTGTATTGTGATAGTCTCTGTGCTTATTTTTGTGTATCTTTTTATATTTATCCTAAAACCTGTGCTTCCAAAGGGATTGTAAGGGAACAA
Organism: Globicephala melas; assembly: GCF_963455315.2. Classification (NCBI taxonomy): domain Eukaryota; kingdom Metazoa; phylum Chordata; class Mammalia; order Artiodactyla; family Delphinidae; genus Globicephala; species Globicephala melas. The sequence goes on along the minus strand of NC_083320.1, from coordinate 46,350,331 downwards.
TTTACAAATACTTGCTGAGACAGTTAGGATTTTGTAGAGCACTTGAAAAATTTTATGTTGATAAAGTTCAATATTATATAGGCATAATTCATTTTCCCTGGTTTTATTAACTCTTTAAAGTCAGCCTGATACCAAACACATAATTTAAATTAAATTTTCCATTTTCACGTCCTGCCTTTCTCTAACTGCACAGTTAGTTGCTTTGCTTGATTTTTTAAAAATTTGATTGAGGAAATGTTATGTCCCACCAGCAGTAAGACTCTAACCATAAATGAGGTGAAGACATTTAACATATATAGGTAACTGAAACAAAGAAATTACTCTTCCTTTTGTTATGCAATATTTATAACTTGGGGAATATTGAGATATATTTACCTTTCTAAATTGGAATATAGCTACATATACATACTCTTTATATGGCAGACATAAAATATACATATATTAGTACTTAATTACACACATATACATGTATCTACCCCTGCCCCCCCACCTCTCCTATTTCTTCCCCACTAACCCCTTGAACCTAAACTTCATTTTACTTACAGGATTTGTGGCCACTAAGGGCTGGTTGTTGGCCACTGCAGTGAGATGAATGATTATTACAATAGAGTTACAAACGAAAGAGAAGAACAAATTTTTGTGCAAGGTAATTCTTTGGCAACTTAGGCTCCTGAAAGGCAAGAGAAACCAAAGTGTGCTGACATCATAAAATGTTTCCACATTTTGTATTAATAATCATTCAAATAAGATACATTCACAATTCATAGCAGCTGCTCCAAATTGGGAAGAATTATTTTTTCTCCCCAAGATTTACTCATGATAAAATTTTAATTGGGGAAAATCTATAATTCCTTAAAGCATAGAGACACATGAGTTGCTTCAGTACAGGTAAACATATATAAGGAAAGGAAATTTGTCTGTACAAGGCCTCTACATAAATTTCTTCCCTTAATCTCTCATCATGATTAATATTCTAATTCATTCTGAAGATATAGAAACTGAAATTCAGTGAAAATAGATAATTGATCAAAAAATCATGCAGCTAATTAATTTGAAAACTTTGGATTTGTCATCAGATTCTCACATAGATAATGGTCTTTTCATTATACCACATAGGCTGTTCTATTTATATAGCCTGTTTATGGTGATTTATGGTTGTTCTGTTTATATAGCTCCTATGTGGTAGTGGTGATTATGTAGACCAATCATGAGAAAAATAACATTGTACTTAGAAGAAATGAGTTGATAAAAATATAGATTTAGCAACCAATGAGGTTTGCTCAGCTTCACTGAATTTTTTTCCAATTGGCCCAGCCATGCATAAGATATAAAAATATTACCTCCTTTTACTGAAGGTCCTCATGTGTAAAACAAAATTTTAAAACTGCCTAAATGGAGTTCATATAGAAATAGATTTCAGGAGCAGATGTCATTCGTGACAAGTAATGCTGGTCTTCAGATTGAATCCACATCTGCTCTACAAGATCGTATATGACTGCCTTACCCATGATCAAAGACCAATTCAAGTATTACCTCTTCTGTGAAGCATTATTCAATGGCTTATTATGGGTAAAGTTTTAAAATAATATAAAGGAATCCATTTGAAACTGAACACTTAATATCAAAACAAAACGTATGTAGGAAGACATGAGGAATCATTTCATTACAAAGAGTTAAAAGCTCATTTTGGGTTTTACACAGTTATACAATTAATATGATCAACCTAGATAATCTGTCTTATATAACTCAAATCAATGACTTCTACTTTGGAAACTTTGAGATTTTAACCTAGTTTTATCACTATATCACCTTATTTTAAATAGAATATGTGCCCAGGATATTATAGTTAGGCTGGATGCCAAGGTTTTCTATATTTAAAATGCAAAGTTTAGGCTATATTGTCTCTGAAATTTCTTGCAGCTAAAGGTCTGTGATCGTGTATATAGCTCTAGTATTTTAAAGGATCTGAAAGTGAATCCAATCCAAATCAAAATTTATGGAATTTCAATACATGCCTTTCACAGAAGTAGATGCTATCAGGGAAACTTCTTTGAAAGGCTTCATGAACAAGACGGCCCTCAGATCAATCATTGTGTGTGAGACAGTCATATACCAACAATTGTGAAGTCCAGATGGAGTCCATCAAAATAGAAACAGCTGAGAGTTGCTAGTATTTTCATATTAGAGAGTCTTTAACTTGACTTGACTTTGCAGTGCATGACAGTAGTGAGAAGCAGGCAGGGATCAAGGAACAGTGTAAAAATGATACTCTATAGAGAAGAAGAATCTTTGAAAGTTTTTGAATTAAGGAGTATCATGAGTTCTGCTCTTTAACTGAAGTCAACATTGAGGCAAAGATGGCTCTATTTTTGATAAAATGCCACAGCAGTGACACGAGTGCTTGTGTTTACTGAGAGTGAAGAGAATTAATGAATATGAGGAGAGGTCTAATAAAAAATACTCTTTTCAAATCATTTATACATATTATGTGTAGTTTATTTCTTGTAATTTATCACTCTTCTGTGTTGAAAATTATGAACACATAAAATTTGTCAACATGGTCTTATTTTAAAATGCCTGTCTTGGGCTTACCCTGTGCCTATAGAGTGCCAACTATTGTTTAAGGAAAAACTGCTTATCCATGCAATTATAAAACACCCATGCCCTTTTTTAGTAACAGAATTTAGATAACTCAGCTACCATCATGGGAAAAAAAATAAAATGTTTTCCTTAACTGGGTTGTTTTGCCCTTTTCTGCTGAACACACTTATATCCAGGTCCATTGGTTAAGACATATATACATAAACAAAATTTCATATTTTTCAAATTATGACCAAAAGACTAGGAGGGTTTGCTTACAGAGCAAGTCAGAAATATTTGTAAAGAGTAAATTGGAATGCAGGAAAACAAACATTGAAGAAGGCTTTCAAAAATAGCAATTCATTATAGAAGTAAGAGCTGAAAGATATGAACTGAGGAACATAAAACAAACAGCATTTATATAATAACTGTTGATATTTATAGGATTCACATGTGAAAAGATTGAAAATACGTAAAATAAAATGCCAACTAGTTAGTTGAAAAACCAGTTTAATTTTCCTTGTGTTCATTTAAACTTCTTCTCTTCTCTATGATAGTCTGTATTTCTGTTCCTCTGAGAATTCCCTCTTTTCTAATGACTCTGCTCCCACCTCAATCTGGCTTGAAAGTTAAAGACTTAAAAATGAGCTGCTGGATGTAGAGAATGGACTTGAGGACACGGGGAGGGGGAAGGGTAAGCTGGGATGAAGTGAGAGAGTAGCATTGACATATATACACTACCAAATGTAAAATAGATAGCATATATGTACATGTATAGCTGATTCACTTTGTTATATAGCAGAAACTAACACACCATTGTAAAGCAATTACACTCCAATAAAGATGTTAAAAAAAAAATGAGCTGCTGGTATCTATTCTCTTCTAAAGATGTAATTATTGTGACTACAGTCACCAAAAAAATGGTTTCTTATTCTCTTACTATGTGATAAAAGAATATACCATATTTCCATCTTTTAGACCCAAACAATGCCATATTATGGGCAAAATTTTGAAATGATAGAGTGAAATTCTATGGTAAATGAATTTTTGAATACCAAAACCAAACAAATACTTAAGAGGACACATGAAATCATTTCAATAGACACATGAAGCTTATTTTGAGTGTTATACAAAATTATCCAAGTAGTATGGTCAACATAGATAATCTACCATATATGACTCAAACCATATACTTCTGCATTAGGAACCCTGATATCCTGTTTAGCTGTCTATATCGTTGTAACATACTGAACCATTGCCAAATCATTTCAGTTTGTGTTGTGTAAAATAAGTCGTACTCTCTACAATACTAGACTATAGTTTTGGTTTCTTCGAATTTTTCCTCCAGGAAAAAATGCCATCTGACATGTTTTTTCTCAATGTCTAGTGGTAAAAATGGTTCAGATTTTTCTAGTGATGAGTATTGTTTTCTTTTAAACATATTCATTAATATGTCTAAGTACATTAAGCCAAATAAAATCAACTTGAAAACGAAAACCAAAATATGTACTTGGTAAACACACTGGTTTGCTTAAATGAAATACTAAAATACTTTGCTATTTTTTCAAATGTTAATCTGCAACCAATTTAACCTATCCTAAATTCTTTAATGTGATTATTTATTCAAAATATTTTAAAAATTGTTTTATAGGCTTATAGAATGTTTTACAAAAATCTCTGTCTGATTTCTTTAAATGTTATCCTAGCATAACCATAGAATAGAAAATGTGGTTTGTGGGTCTGGATTGTTTCCGTTTCATATTCTCTATGTATAATTATTTTAGAACACTATTTCAATATGCAATTTTGACAAGCGGAGTAATAGAGGCAGTTGGCATAAGTGTGGCAGCAAAACCATTACATTCCATGTGTAATGTAACCATGCCTTTCAATTCTCTTTTTGTGCCACCTACTGAAAGTGTGACTTTGGACAAGTTATTTAAAAACTCTAATCCTCAGTTTCAGTTTCCTTTTCTGTAATATAGGGATAACAATAGTACTTCATAGGATTGGCTGGAAGGTTAAATGAGTTAAATCATGTCTAGTGCTAAGCGTAATATCTAACCTATAGTGAACATTCCAAGTTAACTATTATTTTTAACATAGTTTTCATGCGGTTAATTTTAATCAAATTCTCTAATGGTTTTCTCTCACAAATAATAAAATAGCATCAAGTTTCGTGTCAGTAATATAAAACTGCCCATGTTTTAAGTAACGCAATGATACATTGTCATCTTTTTGTTACAAAACACAAGAATTCAGCATCAGAAAGAGAATTTCCATGTGATGAAGGGCAATAGATCAAGCAACCTAAATTATCTTCCCAAGGAGTTGTCTGCAAATTTCCACTTTCCTTGTCATGCTGATGCCAGCTATTATGCTGCTCCATATTCAAAGTTCTGCCACAGTATAGACAAAATACTTGCCTTTGATTCCCATTTGGTTTTGACATGAGGTCGAAATTTCCAAATTACTTTCCTCAGTACTAAATCCTGAGCAAAACTAGTCATGGAAGGAGGAAATACAAGCAATAAAAGAATAGCCCACTCTACAGTGTACTACTTCCTTATGCTAGTTTATCTAATTTAATTTCCAAATGCTCAGCTTTTTCCACAAGAAAACACAAATCATGTATCCGAAAGGAAAGCCTGTGCCAATAGGAACACTGCCAAAAACAACAGGCAGAAAGCAATAAATGTATTAAAAGAATAAGCAGTATGGCTATCTTTTGTCTACTGGCAATGGAACTTTGAGTTGATGGAATCACCTGGTTATGTGACACAAAGTAGACATAACCTCTAGCATTAGCTCTCTTTTGGAGGCTGCTCGTGATCCATTCAGCCGGATTAGAAAGAGTCCAAGAGTGTTTCAACCAAGGTGCTCAGTCAAGTCCTGCTAGAGAGGAAATGGTTGCCCTTCCTCTATCATGCTCTCTCCTCCACTGCCCATGCCTTTCAAAGTTGCTCATTTAATATTACATATAAATACAGGCTGCATAAGGAAGAGACCTGCTCATTTTATGTGGCCAAATGGTTTGCTCTCATGTGTGAATTGCCCCAGTGCAAGTGTGCTTCTTGGTCTCCTAATGGGCAGAAAACTAGAGAAGAAATAGTCTGGCTTTCTGAATGCCTGTGATTCTTATGCTCTAAAAAAAAGAAAAAAAAGAAAAAAAAATCCCAAAAAGCAAAACCGAAAAACAACCCTTTTAGAGATAAAATTCATAATAATAGCATACACCATGATATTGAGGCTTTACAATATCCCAGGTGCAGATATAAGTATTCCACATTCATTATCTCATTTAACAACCCCTTGAAATATCATTATCCTTTAATAAAATTGAGGTAAGCTGCTCCAGGTCACAATCCTATTAAGTGATCTTTTGAATTTGAACATTTAAGTTTTTAATAAAGTATCAATAATAAGGCTTTTGTCTCCTTTAATATTCATTTAGTCACTTATAACTATTTTTGATGCATAATAATATATTGTTCACTGTTTCTAGATACTGGGGAAACAGTTATGAACAACACAGAGCAAGATCCTGATCTCATGTTACTCATGGGACGGTGGAGGGTAAATAGACACATATATTACATAAAGTAATTCTACATAGTGTTATATGCTTTTTAGAAGTTAAAATAGAATTAGGAGATAGGCGAAAACTGTGGCAAGAGTGAGGGGAATACTCCAGATAGAACTGAAACAGGAGAAGATAGGGAAGGAAAGCATTTCAAGCAGAGAGAGCATCCTGTGTCGAACATTTTTTTTTAAAGTTAAAGCTTAAGGTTTTTGAGGGGCAAGAAGGACAGACAATGTGAATAAAGCATAAGGCAAAACTCTACACTGTTTTTTTTCCATACTAAATGAGGAAAATTAAATTCAAAGAACATAACTTACTAAATGACTTTTTGATTCTGCAGCTCTTACTCTTATGTTACATCTTAATGTTCCATCAGCAAATGTTAGCAATGTAATATCCAGTCATTCTTGGGTTTTGTTTTTCCTAACTACTAAAAAGATGCTACAGTTGGGAGGGTTTACTTTGCTTTGCTTTCTCCTCATATATAGTCATATCAGTGGGTATGGTCTAGGAAAATAAACTATGTCTGCAAGAGTAGGAAACCAGATTGCAAAACATATTATGATTTGGGGAAGAAAGATGTTATATTATTTGTGTTATCTATTTCAAATTACAAAATTTTAATCCATTCTAATAACTGTATAGTTTTTACACCAAGCAGCGGATCATTAGCATTCTTAAAATAATTTGTCATTTTGTTCCCATGAAAATTCAGTTATGCTTAAATAGTACTTACATTTAAATATACGTTATAAATACACTTATAAAGAAGTTGCATATTTATTAGAAAAATCAACATAAATATGTAATCTTTAACATTTAGTTATAGTTTAAATAATAAATTTACTCTTTAAAATAAGTCCAAATTCTTTAATTCAGTTATATTTCCATACTTGGGACTCTTCTCCATAAACCAGTAATAGCAGTTACATTATAGAGGAACTGGATTTTGTTAGAGTAAACCCATTACTTCTTGCACCAGTTTGTCCTGATTTAAATCTGATACTCTAATGTGGAAATGCAATGCTTTTATTATATAATTACAGTGGACATATTTAAAAAGCTTTCCAGCCAAGACTCGCATTCCTGAATAGGTATGCTTTCAGCTCTCATCACGTTCATTTGAGAGGGAAGGATGTTTCAGCACATTGATTAAATTCATTAATTTGGAAGTAGACTCAGTGAGTATGCTCTAATAAAACATTATATGAAAAACTATAACTAACAATATCCAGTGTTAAGCTGAACGAAGTCTAGAATACATACAATAGAATAGAATGTATCTCAGAACTGTAGTGCACAACAGACTTACAATGAATGCACTCTTACAAGAGTGGAGAAAGCAAGGGTGGTCCTGGGTAGGCACTCAGAGGTATGTTATTCAAGGATCGCTACATGACTATTTCTGAACTCAGCCATTGTCAGACTTCTGACAGTGCAGATTTGCCAGGTTTTAAACAACTTATTTAAGTGATAGCTCTGATTTGCAAATACAGGGACATCAGAACATGATTTGTAGATAAGACTCTCTATTCTCTGTTTCAATGTAGGATTTCTTTAAATAGTTAGCTTTATTTGAAACCAGTTTAAAGATTGAATCATGAACAGTTTTCAGGAGAATAGTTATAGCTTAAAGAAGAAAGCCATACTTGTTCTAATTCAAGAGATATATGAAGAAACTGGAAATGAGAGAAAGGTTCACAATATTGAATGAATATTTTCAAATATGACTTTAAAAAAAGAAAGGTGAGAATTTGTGTCACTTGTCCTGAAAAGCAGAAATATAAGCATTAAAGGATCATTTTATTAAGTTGAGAAATAGATGTTTTGCTGAATTTTATTCAGGACTACCGAGAAATATCATCTTCTGTATAGTTGTAAATATGCAACTTGGCTTTAAAATTATTTAGAATCACTGTCTGAAATGTCAGCAAAATTAAGATGGTTTAAAAAAAAAGAACTACCTTCTTCCCCATGCAAGTTACGTGTGCTCTTTTATGTGCAAGAATATGGAGCCTTTTGTCTGGGTTGAAAGTAAGAGCAAGATTTGCTATGCTCTCAGATTTTAAACAGTAATTAAAATATAATTTATAATTAATTCTGGTAAAGCTTATTTATTTTTTTTATCTAAAGGGTTCTGCTTTGTTTTTCCAAGGATCATTATGAGTAAGAGTCATTGCCTCTTAGGGCTTGGCAAATCCCAAATTTCTGTCTCTCTCTCTTCCCCTCCCTTTCTGTTCCCTTTCTTTTTATTTCCCACTCTCTTTCCTTAATTGGCTCTAATATAAAACTGAAGTATATCTGGTAAATAGTGTTTCGTGTTCTCTGCTTCTAATTTAAAGCATGGATGAGTAGTAGACTTTTCTTTTCTCTCTCTAAATAAAAAATAACAAACAGTACCGTAAATCAACTTTTTGTATGGTCTTGGTTTTTATTAGGATGGATCAGTGACCCTCACTCAATTAACAAATGAAAAAAATAGTTGCCTCTACCCTAGACTAAGCAAGAATGACTGCAGTATGAGGAACTGGGTTCAGAAGCAGAAAGGAGATATTGATAGATTTTTGTACACACAATGATTTTATGTGAAACATCAGCTCTCCTAGGAATTGTTTCCAGGTTAGTTGGAAGAAAGCTAAGATTTCTATTGCTCATGACTATATGAACGTGCTTCATTAACCATTCAGTTAAGCATTTTCTGAGATGGCCTTGGTCTTCTTTGGATCTAGCTGCAGGGTATCCTATGTTATTTTACACAGTTGCTTCTACTGGCTAGAATTGTAAAGAGTCTTACTCTAATGTCTTTCTTTGTTGATGGAGACAGCCAAGGCCAGACAAACTCAAGGGACTTGTCCAAGGTCACAGATAAGTCATGGGAAAGTCTGTCCTAGAAATAAGTTTCCAAGTCAGTTCATGTCTTCATTCCTTAAAAATGTATTAAGTGCCTACTATGCACAAGGTTATGTGCTAAGCCCTGGAATGTGTAAAGGAACCAAGCAGTGATGATTCCTGCTCTCATGGAGCTAAATTTGTGCTGTTCTTTCCATTATTTCCTGTTTTAGTGGATAGTTGTTTTGGGTTGATAGTGGCTTTTCCTATTTTAGTAGATAGTTCTGGGAGTATATATTAAAAGTGCCTTAAAATCAAAGACTACAAATTCAAGTACTGAGTAAGCTATGTGATATCTTGTGGGCATTAAAAAAGTCTTATTATCTTTGACTAATTTACTTAACCTCAATTTTTTCCTGATATAATTATACTACTACTTTGTTTTATAAAATTTTTCATTCATTGTATACTTATTTTTCTTATAATGTGAACGTTATAACAATTTCTTTAAAAATGTGGTACACATAAAACTAGAAACTGTGTTCTTTAATTATGTTTTAAAAGAGCCCACTGTTAATTATGTTTTAAAAGCGCCCACTGTTAAAATGTGCCAGTCAGGGCTAAATATTTATATAAAATCTTTTAATGGACTAGTAAGAAAGAGCAAGAGTGACAACTATGCCAATAATAGTGTTTTCCAAACGAGACTCTCCACTTAACAATGCATATATATCATCTCAGCTATGATATAGATACTAATAGAATCTGCGTTTTAAAGATGTGAAATTGAGGATTAGAGAAATGAAAGAAGCTGCTCGATACTATGCAGCAAGTAGCTGACGAAGGTGGAATCTAAGAGAAGATGTGCCTGTTTAGAGAACATACTCTTAACTACTTACCTGTAGTGAAGGCTGTCTAACACATAAAAAAGTATTTAGAATGGTATACCCGGGCCTAACTTGGCCCAGGTTTCTCATAAAGCCTGAGAATGTATAATAAAAAAGAAAAATTAATTTGAAACTTTGCTTCTTTCTGGTCAAATTCTCCATTTTTAAAAGATAACTAAAGTCAAATAAAATTACTAAGCCAAACAGAAAGTACATAGATGGGGAGGAACCCTAGATAACTTAGTTAACTACTTAGAATATAAGTAAAATTAGGTGTTGAACTAGATAATCTCTTCAGTTTTCATGGCTTACAATTTCTATCTGTTGAAATTCTACCCTCTTTATTCAACACTCATTTCAGTGAGATTATCACCTCAAGAATCTTCCAATTCTATGAGTCAAAATGAGTCTTTCTTTCCTCTGTCTTCCCATAGCTCTTTGTAGCTCCACAGCAATTTTGGGGGCTTTTGTTGTTGTTTACTTTGTATTACTATTTATTTATTTTTTTTGCGGTACGCGGGCCTCTCACTGTTGTGGCCCCTCCCGTTGTGGAGCACAGGCTCCAGACGCGCAGGCTCAGCGGCCATGGCTCACGGGCCCAGCCGCTCCGCGGCATGTGGGATCTTCCCGGACCGGGTCACGAACCCGTGTCCCCTGCATTGGCAGGTGGACTCTCAACCACTGCGCCACCAGGGAAGCCCTGAGTTACTATTTATATAGGGATAATGTTAGATGACTAAGTAAGTGTAGTCTATGTGCCTACATGATTGATATTGTCTAAAGACAAAATTAGTACCTTTTACTGTATATTGAAAGTTTGCTACATGCCAGGTACTGTGTGTGTCTTCTCTGCCCAGTATTTTAAACGTTAGGACTCATTATAAAGAAACAGGCTAACTGAAAAACAGAAATCAGGATAAGTCCATACTATTAGTAAGTGGTGATGGCAAGATTTGCATATATCCCATGTTTTTAATTACTGTATTACACTATCCATTAAAATTAACTTGTACCTGAAATCAAGTATATATCTATCATGCTAACTCACCATTAAAGCTTTTTTATAGTTCACTATAGAAAATGAATAGTTAATTGTAGTTTCAGAATAAACTCTAAAAATAAACAATGCAACTAGTTAAAAACCTTAATTTTTCTTTTATGTAGAGGCCAAGAACCAATTTCCATATATTGGCAAGATATTTATTTGTTTTAATGAGGTTTTGCCTATGTAGCATGTCACAAATCTTTTTTCTAAAGCATTGAAATTTTTAGTAATTAACATATATATATATACGTTATATATATATATTGCATATAGTATTCTTGATTTTAAAAAAAGAAAACCTGTTTTTCTGAAAAAAATAAGGTCTATCAATATGTTGAACATGAAGATGATGTTTGGGGCAACATGAAATTTTTAGCGTCTCTTTTTAAAATGAGAAATGGGTCTACAGATTATATCTTTAAAGCTGAAGTACTTAGCATGTATATACACAATTTCAGTTTTTTAAAAAGTGTTTTTCTACAGAGAAAATAAATTAATTCTCAAGTTTAAAATTTTAACCCTTCAGTTTAAAATTACTTGTATTGGTTGAATAGCATTTGCTTTTTAAAATATAATATATGTAAATGCAGATATAAAAATATTGAACCAGATTTTCTTTCAATTCCTAATCAATAATAAATGTAGTTTACCTGTGTAGATTGCTTTCAGCCTGCAAAATACTTTCACAAATGCTAACTTTGCTGATATTGAAATTATATATTTTGTTTTAAAAAATTAACTCTTTCATTCTAATCTTCTTTCCTAAATTATAGACTTGGGCTTGAAAGTAGCATTACAGATCATTAGGTGCAGCTATGAACCCAGTATAGAAATCACCTATTTCAAAATTCCTGCTAGGTTGACACCTAATATCTGAAAATCTTGGGTGACAGAAAGGTCAGTTGGTCAACAGATGGTTCAGTCTATTTTGTTATTGTTTTTAACTGAGCCAACTATTTTTTCTCTCTGTTATTATACAAAATCTATTCCCATTTTAGTCTTTCAGATTATTGAAGTCATCTGCTGTTCCCTGTTTATTTTGTTGTTTGGCTTAACATTTTTGGTACCTTCACTCCCTGATCAGCAGATATTATTTTCTTTAATTTCTGCATTGTCCTGATAAGTCAGTTCTATGACATACTCTTTTCCTCTTACAAAGTCAGTCCATAGTAGACAGAATAGATGACTGGTCTAATTAGAGCTTTGAAACTGGATACTTTGCATTTATGTATAGTCTGGCTTGCAATATTGTTTTCCCTTGGCAGTCCCACTATTGCCTCATTAGTACACAGCAAGCATTTGCTCAGTTAAATCATGGCTTTTTCATAAAGAAACTGTTAATTTTACATTTGGTTTTATGGAGTTAGTTTAGAACTTTATTTATATCCTTAAATTTCAAACTTGATTGGAGCCATAGGACTTGGAATTCTAGGACACCCTTTGTCGTCTTTTTAAATACTGATTTTGGCATGCAATATAATTGCTATATTTAACTTTGTGTCCTTCAGAAATTTAATGTGTCTAAATATTTTGGCTTATTACATGCAAAATAAAAAGAGATCATTTAATCTGAAGGGTCTCAGCTGTATTAGTATTAAATCTGAAGAGATGGTGGGCTCCTAAATGGTAATTAAAAATTTATTCCACATTCAGCACAAACTAGTTGCAGTTTCAGAAGTACTACAATAAAAAAATCACAGATTTCACTGAGGAAATGATGCTAAGGTTTAGATCTGAAAGATGACTACATTTAACTAGACTAGAGGAGCAGGGAAGAGACTATACAGAATATTCAATTATAGGATACATTAATGACTTTGATTTTATATAAATTATAATAGGAAGTCTAAAATTTTTAAAGCAAGGGATGACAAAATCAGATCTATATTTAATATAAATCTTTGAAAATATTCTGGCTGCGATGTTTAGCATTGAATGAAGATGGTGAAAGTGGACTTACTGAGGCTAGATAAGACTAGGTTGGTGGTGGTGGCAGGAGAGATGAAACAAAATGGATAGATTGGAGGACTGTTAGGAGGTTTTATCCACAGAGTATGAGGAGAGAATGATAGGAAAACTGAGACGGTATCAAAGATTGCTCCTAAGTCTATGGCTTATGCAACTAGATTGCTGGTGGTGTTATTTGTAAAGATGGGTCGCTCTGGAAGAAAAACTGCTTTGGGTTAGGAGAAGGTAGATAGTATGAATTTGTTTTGAACATGTTGATTTTGAAATACTTCTGAGATGATATATCTCCAGAGCCATAAAAAGATAAATACCCTTTCACCAAGAAATCACAAGTCTGGGAATGTAGCCTAAAAAAATAGTGTAAAATATGGGGAAAGTTATGGCTGAAAATGTCCATTGCAGTGTATTTTATTAATAGGAAAAGTTGGAAGCAACGTTAATTTTCAAAAATACAAGAATGATTTAGTAAACTTTTGTCAACTTACTAAATGCAGTATTAGTTAGCCAATTAAATAGCCAATTAGCCAATTAAATGCTTGTTTTAAAAACTTCTTAGTGACAGGGAAAGAATTATATAATGCTAAGTTGTAAAAATAGTTAAAATAACTTGTACATTACAAATAAAACTGAGTAAATACAAATGAGTATGAAATAAAACTGGAAAAATAAATGAAATTGCCCAATAGTGTATTAGAATTATAGGTGTATATATTTCTTTATTTAAAAATTTATTTTAAAAAACTAAATTGTTTTCAATTTTTAAAAATATTGCAAATATAAGTGCAGTTCTCAAGACTAGTTTGTTTTTAATTAATGGTTGCATTCTTTTTCCTGAGGTTAGAAATATTAAAACATAACCTTTTCTCCAAGAAGCTTTTTAAGATAGTCTTAAATAACTCTTATGATTTCTATTGTATGCCTTTAGGGTAGAGGCTGATCTACTTTATACTTAGTCATGGTCATAAAAGTCTCCATGTTAGAAAAAGAATCTTAGCTGATATTAGTTACATTTAAATTAATCTTCTCTGTGTTTGTATGTGTGGTAATATGTAATTTTAATGAACTCAGAATCTGAGTTCTAGAGTACTGCATAGATTTTAGGGAATTACTTGTATCATTTAGTTCTAAGTTCCAAGAGAGTCATTTTTTCAAATTTAGATACATTCATTTTTAAATTGTAAAGATTTTGTTTTCAGCAATAAAGAAGAAAAAAGAACTATATCTTGCTTAAATTTATACTAAGTGAGATTTTGAAATTTTAATTTTATTTTGTGTTTTTAAATGTACTAAATAAAATATTAGCTGAGTTTTAGTGCCATATTTTACCAATAAGCTTGTTATCATCAGTAACATTATTTCACTTTGTCAATTAGCATAAATAATTTATCACTGTAGACCTGAGGACTTTATTTAAAAATTGTCACTTTGGGAAATGGTTTATTTTCCAGTTTTCAATCTATTAGACAGTGATAATGAAGTTTTTCGTACTCCAAAATATTCATTTCAAAAATCTTACATAACCTAAGAGTATATTCAAGAGTAAAGACATGAAGTTTTATTAAACTGTGTATAAGCAACTGATATTATGTAACTAATTATAAAGGCAGTGACCAAGAATTGACAGTTTGTTTTGAGCAAGAACATTTTGGCAATTTGTTACAAAATATAGTATAGTAAATTTTATTCTTTAAGAAATGTTTTCCATATTTTAGGATAAAGAGTCTCTTCAACTTATTTTGATGCATGTTTTAACACAATTTAGTAAAAAAAAAAAAAAAAGTCACATTTTAAAATGTACTCAAATGTTGAATTAGCTTTATTCAGAGTGGAATATTTTTAGTCGGTTTCTAATGGTGCCTCGATAATGTTATAAATCAAAAGTGCCATTTAAATTCCCCAAAGTAATAGTTAGGGAGTATGGGACCTACACGTACAGATTGCTATATTTAAAATGGATAACCAACAAGGACCTACTGTATAGCACAGGGAACTATGCTCAATGTTATGTGGCAGCCTGAATGGGAGGGGAGTTTGGGGGAGAATGGATACATGTATATGCATGGCTGAGTTGCTTTGCTGTGCATCTGAAACTGTCTCAACATTGTTAATTGGCTGTATCCAATATAAAACAAAAAGTTTTTTAAAAATTCCCCAAAGTTGAAGATTCTTAAGAAAGTGCAAGTTTCCAAAAACAGCAATTATGATGCAATCTCTAGATCCCATGATTTTGATCCCATGAAAAATAATCATTGGTTGGTTCGTATATTATTTCATGTACTTTGAATATTTGATGAACTGTGGGCTAAAAGCTGGTGCTCCAGTTACAAATGAGCCTAACATCTAGGTGTCTAATAATTTCTGGATTTGGATTATTTTGATGTGCAGCTACTACTTTAGTTGGTTCTGAAGCTGCTAATGTTCCAAGATAATTGTTGAAGAAGGAGAAGGAGGAGGGGCAGGGGGAGAGGGAGGAGGAGGGAAGAGGGAAGAAGAAGAGGAGGAAAGAGAGGAAGAGAGAGACAATGGCAGTGACACTGGTGATGAAGATACAATAAAATATAGCTCTATATATAGAGCTATATTTTATAATATAACTCTCTCTATATAACTCTCTCTTTACACTGAATTCTTTAATTACTGGTGATGATCAAAATCATGAAGACCATGTTAATGCATAAGATAATTATGCAGTTTTAGAATTTAGTTTCCTGTCAATTAAAAAAAATCACAGTTGATAGGTTGAATCAAGAAATTGGAGGAAGGCAGATAAATTGGGAATTTGGGATTAACATAACACTACTATATATATGAAATAGACAAACAGCAAGGTCCTACTGTATAGCACAAGGAACAATATTCAATATTTCATAATAACCTATAATGGACAAGAATCTGAAAAAGAATATATATATGTGTGTATATATATATATATATACACATAACTGAATCACTTTGCTTTATATCTAAAACACAGTAAATCAACTATATTTCAATTAAAAA
Source organism: Globicephala melas (assembly GCF_963455315.2). Lineage (NCBI taxonomy): Eukaryota > Metazoa > Chordata > Mammalia > Artiodactyla > Delphinidae > Globicephala > Globicephala melas. The sequence continues at coordinate 46,334,439 of NC_083320.1, read as the reverse complement.
AAAAGAAATTGGAGCTGACTCTCCCTCCACCCTAAAAAAGAATAAACTGCAAGTAAATTTCAAAATATAATTTTAAAACTATTTTAAATATGTCCCCCCAAACCAGAAAAATTAATCTAACCATAATATATTGAAATTATTATTTTTAATAATATATATGAAATGTCATTGCTATTTTTTGCACAAAATACCAGTTCTTATAATGTACCATGTATACTGATACTAAAATTGACCAAGAAGTTGAAAATTTAATTAGGAAGGCCTATAATATTTGGCAGTTTCCAAAGCAAATAAGGATAGGTTTACATATTCATTTTGGCTCCCTTTTTACTGCATGACTTCATTCTTATATGCATACTCATTTTGTAAAGTTAGGCTTCAGATATTTTATCAATCTCCTGATTCTCTACATTTTATAAAGTCAAGATAAAGTCAACATATTTCTAATTATTTTAAACATTCAATTTATTTTAAACATTATAAATCATCTATATTTCATAAATTTTATCAGCACATGGATAAACATGCACATGATACTGCATTCACCAAAGATAATCAGTAAGTTAAAAAAAAATTTTACATGTACTTACTTGAAATAAAAGAATATACCAAGTGAGATAAGCAGTGATGCAATAGATAATCCATGTCCAATTATAGTCAGATAAAACAAATTCAGTGCAGTCTGTAATTTGTATGGATAAAAAAAAAATTAAGGCTCATATCAATACTATAATTCTACATGTGTGTAAGCTCAAAATCAATAAAATAACTTATATTTTTAAAAACATGTGATCTGATAGCCTTACCATTTAGTTTGCAAGCCAATGAGTATTAGAATACATCTGGAATGAAGAATATCTATGAAAATTTATCAGGTGATATCAAAATTTATAAATTGCTCTTTTTATTTAAGAAATTAGGAGTCACATATTAAACATATGAAGAAATAAATTTCTTGATCTGCGTTGTATAATATATGAAAACCAACATTTATCATTTTGGAGGACATTGACAATTTTCACTCTATCAGTTTGTGCACCTTAAATCAATGATTTTTGTTTGTTTCTTTAGACTTAAATGCCAGATAAGGCTTTCTTTCCTAACTGGGTTTTTTTTTTTTCGTTTGACAAATTTGAGGCTCCAAAACAAGTCTCAGAACAGTAATTTAGAGGCGCCTCGGATCTGTACAAATAAATTTTTTATCTTGGTTTTGACTTTTTCTCTGATTTTTGTCTTTATTCTATTGTAACTTACCATTTTATTGTGTATTTTTATAATTCTCTTCAAACCCTTCTCTGAGTAAGCAAAGAATACATGATTTATAATTATGATAGCTGGCAGTTATCAAATGCTTACTATAGGCTTGTTAGTTTTCTAAATATTTTCCTTGTATTAAGTCAATTCTTATGAAAACCTTGTGGATGGGTTTAGTATCCTCACTTTACACAGGAGGGGACTGAGGCAGAGAGAGGTTACAGCTTGCCCAAGGTCACAGCTGGTAAGGAGCAGAAACAGGGAGTCAGAAATCAGAACTCAGCTTTAATCACTGTGACAAACTGCCTCAATATACACACACGTGCAAATATATGCAGGCACTTTGTATCGAAGCTTTATTGTTGAGACAAACTGTGAATAACCTTGACTTTAATGTATGATGTTAAAAGTGGGAATGCCAGTGAAGGTGACCTAATAGCCAGTCAGAATGAAAGCCTTCTGCTGAGGGAACTGCGTAAACCCCGCTGGGCTTATTTTGTTTATTTGAGCACAATTCCTGACCGTAATTATAGGAATTCCACCACAGATGAAAATTTTCTTTTTTCTTACATTTTTAAAGTATGTTTAATTTGGAAAATTCTGAACTCCAATACTGAGACACTGAATTACCTAGCAGGATTGCTTCCTCGGTGTAATGACCAAATCAATAATTATTTCTACAAAGATATTTTTGTTCATTGTTTTTATGAGGAAAAGGCTTTACAATGGAATGAACACTAGCTAAATTTTCTCCAATATTGTATCGGCAACTAACTTTTAAAATAGTGTAAATTAAATCTGAATTTATAATTATTACTTACCTTCACTTTCTCATGTGTGTTAACATTACATTGGGTATAATTTGTCCATGTTCTGTTGCTTGCTGGATGTCTAAACCAGTTTCCATCTTGATCACAGATTTTTGTAACTTTTTCTTTAAAATTAAAAAGGAAAAAAGGAAACTAATTTAGTTAACCTAGGGTTTATTAAATAGATGTCAAGGATATTTGTATATAAATTTCTGCTTTTACCTGAAGGATCAAAGTCCTGAAAGTAATCTGGGCAGTGCTGCATTGATTCTGTTCCGGCAGCAACATCATTCCAGCACAGCCATCCATCCCAGGTTCTGTTGCAATAAATGCCTTAAGGGGAGAGTAGAAATTAGGGCTTACTAACTCTCTCTAGTTATATAGAAAGACATAAATAATGGTAGACTCACACTGACATGGAGTAAAGACTGTCTACTGAAAATGAAGGCATCATATAAAATCTTTATAACAATTACTTGGATTATTCACAAAGTAATTATTAGAATAACTAATTGTTAAATTAAATTTAGAAATATCTAAAAAAATATGAAGTTTAGCTTTAATTCTAATTCTCAAAGGTAGCTATTTATTTAATAAATCACATGATCTTTGCTGGTTTTCTTAACCATAAAGTAGTGGTTAATTAGTGTCCCTATGCTTGAAATGCAAAAACTATGGGAAATTGAAAATATGTTTTATTTTAGAAACTGTATTCTTAGGGCAAGTTATAGTATTTTCTGAAGTGAACGGATGAACATTCCAATATTTCCTGTTTCACCACATTAACCCTGACACATACTTATTTAGGTCCCTCCACCAAATTCTAGCTCTTACTTTCCTTCCTTTTCTTTTCAAATGAAGTAGAGTGTTTAATCTCTCATTCTTTTCTTACCAACATTAAGAGAAAGAACCTCTTACATGAAAAAATGTAAAGTTTTTTAAAGACATAGAGAAATAAAATGACCAAAATGTTCCAAAGTTATAAGTCTGTAATCAAAGAGAGTAATTTTCCGCCTTGTTAGGTAAGCACACATAGATAGAAACTTGAATGTTGCATGAGATGTTTATTATTATTAACAGATTTGTACAGCAATCTCAGAATCAATCTAGGCTTCACAGAAATAGAAAAAGTTCTATTGGCCTGAAAATCTAAATAATTCTAGTTAAAAAAAAAAAGCCTCAGATAGTCTGTTTTCCCTCCTGAGATTTTCAAACTCATATAAATAGCTTGCATCCACATATTACTAAATAAAGTGCATTTTGTGGCCTATCAGAGAAAAATTTCCTGATACCATTTTAGAAAGCCTCACAAACAAGTCCTTATACTGCTCCAAAAGATTCCACAACACTGGCTGCATGATAGATTGCCAGGTCTAGAATTTTTCCAACTGTGTTGTATGGCATTTGAGTGAGACATGAGTAGGTATTCCATTAAAAAATTATGTAATCAAATAGATTTGGAGAACACAAAGTTAAAATAAACATTTCTTTATAACAAGATTTTCTAGAGTATTTAAAATTACAAAGTGTATTATGCCTCTCCAAGAGGAAGATTTATTTTGCAGTGATCTTGAACTTATTTTATCACAAAATTATTTTATTATAAAACCCTCATAAATATATTCCTATTGTTAAACAATTAGATTTGAAGCTAGCTTTCACACATATCTAGATGATTTGGAAGGTGTTAATTCAATAATTTTAAACTAATAACACTTAGTTGTTTTGTTTTTTTTTGCGGTACGCGGACCTCTCACTGTTGTGGCCTCTCCCGTTGTGGAGCACAGGCTCCGGACGCGCAGGCCCAGCGGCCATGGCTCACAGGCCTAGCCGCTCCGTGGCATGTGGGATCTTCCTGGACCGGGGCACAAACCCGTGTCCCCTGCATCGGCAGGCGGACTCTCAACCACTGCGCCACCAGAGAAGCCCAACACTTAGATTTTAATGGAATAAAGTGAGAAGCCAGATCAGTTAACAAAGAATTTGTATACAAATTTTAATTACTTGATAATTCAATCCCTATTGAGCTAATATCAGATAGTTTGTCATTGTCTGGCATATTTTAAAGACATGTTTTAACTGAATAAAAATATTTGGGCAGATATAGCTAACTACTTCTCCGAAGATGAACAAATTGTATTGTTCAGTTAGATTAAGGTTTCAAGAGTTGTCCAATGTGGAAAAATTGCTTTTTTTCTCTTTCTCACAAGCAAGTTCATTTTGACAGTTACAAATACTAATGATAACCTACTTTTAACATTTCATGTATATAACAAACATTGTATTTTATACTATCAAATATTTTCCCCCAAAGTTAAATTCTTTGTTTCCACTGATGGTTTAAAGATTTTAAAATATCTAAAGTCTTCACATTTTGCTTTGTTTCACTATGAGTGTTGCATTTTACATTTTGAACATAACTCTGCCTTTAGGGTTGCCAGGTAAAATACAGGACTTGTTTTTGCTTTTGCTAAATTTGGCAACTCTACTTGTCCTTGTCATAATTGAAGCATATATACGGCACTTAGTAGGCCCTCAATAAATGTTTCAAAAATACCTTAAAAATATCTTAATGGAAACAGAAGCTCTTGGATTTCATTAGCTTTGCTACCAAATGTATCACACAAAGTATGTTATGTGCAAAAAAAAAAAATTATTTGTCATTTTATTAAGCTATTATCAAGGAGCTTTTGAAAAAAAAGACATACAAATCACATAAACTGAAGATCAACTGTCACTGATTTAATCCAAGACACATACTTATTTGATATTTTAATATCTTTATACCATAAAAAAGTTACTAAAAATATCCCTGTCACACATATTTTTATTAGAATTTTTAAAAAGAGGCAAGATAATTGCATCGTAAAATGTTCTTCATAAGTAAATAATTAAAACTGCACATATACCAGAAAAACTAGCAATTAACCCGTTTTTAAGAATGGACCTAAGGGACCCATAATAATGTAATGAGGTAGTTTTCTTTCAAAAATATTTTAAATGCATTTAAAATTAGTCATGTTTACCTTCTGTTTGTTGAACAGGGTCTTGCATAATTTTTTGGTAACATTCATATTGAGCCGTCATGATTTTATTTCTAGTAACACCCAACTGAATTAAGTCACCAGGGTTCTCTTCTGATTCTGCTATGACAAGAATCTAAGGGATTAAAGAAAAATAAAACTTCAGAATTGTGAGAATGTCTGTGAGAAGCAGTCTGTCACATTAAAAAACAGTAAGTGCAGTGATGTACTGCAGGGTCATCAGGCTCTGGGGGGAAATTCCTGATTTGTAGTGTTTGCCAATTTCCATCGTGTAAATATCCCTACTATGTCCAATTTCAAACCACCACCAAGAGTTGCCAATGGCCCCAGTGAGCAGCATAGTCCACAGTTCCCTCTCAGAAGACTGTGGGAGCCAGCTCCAGGCCATGTATCTGGAATGCAGACAGCTGTATTCAAAATTCACCTCTATTTTTTGACCTGGGAGTCAAAATATTTAACTGGGAGTTTAAAATATTTAATATTTAATAGACAAGATATTTAACCACCCCCTCTACCACTACCAAAACTTCTGCTTTCTTATTGTAAATGGGATAAAATAGTATCAAGATAACAGAGGGGAAGTGTCTAGCACATGGTAAATGCTTAAAATTGTTGCCATTTTTATAATTACATTTTGATAATCAAAATAATGACAAGTTCATTTATGATGTTGGTAAACAGAATTTTTATTGTATGCACATCAATAAAGGTTTTAGGCAAGGTATATATTTATATTCTTCCACTTTAGTAGCCTTATTTTAAGCTTCACTTATACTTTAATTTCTACATGACTTTTTTTCCTGTTTTGTAGCATGAAGCCTGTATAAACCTTTCTTCAACCTTATTTCTTCTTTGCTTTTGCATAATTCCTATTAATTATTTTCCATAAACAGTTATCTTTCTATTCCTATTTTGTTTCCTTATTTTTGATTTTCTATTCTCTAGCAGGAAGTTGAATTTAATTTAAATTTAAAATAAATAGTAAACGTCCCTCAGTATGTGGCACCACTCAAGTTTCACCATCACCTCACCACCATTTAATATTAACTTTTTTATTCTTTGATTGGCTTTAATCTCTTAATAAAGATTTATGCAGCTGTTGTGCTGCACAAGTAATAAATGGAAATTTATAACATCAAGAAAAAATTCTTTCCTCCTGTTCTCAGTTTATAGAATTGCATAAAATCAATATCATTTTTATTGTTACTTAAAAACTCAAGTTTGCACATTGTCTGAATGAATTCAAGAGAAACGGTCACAATTCCTTAAATTACAATAATCAGATTGGTAATCTGTTACAGAACTACCTACAGGGAACCAACTTTGGCCTGTGCAGCTCATTGGCATGCTCAATGGAGGGTGGGAGCTGAAGAAACAGGAATCCTGTTTCTTGAATTTCAGTCTGTTTACTTAAGATAACATCTAAGAAGTGCAGAATTTGGACTGCTCCTAGACTTGAGAATGTTTTTAAATACAAAGGATGACAGGAGAGTAGTTGTGCTTTTTTCCCATTTAGGTTTTCTATATTTTTCTTGAGTTTCTTTGTTTGAATCTTTGTGGGGTTTACTTGGAAACACCACAAGAAAATTATTTGCTGGCACAGAATTAGGTGAGATTATGTCTCTGAGTTTCTCAACATATAATAAGAGTATAGTCACTGTTTTAACGTGAAACAGGGAAAAATAGGAACAAAAATTTCTGTAAATAAAAATAAAATTAAATGTCTATGACCTATGACCCCTCGAGTACATCAATTGCTTTTTAGTCATCCTTAGTCTACCCTCCACCTCCAGCCCCACGTCCCCTGCATATACATGCAGAGGCATGCAGGAATGCACATACTCACATACACATCTGCCTCAAACTTAGCATCCATGCCTGTCAGAAAATGGGCACTTAATAATTATTTGAGTGAATGGGTAAGGAAATTAATTTAAAACATAGTGCATGATTCCGAAGTGCTTTTCAATCAATACAGGTCAATCAGTTGGCAGAATGGGAGAAAAATCAACAGGTTGGAATTGCTTTTTTAATAGATCTAACTCAGAATCAGCAGGTCTGATTGAAAATATTTCATCTATTATGTACGACTGTACCATAGAGCCATTCCATTTTTCTTTCGAACTCTGGTAATGGCTTTTCTCTGGCGTCCGCACATTTGTGTTCATCATCCCTCCACCCACACTGCACTATCATACTGTTGTGCCTGCTACAGGACTAAAAGCCTAAAAAGGTACACTGAAGGGAAACAAATGATTGCTGTGTTGATTAGATATAAAAATGTACTTAATTTATGCATCCAATAACTACATGTATTTTTGTGTTATTAGCCTTTATCAATTATGGGTATGTTGGAAGTTAAAACAGAAATAATCATAGATAGGGAGATACATTAGAGAAATTTATGCTTACCATAAGAAAAGGCAAGAGAAACAGAAAATACAGGACACTCTTTTTCTCCATCATTAAAGCCAAGATGAAATATGTTATATAATATAAATCAAACTGCAATAGAAAATAAAAGAAATATAATTTAGCAATATTTATGAAATAAACATAGATGGCTCTCAATGGAAAAAATGTTAAAACTACACAATAATTTTGCTTTAAGGATTGGATTAATAGTCTTACATATTACAAATGTTAAGAGCATCATGGCTTAAAGTACTAAAGAGCTTAATTAAATACATTTTAATTTAACTTAATTAGCCTTACAAGCAGGAAAGCCTCTTACAGATATATTTTTAAGTAATTAGAAAACATCTCACTTTCTTTACCTTTACCAAAGTTGGGATAAAAAGTACAAAGTAAAGAGTTTCACGAGAACATAAAAGCACAAATTTTGATAGCATATTTTACTATAAAGCTTACCTTTATTTCCGATAAGTATTAATATTATTTTTAATTTTATGACTCTTCAACAGTTTAAGGGAAAAATTTGTATTTGGGCCAATTTCTTGAGAGTTAACATCCATAAGTCATAAAAATGGCCTTATGATTTAATAGAAATTATTCTTCACTTCAGCATTCAAGTTTTTAATCAAAAGTAAAAGATTCCCTAAGTCATCTATATTATTAAAATAAGTTTACAGGAGATGGGAAATACCAAATAAAAGTATTTCTGTTGAGTATTTCTAATGATAGATACAGTTCTCTGCTAACTTCTTAATTCTAAGAGACAAACATTGCAGGAGTAACGTGTATAATGCTTACTCCCTCTAAGTTCCATGATCAACATACTCTGGCAGTATTTTTATGAAATATAAATGACCATGGTTTAGTCATAAAATATAGTATTTATTTAACTGAATGAGTAAAAAATATTTTTCAAAGGAGATAAAAATCTAATCAATAGATATTTGCCAGTGGACTATGAACTTAGATTTGATTTTGTTAGGAAACATGTCATGATTTTTATTATAGGGCAAATGTTAGAATAAGAATTATAAAAAACTTTTCTTCATTTTACTTAGCATTTGCATTATCACATGCAATGAGAGCATGCCATTAACTAGCACACAGAATCTATGCCATTGCTTGCCCTCATCAATGACTTACCTAGAAGAAACTTTTCTTTTTATTGTAGCAATCTTCCAAATAATGTTTTCTCTTCAATCAGCTACACTGGGCTTTTATTATTAGCTGATCTTTAAAAAATACAACCCAGAAAAAAAAAAAATAGGAAGAATTCCATTAATTTTAGATGTAAAAAATCGTGTTGTAATAGAGAGAAAACAATGAATCAAAGTTTTTGCAATTCAAAAATTAATGAGTTGATATTTTAGTTTTTATTGCATGGAACAATGAGAAAAATCTAATTTTCCAATACTTAACATTCACAATTGTCTCCAGACTCAAATCACATTTTCTCTTGGATTATACTCAAAACTGTCTTGAAAAATTTCTTAAATCCAGGGTCATGACCTGAAATATTGATATAATAATTTAATATTATTTCAATGAGCCAAAATCATTTCCATAATAAATTTAAAATTTCAAAGAAAATGCCACTAGAAAAATGATATTTTTATTAAGCTATTCCAATTTTTAAAAATCTGTTTTGCTTACAATATATTTGAGTTTTGTCACAAAAATTTGTTGTTTTCCATTATATGGAAAAACTTAATGTCAATTTTCATTTATCCAGGATGGTCAAAACACTAGCAATTAACTGAATCTTTTACTTAAGTAAATTTCAAAGAACTAGAGTATGATAAAAGGACTTTTAAATTAAACTGTATTTTAAACTTCCTTTGAATAATTTTATGTAATATTTATTGGAATGTGTTAATCTTAGTTATATCTATTTCCCTAGCTTGTGTGGTGTCTCACAGGCAGAAACCATATCTGATTGATCTTTGTATCCTTTGTCTCTGGCAGTTAATTTACATTTGCTGTATAAATCAATGAATAAATAAATAAACAAATGAAACAATAAAGTACTTTAGGATTTTAAGCTTACAATCAGGAATACTAATCATAACTATTAGTGAACTGTCATTTCTTCTATTAGAAGACTTTAAGTAGTGTTTGAATCTATACTGACACTGAAAATTGGGGAAAAAAGTTCTTATATCAGCATGTTTACTTTCCTACAGAATAAAGTCCTTTATTCAGTTTTTGAGTCCTGTGGTCGTTTGGATATTGAATAAGCAGTAGTTTACTGTACTGTCTTTGGAAGTCATAAAGCTTAAGCCAAATTTAAAACATTAGTCGTCCACATTTTTCTGTATTAAATACATATAAAACACACAGATTTACAAACAGGAATGTAAAGAAATATTGATATTGTTTTATTTGGAAATCAGATAGGTTTTTATGAAGCAATGCTTTGATGATTTACATGAGTCAAGACTAAATTACCTTCCATGTGTACATGGGCTCAAAAATTGAAGGAAAAAGTGCCTTAAAAAACATGTTTGAAGTTTTCCTATATCCAACATATTTGAAAAACAGTTCATGTAACAATAGCAGTTATTTTTGTTGCTTATCTAATGGGTTTCAAAATCAGAATTCCAAAAAGTATCTTAGTGAAATATCTCTTAGCATGCAATAGATCATCCTGGCACCAATAATTAAGAGGACTTTATTCAACTCACAAAATATTGATCAGTGCAAGTAATTCCACTTTTACAGCTTTCTCTCTTTACCCTATTCCCTAGCGATTTGGAAAATGGGCTACTAGGGACAAGATTGTATTCTGCACTGTGTAAACTTGTAGCACTCCTAACCAAGGGGGCAGGTTCATGATCTCTGATTTTATCAAGGATGCAGCAGCAAGTTTGGGTGCCAGTCTTTCAAAAACGTGGTGGACACCTGTACTCTTCATTAGATCTAGCAATGTCCATTTCATGTGGTGATACAATTCGCTTGAGGCATCTACTCTACGAAGGACTCATTAAATTTCCCTACAAGCAGACACATATGGCGAGTGGTAGTTATGGAAGAATCACCTCTTTCACCAAGAGCTCCCTAGGCCAATAATGGAGGGATCATGACTGGGCATATAGATAATGCCATTGCAGATACATATGAAGGTCAGTTTAGATTGAGCCTCATATTGGTAGGTGTAATGGCATGATTATTACTAGGAGAAGTATGTTTACTTGTACTCCTAGGTTTAGCTTATTGGTTCTTTGTATACAGCCTCTCATATGTTCATTCAGCAAGTGGTTCTCTCTTCTATGTTTAGCTTATTCCAAATTTATCTTTGCTGAAGTTCACTTGATATCAATTGACCTAAGCTGTTAAGTAAATTATTGTAAATTTCTCAGTTCTAGTTAAACCATTTACTGACAACTGAGTTGCATGTTGCCTGGTGAAATACATAGTAGCTCCCATTCAATTTGGAGGAGAGATCAAGTACATAATTAAAGGAGGTCAAGTTAAATGCCTAAATCTGGTAGTGGATTTTTCCAAGTGAACTTAGGTTTGTTTCATGGGAAAAGCACTTCTTCAAAACTGAGAAAGCTCTAATTTAAACTTAAGTGAATCTGTAATCACAGTGGTACTAGTAGTAGTTACTGGCATTTTCTGTTTCTGCTAGCCTCATGGATCCTATAAATACCATTTCATTATCACACCTCAAAATTAAAGTGGAAGATTTGGTTCTACTACTAGAAACAAAATAACTTTCTTTACTGTACACATAGAATAAAAAATAGCTTATAAATAGTCTACAAGCTTCTTGACCAAAGAATCACCAAAATAAAATTAAAATGATTGATTTCATCACAGAAAGAACTTTGACTTGAGACCTCAACTAACTTTTGAAATATAGCTTCCTAGTCACTCAAGGCTTTATGTAGCATCATTCTGGGTTCATTTCTTAAAATTTCAGTAGATCTGCAGCCCAAGACAGTTCTACCTTTTTTTAAACAGTTCTACATTTCCAAGTCCACAAAATTTAACCAATCTTCTTGGCTTACTTCAGTGTAAAAACATGTTTTATTCTACATAAACATAATAGATTAGTGTGACTTAATCAATACTAATTTACCAGAACATAAAAGCATAAATCCAGTGCCTTTCAAACCCGCTTCTTATTTTCTCAGATTTTTATTATACATATACACATTTTCCATTAATTTATTTTTCTTAATAATAATTCTTATTTTTAGTTGAGTCACCTAACCCTAATATTAAAAGTGTATGTTCACTCCAAGATTAAGAAAAAAAACCCAACTTTTGTTTTCCACTCCTTCATTTCCAAAATATCTTGGATTTTCAGAGGCCCTAAGCCATATTCTCTCCTCCTTTTATTTATCCAGTCACTATAAAGTTGGCTAACAGAAGCATTTCCCACACATATCTAATTTGCCGTTAAGTATCCTGAACCTTTGTGTGAGCAAAGTGAGGCTGTTTCCTATCTAGTTACATGTCTTCCTTTATGGCATATTAAACAAGCTATATTTCTCCTGAATCAAAACAAGGGAAAAGCACTTTTCAATCTCAATATTCTACATGTCTATGACAAATGCAAACTTCTTTCTGTCATTTTATACTATGTGGAACAGATTGTGCCACTAAAACAAGTATCCAAGTACAAGACCTGGTTACCTGTTATTCGCTCCTCACTGCTTATTTTTTGGCAAAACGTAAGTCTTTGTGCTAGAATGATTCTTGCAAATTACTGTCTTTACTTCCACTAGAGTCTTTGAGAAAGAAATTCCAGTATAAGGTTTTAATTCCCCACCCCCATCCTGACCTGGAATGTTCCTAACACTTTCAATCCATGAAGCAGTAAGAAAATTAAAATATAAATAGACTTCTCTTTCCTGAAGATCTGTTACTGATGTAAGAAAATCAAACTGTAAGTCCTTTTTTATAATATGGCTTGGGGTTTTCATTATTTAATGAACAGTTACTAAATTACTGTTGTAACATAAAACAGAATTCCACAGAGTGTGGGTTAATGGATCACCTGTATCAGAATCACCACCAGAACTTGCTGAACACGTGAGAATGTCTAGGGCCCACAACAGAACCTCTGCATCAGAACCTTCAGAACTTTGGAATCTGCACGTTTTGCAAGCACCTGAGGAAATTCATGGCCTGTTAAATTTTGGGAAGCACATTATAAATACATCATCATCATTTGGCCATGTTGAAACCTGGACACACTTATATTCCTCTGTCCCTAGGTACTAGCCAGACTATTTTAAAAGTACTATTAAGTATAAATCAAGCAAAATATTCTGCAGTGTTCTCAGGCATAATTAATATCTGAGAACTTCCAGAGCAAGTTATTCAAATATCCTATTTTAAAACATTTCATGTACTGTTGTAATTATTCCTTTGTACCGTTTGTGCCTCTAGATTGTGAGCACAGGAAGAATAGGACATGCATCATATTAATCTCTGTGACTCCAAACCCTAGCAAAGTGGGGGCATAAAGAGGGTATATCAAGTATGTTTTGAGTAGGTTACTTACAAAATGAATTTAATCAAGTTGAAGAAAGCTTGTGTTCTGGGATGTTCTCAACCCTCTCAAACATATTAAAATTTTCTGATACCTTAAAAAAGTCATTGCCTGGATTGTAGTCCAAGAAATTCAGATTCAATTCATCTTGACTATGGCCCAGGTATAAGCATTTTATCAAGTTTCCTAGGTGATACAGGAATATACAGCTAAATTTGAGAACCAGTGGGATAGACAGAAGAATACTGTGGTAGGCAGAATAATGAGCCTCCGAAGATTTCCATACCTAATCCCCAGAATCTGCAATTTTAAGGTTATGGACTTTAAAATAGGAAGATTATCCTAGATTCTCATGAATTATCCTGGTAGGCCTAAACCCAGCCCTTCAAAGTAGAAGAGGAAGGTCAGAGTGATGCAGCAGAAGAAAGGAAGCAGAAGAGATATGGCAACATAAGGAGTTGATGCACCATTACTGGCTGTGCCATGCAGGAGCTCATGTACAAGGACCAGAAATAGGCCTCTAGAAGATAAAGGTGGCCCTCAAACTAACAGCCAGCAAGCAAATGGGGACTCAACTGTACATCCTCAAGGAACTGAATTTTGCCAACAACCTGAATGAGTCCAAAAGCAGATTCTCTCCAGGATCTTCAGAAGAAAACACAGCTCTGCCAACACCTTGACTTTGGCCTTGTGAGACTTGGGATAGAGAAACCAGCCAAGCCCATAGGACTTCTGACCTATAGAACTGTGAGATAATAACGGTGTGTTGTTTTAAGCCACTAAATTTGTGGCAATTTTTTACAGCTGTGAGAAAAAACTAGGTACAACTACTTACCTGATCAAAAATTAATTTTCCCATCAAAACTAAGTGGTAATCTTCTGCTTCCCAACTGGTCAGTCATTCCTCCTAACTCTAGAATACAGATCTTTTTCAATTTATGATAGGGTTATCTCCTGATAAATCATAAATTGAAAATATCATAAGTCAAAAATGCATTTAATATACCTAACCTACTGAACACCATAGCTTAGCCTAACCTACTTTAAACATACTCAAATCACTTACATTAGCCTACAGTTGGGCAAAATCACCTAACACAAATACTATTTTATAATAAAGTGTTGAATATTTCATGTAACATATTGAATACTATACTGAAAATGAAAAACAGAAGGTTTTATGAGTACAAAATGGTTGTAAGTGTATCAGTTTTTTACCTTCATGATCTTGTGGCTGACTGGGAGCTGCAGCTGCTGCCACTGCCCAGCATCACAAGAGAATGTCATACCACATATTGCTTGCCTGGGAAAAGATCAAAATTCAAAGTAGGGTTTCTACTGAATGTGTATTGCTTTCACATTATCATAAAGTCAAACCATTGTAAGTTGGGGACTGTCTATGTATTCATTATACTGCAAGGCAATCACGTTAGCTAGCAGAATTTCTTTCTAGCTGCTCCTAAATTGCTGTGTGATTTTGAGAAAATCGATTCAACTTTTTTTCTGCATGGTTTACCCAACTAGAAAATGGGTACTCAACTTGATCTTTAGCTTCTTGTTTGCTACTGCATCCTTGTTAGAAGAGGTATGCTGGAGTCAGAGAGCCATATTTTCAAACTTAAGCTCTTGCAACACTTAAACTCACTAAATCTATTTCCTGACCTGAAAGTGGGTGTACAAGTAGTGGCTGAATCAATGTTGCCTAGAATTTTTATCATAACTCATCTTGTCAGTGTGTTAAATTGGATAATAGATATAAAGAATTTGTCTAATAATAAATACACAATAAGCATTAGCTCTTGCTATTATCATTATTACTATATTATTTCAATCAGTTGTCACAATGCTAATCTCAACTGAATGAACCAGCATACATATTTTAGTGATTTGGCCAAGGTCACATAGAAGCTTAGGGCTGACGCAAAGCTAAGAACTCAGATTCTCTGACCCTAAATCTGGGCCCCTTTGTCCTGCACCATCCTGACTTAGAGGACTGAGTCATTTATTTGGATAATTAAGGTTTAAAAAGTGCAGAATACATTTCTATTTTGCTTATTCAGTTGTTTTATTTAACCGGCCATTCATTCATTGCATTGCATTTTATTTTTATTCATAAGACACATTTATAATTTTTTTCTGGCACAATTTCTTCTTTTAATTCCTTTCCTTAGAAATGTTGTGACATTTGATTTTTTTTTTTTTTAACTTATATTAGTAAATGGCTTGACAACTCAGACTTGCCATTCTGCTAAGGTACCAAAATCAAAAACACATGTATTGTCTCACTTGCAAGCACTTTAAAGTGCAGTTTAGATTAAGAAGTACTTCTAGAAATTCAATTAGTCATCTTACCCTATTTCTTGAGCAACTACTTTCACTTAGTTGTGCACGGAGACAGAAGTGAACACAAGTTAAGATTTCTGCTCTCAATGAAAATATTTATCAAGTTAGATAGTGGTAATCTTACACTGATTTTAGAGGATTCGTTCAGTACTTTTAAACACAGTCCATAAGAGTCATTCATGAGGTTCTAAAAAAGGATGATTTCACAACATTTAAGAAAGGAAGCTAGTGCTGGGCCTCAGTCAGTACACTTGCAATGAGCTTGAGCAGGTTACATACCTTCTCAGGTGTCTCATTTGTAAAACAAAAGAGTAGGATAAGATAAATTTAAATATTGAATAAAGGTTCAAAATTTATATAAAAAGAAAAAAATGGTTAGTATAGGAACAGTTTTGTTGAAAGTAACCCAAATCCCAAGTATCCTTGAAACCAAGTCTTTCCTGAAACTTTTTTCTGGCTCAGGAAGACTTTCTCTAGGTCTCCTACTACCAATTACCCAAAAGGAGTTTGAGTTTGAATCTAAGACAGTGGAAAGTGGACCATTTGGCTAGATGCTCTTTCTTTTGTTACATGGGAATTCAGGGAAAAGGTATCTAGGCCAAAAAAAAAATCGCATCTTGATTTCACCTCTTCATATACTGCCTCTTTTTAAGAGCCATTCTTACTTCTGAAAGGCCATTTGTAAAAAAAAAAAAAAAAAAAAGGGCTAGTTCTCTCTTCTGCACTGCAGAAAATTGAAATTAGAAAAGCAAACATACTTCCTCATAAGCCCCCTTGCCAGACTTCTCAGAATGGAATCTGATCAGTTCATCTAGGCCAAGCTAAACTTATTACCATCATCACTGGAATAGCCTTAATGCTCCTAATACTGGAAACCAACAATTTCTGAAATTTAGCTACATTGGTTTTTATCTGTTTTTCATTTAACAGAAAATGACTTAGGTAAAAATTTAAAAATCATACAGTGCCAAAAATTACAGGACATGTTAAGAAATGATGCAACAATATACCCAACAAGTTAATTAATGAAAGAGTAAGAAAAATTATTACATTTAATTTATCAAAATCCTATGAGTGACTTAGTATAAAAACACATCTAATATTTAAAAAGGCAATAAAAACTCTCATAAAAACCTCCAGAAAGTATTTTATTTTTGAAATGACACCTTAGTTTAATAATAACCATTAAATTCCAAATGCTAAGAAAACATATATTGTAAATATTGTCCCATTGCTAAAGATACAGTTTTCCTTTTTCCAAAGTTATTGAAATAAAGTAATATCCAACTGATATTTATAATTAGCATAATTGAGGGACAATGTGTGAGGTCAGTTACAAGTAGAGGCAGTAGTTGTACTGATTACTAATATGAGTAAGATTTCCTGATTTTAAAACCCAACTCAGCCTCACACTTGCAAGTTAAAAAACTTCATTAAGAATAGTTTTCTCATTTGCAAAATAGTTTTTAAACCAAAAGGCTATTGTGAAAATAAAATGAGATAATGTACCTAAACATTTTAGAACACAGTAAATGTTAGTTATTATTATTATATCACATTAAAATTTTTAATAATATAAGTAAGTTCATACATGTTTTAAGTTATTTGTTACAATTTCAATAGCATTATAGGTGAAAATTAATCCTATATTTCAAGGTGATCATGATAAGCATCTTGACTTTTTATCTTCTGTAGAAATAATATGATTGTTTCTATTGTCACTTAAATCAGTTATGAAAATATTGAGTTAAGTGAATGATAACAAGTATATTCCAAATATAATATCCATCTAGTTAATAAATAACTGCATATTTCCTAATGCTGAGCTTATATAAACTAAAACTCTAGCAAATTGTACACATTGTAATCAGTCACACTGTAAAGAATATAACATGCTAATCCAATTAAAAACAAGGTATAAAACCTCTCAAATTTGACTTTAATTTTAGGTTGACTGTAACAGCCTTTACTAACATTGTATTGGAACCAAAAAGAAAAACATTGACTCTATGCTTACTTGCTTATCTAATGAACATTCCAGGGTGAATAGTTGAATAACCATTAAAGAGAGATAATATTGTGATTAAATTTAGGACTTCATTTTACACTCTGAAGTACTTACTCATGGGAATAATTTTCCCATTGTGGGCATAATTAGCCATTTCCGGTGATTTTGGTCACCTTCTTTTTATTTGAAAGAGGCAAGTGGCCAAATATCAGCCTAATTAGTAAAAGGTAGGTGGGAACCTGAAAAAAATTGCTTTGTACTTGATGGAACAATCTCCCTCCAGGAGATCTAATATGGAAAGAATTGCTTGCCCAAGAGCATAGAAACAAAATACATCTTTCCAGCTCTTTGGACTACGAGCTTTATACCTATTTCCCTTCCACAAAGTCAGGAATCAAGTTCTATGCGAAAACATGTTTTCTTCCTCAGACAATAAAATCAGAAAGTATATAATTCTGCTGGAGTTTTAATTTGAATTAACGTAATAGTCCATCATAAAAGTTATGGTATTTTTGTTATTTGTTTTCAATCTTTCTCAAAAAAAATTTTTTAAACACCACCTACTAGCATATCTCAGCATTTCGGAACCACGGGAACTCTGTTGATACTGTTGGTCTGGCACACTTTCTTTTTTTCCCTGAAAAAATGAACCTCTCTTTCCACTGGAAAATCTGTTCCCTCTGGTTCAAGTGAGGCTGCTCTACTGAGGTAGGAAGTGACTGAAAACTGGTCAGATTAGCACAATCCTCTGATTTAGGTTGATTTAGGCATGAAAATGTGATCCAATCTGTACTGTCAAAATTCTCCCTGGGACATTTCTTTTAATGTTATCAGGGAAAACCCATCAAGTTACATTTTATGCCTAAACAGGATTGATTTGGAGTTTTGTCTCTTGCAACCAACACGTTTCTAACTAACAATTTGAGAAATGCTAGTGTAGTGGAAAGATTACTAAGAAGGTTCCATTTTGCATTCTGCCTAGCTTTACCGAGCCTAAGATAGTTACGCTGCCAGCCCCCAGTTTCCTGACCTGTAAAATAAGATGACTTCAATCTCTCTTATACCTTGTAATCTAAATATCTCCAAATTATTTTCTTTTTTACCAAGGCAGGACATCATTATTCATTTCCAAAGCATATTCCAAGCCCAGCCAATATGAGTTCATAAACTAACTTTTTCCACCCAATATATCTATGATGTGATTGTTTTTTTCTAAATTTGAAATAGCCTTAACCATATATGCCCTTGGATAATCCACAGCTAATATGTGCCCGCAATAAGATATTTATAGCTAATTCAAAAAGTAAATGCAACTCTTACATGAAAACAAGTGAATAAATTTTTGTGACCTTGGGTTAGGCAATATTTTTTGACATGATACCAAAAGCACAAGTGACCAAAAAAAAAAGATAAATTGGACTACAACAAAATTAGAAACTTTCGTGTTACACATGATACCATCAAGAAAATGATGAGACAACTCACAGAATGGGAGAAAATATTTGCAAATTACGTATTTGGGAAAGGACTTGTATTCAGAATATACAAAGAACTATTACTACTATTAGATAATAAAAAGACAATCCAATTAAAAATGGGCAAAATATCTGAACAGACATTTCTCCACAGAGATATATGAATCACCAATAAGCATATGAAAAAAATGTTCAACATCACTAGTCATAGGGAAATGCAATTCAAAACCACAATAAGTTATGAGTTCCTACCCACCAGGATAGCTGTAGTGAAAAAGATAGACAATAACAAGTAGGAAAGGATGTGAAGAAATTGTAACTTTTATACATTGCTGGTGGGAATGTAAAATGGTACAGCTGCTTTGGAAAGTGGTTTAACAGTTTTTCAAAATATTAAACATAGAGTTACCATATAACCCAGCAATTCTACTCTAGATATTTACCTAAGAGAAATGAAAACATATATCCAAAAAACCACTTGTACTTGAATGTTCATGGCAGTATTATTTTTAATAGCCAAAAAGTGGAAACAACTCAAATGTCTATCAACTGATGAATGGATAAACAAAATGTGATATATCCCCCAAATGATATATTTTTTGTCAATAAAAAGAAAGGAATACTTATACATACTACAACATGGATAAACCTTGTCAACAGTAAGCTAAGTAAAAGAACCCAGCCACAAAAGACACATATTATGTGATTCCTTTTATATGAAATGTCCAGAACAGGTAAACCTATAAAAACAGAGACCGTATTAGTGGTTGCTTTGGGCTGGGGGAGAGTGGTAAAGGGGAGTAATTGCTAATGGGTACGGAGATCCTTTTTAGGGTGATGAAATGTTCTAAAATTAGATTGTGGTGATAGTGGCACAACCCTGTGAATATGCTAAAGCCATTGAATTATACACTTTAAATCGATGGACTATATGTTATATGATTTATATCTTAAAAAGTAAATGCAAAATAAGGTGTGTATATCTAAGGGAAGATTTACACTAGATTTAGTAGAACATCTAGTCTCATTTCTCTCTTCTTTGTCAAGGGACAAATAATTTTCATGTTGTAAACCAAAATACATTGACCAAAAAACCTGCCTAGTTTACATGGATGTATACTAAGTTGTCCCTTCAATTTGATGCATTATCTCATGTTCAGCAACACCCAATCAACCCTATTTTACATGCTTAGTACTGTTTTGATTTGTAAGGAAAAGTACATTTGCATTGAAATTTGCTTTCACCTCATACAAAAAAATTTTACATTTCCCTTGAAGAATAAATATGTTTACTTAAAATAGCCATTGTACACAATTGAGCAAAAAGTATAATGATATCTAAGAAAATTTCCCTTAGTTTTAAATAGGATTTGTAGTTGTTTATCTCTTTTCTCTTGACAGTAATTTCTCTTCTCTACATTTCTATAGCATTATTTCATTTTCTGATAGGAGTAGAAACTGACAATTTGTATACAAAAATGCAGATATTTTTATCTCATTTGAGGCATATTTTAATTGTGTGATTACAAACCATAACAACAAAGAAATAGCACACAGGAGTATTAGCAAGAAAGAGAAGAGAAATTATTGAACTTTGGTTCATTCTTGGAAATAAACCCTGGTTAAAAATCCTATATCCCAGGACTTCCCTGATGGTCCAGTGGTTAAGAATCTGCCTTCCAATGCAGAAAATGCGGGTTCCATTCCTGGTCGGGGAACTAAGATCCCACATGCTATGGGGCAACTAAGCCCCCATGCCACAACTAGAGAAGCCCACGTGCCGCAACAAAAACCTAGCACAACGAAAAAAAAATCTTATATCCCAAATATTTCCCTTTTATGACGTTATTAATAGGTAAAAGAAAAGTGAAAGAAGAATAGAGAAAAAGGAAAGAAGGGGGGAAAGAAGAAAGAGGGAGGGAATGTGTGTCTCAAGTAAATGCACACTTTATTTAAAATTAACTCTATTTTTCATTATTTTTATAAAGAATCAAACAGAAGGTTGATACTACTAAAATTTGTTCCTTTACAGATTTCTTTTTCTCACAACCAATAAACATAATTCCACCTTAATATTTTTTAGTATATTCATTTGAATATAAAATTTATTTGTTTGAAATATATATATCAAAAGCTATGTTAAATACTGGGGATCCAGAAATGCTATAATTTTTTACCTTAGAGGTAGTAAAAAATCTTGTAGGGGAAAAAGATGTACAAATGTAGATAATAAAGTATTATAGATGGTCAATAAATATTTGTAGTGTCTGATCAGATAGAATGATGCATTTTAGATAGGAGAAGTGTGTGTGTGGGTGTGCACGCTCATGCATGTAGAGAGAAACATATAGAATATGACACTTATGTGGAGTTTCAAAAAATCAGTAATTTGGAAGTGTCAGGTGCTAAAAAGATGCACGTACTTATGAGATAAGGCTTTCTTGAAAGACAGGGATGCAAATTAAAGATGATATTTTCTGTCATATTGAAGAGTTTTGATTTAACGCTCTAGGCTATAGATTTTCATCTCTATGCCTACTCTGATTTGCTGTTGATGGCAGGCAGTATTGCTGCACTGAGCAGTGATGAGGTTGAGTCTAGGCTCAGTGAGCATCACTGATGCATCAGTGATGTCTGCCATGGGCATCATCCTAAGAAGGAATGACAAGTATTCAAAATATTTGCTAGCCCAGCTGCAGAAAAATCATAATAATAATAATTGTAGGGGAATTAAGTAGTAAAACAGTACGTCAAGATTTTCATTTTACAAAGTATGAGGGTTAATTCAGAGATGGTGACAAGGGCAGTTGTACAGAGATGAATTAGAATACTGCAGTGACTTCTAAGTAAGTGAGGCAAAAAAATACTGTAATCATGGAGGCTGGAACTAAGATTAATAATGTGGGGATGGAAAGCAATATTTAAAAGTCAGAGATACTAAAAAGGTTAAACTATGAAGATATTAGAATTCAGTTGAGTGTAATTAACCTAAATGAATCCCCCCAATTCTAATATGAGTATCTGGCTTCCGGTCAGTAATATAGGGTCTACAACAGAGGAAAACAAGTGTGGGAAAATATCTGAGTACAGATGAGATATTCTGAAGAAGAAAATGCCTGAGAGTGTTTGTCTAGATAGTTCTGGAAATTAGTAAGGAAGGGCCTTGAAATAAAATGTTCACACTCATCATAATATAATAGAACAGTAAAAGATGCCATTTTTTCCAGAAACACTGTCTATAATGGGAAAGGATTAGACAGTGTACTCTAAGAGATGTACATGGAATTGAATTGGAGCACATTTCAAAAACACTGGTGGAATTTAAGGAATTCCTTCCTTCAAAAGGAAGACTGTGTGTTGATAGAGGATAGATGTAGAGCTTTCTAGAGACTAGGAACTAGAAACACAAAGGCATAGGTTCATGAAAGAGCAAGGTTTGTGTGAGTAAGGGTAAAGGGGCAGGCTTGAAGGAACTTGAGAATCTTTAGGAAATCAATGCGGAGAAACCTGGATATGTGACTTGAAACATTTCCCAGGCACCCAGTCCCATGATGTACTCTACAACTGCTGTAATTTTGCACATACCAAACACAGCTTATTTTTAATTATTTAGTCCTGTGACTAAATCTGGGTTGTAATTTAAAAATAGATATTCCATTGCAAAAGAAGTTACACAGGAAGAAGCTCCTTGCTGAATTAAGCCATGCTTAAGTGAGAACTGCTGCTTAAGAACAACACGTTCCCTGTGAAAAAAAGATGGCAAGTCCCTTTCAGCGAGTCTAACCTTTATGGAGTGCTATTATCAACTCAATTTTATGTTTTTTCCTGTTTCACAAACATGTTCCCAAAAGACTTTTAAAATAGCTTTCTTTCCTGCTAAATTGTTGTGCAAGCACTTTTTCTGAATCTCAGCCTTAACTGGACCAGGATGTGTTAAAGAAAAAAAATGCCCTATCACTCTTGACATGGTATAATAGGCCTTAACAACAACAGTAAAACATTTTCCTAACCTGACTGCCCCTCCTCTCACTGAATCTTGAGACAGTGCATTTTCATGAAAATGCAAAATACCCTGAAGAAACAACAGAAGAGACAATTTACCAAAAAAAGTCACCATTTTAAATCAAGTGAAAAATCTGTCCACCGAAGTAGGATTTTTCTCCAAATAAAGAGAAAAAAATTACTACAGAAAATAAATGTTTTGTAAGAGTTAAAATAACCTAAAAGAAAATAAATTAGTCATATGAAATGGTCCCCTAGGTACCCAGTAAGTTGATCTTTCTTTTTTTTTCTTCTTTTGGAGGAAAAGAAAAGAATCACAACATCCTGAAATCTGTCTTGGTTACTTCAAAACAAACCCCAAGCATTTTGGGGGCAAGTTCATCAAACTGCAACTCAGGTTGTAGTGTTATGCATGTCTATCTTTGCAGAGAGAAGTGTTTCTCCATCAAAAGTCTTTCTAAACAGCAATCAAAATAGCAATCTCAGAAAAGGAAAAAAAAAAAAAAAAAGGAAGAGAAGGAGGAGAAGGAGGGAGAGGAGGGGGAAGAAGAGGAAAGTAAATAAAAGATAAACACAGCCTCATGGCCACTTTGATGGGGGCTATGGCTAGAAAACTCACATGTGGCTTTCTGGGACAGGAGTCAGTGCATTTATCTGAACAGTATGCTGCTTTTGGCAACGGATAACGACAACTTTTTAAAAATAACAGTAGGGGACTTGTATTGGGGAAAAAAAAAGACAGGAAAACGGTAGAAAGCAAGATGCAGGGCAAAGAGCACAGGTTTTTGCGTCAATGGGCTCTGGTTTTGGATACCAGCTGTAGTATTTACAAACTGGGAATGTAGGCAGAAACCTAACCTGCAACATTTACCTGGGTTTCTGTAGTTCTCAGATGGGCATTGCACTTCTATCTTAAGTATACCTATGGGGGTTAAATGTAATAACCCACGTAATCACCTGTTGCTATCTGGGAAGTGATAAGTACTCAGAAAGTAGTGGTCTCTATTCTCCCCTGCAGCGGACGAGAATGCCATGGTTTGCCTTAATCGGTCTCAGTGACAAGACTTGCAATTTTGGGTAAAATTATATGTGAATATTTAACAATGCCAACCTCCTCAGCTTTCTGTAAAAGAGGAGATTATTGGCCATCAAAAGCCTGGGATTTACCATGTTCAAAGGGGAGTGACAATGGACTGTAAATCCAAAATTGCTTGTTTTCTCATGAACACTACTTTGCTCAATACATAGCACTGCTAACCCTTGCTCTGTTAGGAGGTACCATTTCATATATATACATATACATATATACATATACATATATATATATATATACACACACACACACACACACATATACACACATACACGACATCAGGCCTTTTTACTAAGAAGGTAATAAACACCAGTGTTCCAGTCTCTTCTTTAGATCCCCAGGACAATATTATTAAGGAGGTGAAATCTTTTATTCTTTGTCACAAACACATACCCTATGAAGATTTCTACATCTGCATTATCAATTGTTTTTGATTTTCTTAATCCCGGGATGAAAAAAACCAGTAAAACTGAAGACATCAGATATATTATCTGGAAACAGGGAGTTTTTAGCTGGAGGCAGAATAGTGCAAAGATATAAAACATAAAGAGTTGAAGGAGAAAGAAAGAAAAAACTTGGAGCAGTTCTTAGGTAAGCTTATTTTGTTGTCCAAAACAATTAAAATTAATACAGACATATATATAACACAAAATAATTCGATTAATAATTTATTATTTCTTAATTAAATAGTACTCTTTGTGTTTTAAGACATAATGTTGCCTTTTAATATAAAATAGTATGAATGTGGGGCTGTAAGTAGCTGGGCTTTATCCCTTCATTCTTATGGTTAAAACTGAATTCTGGCCCACCTCACCACCATCCCCAGCCAAAGAAAGAAAAAGAAAAGAGGGAAAAAGTTGATATGTTTGTTCGTGGCAAAGAAACAATAAAAACAATACCTTATCTCAAAAAAAGATTTTGAAGCTCAAAAATAATTTCTTGTTCTGTAAAATTGCATATATTTTGATTTAGCTCATTGTTTTATGAAAATTATTTGTAACTATTTGATTTAGCTCTTACCTTTTATGAAAATTATTTGTTAGCCCTTACCATTTTATGAAAATTATATGTACTTAAAAAATTGGAAATAAATTCATTAACTAATGAAGATGTTTAGAATACTCCATTCACAATTCAACGTAAGTTTTCTGTTAAATATCTTTATTGTGAAGAAAATCTTAGGAGGATTCTACCTCTGCATAATGGTGGGTACAATTGATAAGAAAAAGGAGGAAAAAAAGAGGACGTATTGGGGAACCTAAGATTATAAGTCTGTTTGTTTGGGTATATCTATGGTCTCTTAAAGTAATCATTGCTTAAAACACTGTGGTTGGTACTTAAAATAAGCAACTAATAAGTTTTGAAAAAGATGTGGTTTGGTCCTTTTGTGTGTGTGTGTGTGTGTGTGTGTGTGTGTGTGTATTCTTACATAAGAGAGGGAGAGAGAGAGAGAGAGAGAGAGAGCTAAAACTGGAAGACAGAAGGACAGGATTTCCCATTTTATTTCCTACACAGGGAAGGAGTGATGGAATCCACACCATTAAATACACACATTAACTACTTAACTGGAAAATCTTTTAGTCAGATATAAGAAGAGCAGAATTCTCGGAAAAAATAGAACTGTTTGTCCTATAATGCTAATGATGCTTTATGAAGGATCTAATTACTGTCTTTTCAGGACTTATCTTTGGCTCTCTCATCCTCAGGAAACCCTCTCTGAATCCCTTATGTCCCTAATGTTCCCACCACAGAGAGACTGCACCCTCTTACAGCACATTATCACACTAGACTTAGTTCAGTCTGGTTTTTTACTTTCTCCCACCAAATGTGAGTGCTATTTGAGGGCGTTTGAGGGTACTGCCTTACTAACCTTTGGGTCCCCAGGACATTGCCTGGTGTGTAGTAACCTTTACCAGTTTTTTTAATGAATGAACAAATGAAATAAATATTCATCACAAAATATGTCTATAGTTATAATAATTAAAATCGTTTTAATGATTTACAAAGACTGATCACAGCAAAATTCATGTGTATTTAGGAAGAGTGTATGACTATTTAAAAATGGTTTGTCTCATCCATTTGTCAAATAAAGAAATACACTTAAACTAGTCCAAAAAATGTTTTCTCTCAGACGGTTGAAGAAAATTTTTAAAAATTAGTGGGTGATAATATCATGGCGATTAAAATTGGCAAGTTGTGAACATTTTCAAATGAACTGCTTCTTTTAATTCTAAAATAGTGCATATTCAAAAATTTAGTGGCATATTTTTGCTGTTAATCCTGGAAATTTGTGCTGACTTTTATATTCTAAGAGAAAAAAAAAACAAATTTAGAAATAAAAGAATGAGAAATATTTTGGCATGAGGTAAGGGCTGAGTTAAAGTGAGATATAAATATATGCTGCTTGATATTAAAGTTTTCTTTAACGTTAAGCATATATTTAGGTAAAATGTTGCTATTCTAAAAAATTCGAATAGCTTCAGGTTGAGTGTGAATAAAACCAGCGTTCTAATTTTAGCCAAACCTGGGGATCACAGCGGAAAAGGAGTGAAGGCCGGCTCTAGTGTGACCTAAAGCTTCTTGTGCATAGTGCGGTAAGATTACTAGTATTTTCACCTCTATATGTTGTCTTGGTTTCTGTCACTAAACAAGCTCTATATAATTTGAAAAAAAACCATTTACCTTTGGTAGTCTCAGTTTTGTACTGTTTTGTTTTTAAATCTGTAAAATAAGGGTATTGGACTAGATTCTTAAGGTCCTTTTTTGTTCTTTAATTCTACTGTTCTGAGGGGAAATATCATTGTTATTTTATCTAAGATATATATATTAATGTAAATCCATTAAGTATTGAAAGCTAAACTAAAGAAAATTTTCCTCACTAATTTGTTTCAGATCTACATGCAACAAATATTACAGTTTGCAAAATAATGCTATTTTGATATCTATTTAAATATTTAGAAAACATTTTTGGATTTCATTTTTTAGCTTTAGTGAGTTTTTTTCTTTTTTTTTCCTCCTCCCAATGCCTTAATAAATGAGTAAGGCAACACTTTTAAGAAGCATGACAGTATATTTTAAAGTTTATTTAAAACATTATTAAGAAATAGGCAATCTGTTGATAGAAATAAAACTCAAAGATGCCTAATGTGATATTCATAAAATTATATTACATGCTATATATCTTTCTTTTAAAAAGGTAGGATGATATGGAAGCCCAAACACCTACTAAATGAAATATATGAATGAATTCACTATAACCTTTCCCTGGAGTCTCTGTTCTGTACAAATGAAAATTTAAAAACTCCCTTCTGTAGCTGGCTTTTTTTTTTTTTTTTTTTTTTGCCCTTGTGATAATCCAGAACGGATCTTGAATTTTATTGTAATTCGTATACAAATCCTCCCATCTCAGAAATGCTACCAAGGAAATTTTAGTAAAAGAAATTAAGTAATTTAATCACTGTATAGTTGACTGAAATAATTATACTCCAGTGATAGCTAAAGAATAGCTCAACCAAGAAGAAAAAGGTTTATAAATGCAGTTTTTTCTTTAACATTTTTATTCTATTCTCTCTTCCTCCATGCTCTATATAGTTTGTAATTAAAACAACATTTTATGGAAATATAGAACTTGCTTTTTCCTAAAAATTATGTAGCAATTACATTTTCAAGAAAGCACAAATAAATTATTCCAGCACACGTAAAATGTTTACAGTTACTCTTGGTTAAAGGTCTGAAGTCTTTTTCTTTCTTCCCTTTTTGTCTCCTTCTCCCCAGTTTTCTCCCTTGACTGCAGCAGTCACTGTGAGCTCTTTGTAAAGGAATGTTTTACACGTGAATGCCTTTAATTGACTCTGTTTACCAAATAATGATGGATAATAGCCTTGAAATCCCTGGGGAAATGTTTACAACACTAAAGTCTTTTTTTTCCTTCCCCTCCATTGGATCAGCTTTTCAAACTTATTTGTTTTGATTTAGGAGATAACTTTAATACTGTCAGGATTGTTCTCTGGACCAATAAAGGAGATATTATTGTGATCTAATCATCTGTCAGAGAGGATGAGAGAGAGAGAATATTCCAAATGGGGGAAGGACCAAGTGCAAAAAAAATCTTTTTTAAAGACATGGAGAAAAGCATGAATATCAAAAAGACACAGTATTTATCTCTCAGAATTTTGAAGTTTAAAGAGATTCAAACATTCATTCTGTTTCCCCTGACATTGTATATGTGATTATTGTCAGCTGTTATATTTTAAACCTTTTAAGGTAATTGCTATCTATCTGATGGCTGCCCTACCATAATTGTTATATCATATTTTTATCAGTTAATTAAATTTTATCTCCCCCCCATATGAGGAAAGCAAGAGAATATTATAGAACTATATTATTTAAGACTTTGTTATTCATATACCAAAAGGACAAAAGTAGGTTTGGGGCAGCTAAATTTTCAGCAAAATAATGGAAATTATTCTTCTCTTCAACAATTCTGGTAGAAAAACTCCCTGAAGTAATTGTTATTGGCCTGACCTTAAAATAATCTCTATTCAAGCTAAAATTTGTATGTTGACAGCACCAGGGCTGACGCAAAAACTGTGATTTATGTCTCAATAGATATAAAATACCAGAGAAGGCAACCCAGAGTTGCTTTGCTTACATTTTCATCTTGGGAGAAGTGAGAAAGACTATTTTTATAGAGTTAGTCACTGATTGAGTCAGTATTTCATTGAGTGCTGATATAAACTGTCACTATGTATCTAAATAACCTAGGCAAATCATTTTATCCCTCTAATTTTGATATCTACATAAAATGTGAATAATTGTAGTATATCCTATTTAGGGTTTATGTGTTAGTATGTAGTGAGCTAACATTTTCTGACACATCAGTAAGCACTCAATGTGAATTATTATTATGATACAATTTTAATATTGGTTATCATTAATTTTCACACAGCAGGAGGAATGGGAAGTACAATATGTAAATAGGGACATCAGCATAGCAAATATTTTATTTATGCAAAAATTTCATTTATGGGAAGAAAGTTCTCTTTTCTACCATGTTTTATTAGGGTGCAAGTATGGAAAGTTGTATAAGTGTAGTTGCCTAAGAGGTCAATTAGCATATTCTTAGCCAAAAAGGTGTTTGAATTCCTCAATATTAGTCAATAGTATTTCATTCCTAAATATAAAAGTAACTTTAAATAGTAAAGTTATAAATAGATGACCACGTTTTAAACTCACTGCTCACATATTAATGTAGGCAGCAGCATGCCATAATGAACTCATTTAAAATCTACTTTGCTCTGAGAGGTCATAATTATTAGCAGCTAGATCTGTAGGATGTTGAAAACACAATCTTTCCTTCATCATAATAGAATAAATAATGTCTAAAACCAAAGTACACATGTGAATCTTGGCTAAAACTAGGATCTAAATAGCAACCTATGCACCGTATGCCATCTACTATCTTTACACCAGCTACACACTGAATACCCAGAGGTTGAAGAAAAACACATAGAAACATGGACATTTAAGACAGATTTTCCCAGGACCATGGAGGCATTCCAATTAATGTAGAGGTGGACTCAGAAACAGCCAGTGCCTACCCAACAGACAAAAAATTGACACACACTCCATCCCAAATTTAACATCTTCTCTGAAGCTCAGAGGATTGTGAGCTGTACTCACCAAGAAATTAGTAAATGTAGGTGTTTTTGGTTTTAAAGGAAGAAGTAGCAAGGGCCCTGGTGAAGAGGTTTTAATGCATTCTATTGGTCAAAGTGTGAGAGTTCCAGATGATAGGATATAGGATATGAGACAATTCCACTCTAGAAAAATCTAGATAAATGCTTTGTAAATGTTGGGACTTTGGCTAAAATTATGCTTATCTGCTTGCCTTTAAACTTCTGACATGAAAAGGGGTTTTGATGAAAGCCTAGAGAACAGTGAGCATAACCAAGGGAAATTCTCAAGATGTCTGTCGGCGAGCAGGTCTATCTTCAGGCCATGATCAGCAACCAAAATAAAATAAACCTTTTTAAAAAGGGGCATGCTTGAAAAATATTGAATCACAAAAGAAAGAGAAATCCTTCTGAAGAATCTGAGGAAGAGTATAGATTTGAAAAGTATACTTACTAACAGAGAAACATTTTTATAAGCCATTGTGTCATCTAATAGTGTCTATAACAGGAAAGTAACAGTGTTTCTGACACCAGTTTGATATTCAGCCATGAAAGGGTTTATCATTATGAATGGTTTATAAAATATTTGGCTAAAAGTTCTTACTGAAGGGCTGATATGTAAGAAGCTCTTACATAACAATTTAAATTGGGAAGTTATTGGCATATAGAAGATATCAATTGTAAAAATTAATAAACAGACATCTCAATTCAAATAGAGCCAGGAGGCCAGAAAGGGGAGCTCTCATGCCCTACAATGATGGTAGAGCCCAACAGGAAGAAGACTTCATCTTCTTTCTTGGCAAGAGCTCAGCCAACAAGAGACTATCACAACTCAGCCAATGGAAAGCCATAGACTCTGTTTACTATAGTCCTCCCAACTTCCGTCTCCTTTCCATTTTTGGGGGGAACTTGCACAAAACCAAGCACCAACTGCAAGGTTTTTTCAGGCTAGTTGGTTATTGCCGAAATTGGATTCCAAATTTCTCTGTTATGACAAAACCTCTGTATGTTTCATTCAACAACAACAGCCCTGACCCAATTTTGTGGGAAAAACTGGACAATACAGTCTCTAAGTCCTTAAAGGAGAGTCTGATGAACCCACCTGCTCTTGGGCATCTCAATTATCAGACTCCCTTTTTTTCTTTTTGTATATGAAAAGGAAGCAAATGTCCTTGGGGTAGTCACCCAAAAACATGGGGACCACCGTTGACCCATAGGGTATTATAGCCAGCAACTGGACCCAGGGACATTGGGATACACCTCTTGCCTTTGAGCCATTACTGCCACTGCCTTTTTGGTTAAGACTACTGAGAAAATTGTTGTGGGATTTCTCCCTAACCATTTTTGTACCTCATGCTATAGAGGCTTTCCTGAATTCCCATCACACTTAACATTTCTCAATCAGCCACCTCACCTCCTATGAAGTCCTTTTTTAAAACCGCTCCTCATATAACTCTTTCAAGTTGCAGTAATCTTCACCTTGCTACTCTTCTCTCTCTCACTGACAAAGTTCCTCACAACTGCTTAATGCTGACAGTTCACCTCCTGACTCTTCAGGACGATCTGCTGGAAATTCCTTTGGGAAACACTGACTTCTCATGGTTCACTGTTGGTTCTTATTGAAAAGGTGACAATGGGAAATATTGTGCTGGCTATGCTACTGCAACACATTTTGATACTGTTGAGGCAGCATTTCACCTATGTCTACTTCAGCCTAACAGGCTGAATTATATGTTCTTACATGGGCTTGTACTTTAGCCAAGGGCAAAACTGTCAATATTTATACTGATAGTAGATATGCTTTCAGACTAGCTCATGATTTTGGAATGTTGTGGAAGCAGTGTGACTTCTTTACTTCCAGAAAAAATAAAACAAAAAATGACCCTTATGTTCAGGAATTACTAAATGCAATTATTGCCACTTTAGCTATTACTAAGATTCCAGGGAATTCTAAACTTGACTGCCTGGAAGCTAGGGGAAATCATTTCCTTAAAGGAACCAACAGCAGCCAAACCTCTGTCATGGTCAAAAGGTATATTTCCCCAAATGATAAGTTATAAAAACTGGCTAGAGAAGCCCAACAATTGGCCTCAGAAAAGGAAGAACCAGATTGGAAATTCAATAATTGTTGCTTTGACAAAAAGAGAAGGCTCTGGTTTGGACCAAAAAACAACCCAGTCCTACTGCAGACTCTCAGATTCTCACTCCTCACTGTTGTACATGCATTAAACCATTGGTCTACTGACAAAATGATAGCATTCATGAATCAATATGGGTGGGGAAACATTAACAAGGCTACAAAAAGTGCTTATGTCATTTGTCCCACTTGTCCAAAATACAACCCAGGGAAGCCTGTTTGTATTGCTCCTGAACATTTTAAACTTCCTAATGGATCGTTTGAGGTCTGTCAAATGGATTTCATAAAATGTCGTCTGTCTCATGAATATAAATAAGTTTTAGTCAGGGTCTGCATGTTTTTGCACTGGACTGAAGCCTTTCCTTGCAGACAGACTACTGTAGCAAAGTCCTTTTGGAAAAGATTATCCCTACCTGGGGGACTACTCTCAAATTTCATAATGATCCAACAACTCATTTTACTGCTCAGGTACTTCAACAAGTCTGTGTTATTTGGCCGGTTTTACGCTTTCACTGCACTTACCACACTCGATCTTCTGGTTTAGTTGAATGCACTAATAGCAGTATTAAGACTCAATTGGCAAAGTTTGTGAGGCCCTCCAAATACCTTGGCCAAAAGCATTGCTGTTGGTCTTTCTAAAGATTAGATCCACTCTTTTGGAACTCATAGAACTTTCACCCTTTGAGATAATCACAGGGCACCCAATGCATTTGGCTCCTGCCTCTTTTGACCCACAACTTATAAAAGGAGAGATACTCCAGTATTACAGAGGTCTAACTGCTTCTATTAAAAATAATCATGTTTTGGTAGCGCAGTCTTTTCACAGTGTGTTTCAGGAGATGAAGACCTTAAGCATAACACCTTGCAAACTGGAGATTACATCTATTGGAAAAGATACCTACAGAAGGCTCTCTTCAACCTCACTGGAAAGACCCCTATCAGGTGCTGCTAACCAACCTTTGTCCTGCCAAATTCTAAGGAACAGACTGTTGGATTCACATGACACACCTAAAGAAAGCACCAAACCCTGACTTACAGGCATATCATCTGGTGACCTGAAAGTAAAGATTTCCAAGAATTGAAGGAAACAACATCTGATGAGATAGCTTTCCCAAGATATCCAGACCAGGCCTTTTGCAAGTTCATCTGCCAAACCTTTGATTATGACATAACACTTCAGATGACTGTGATCCTGATAGCATATGGACCTTAAATAAAAATTACCTGAGAGCTCTCCTTCCTACCGCTCATTTTTACTTGAATATGACCTCAATAGGTTTCCAATTTGTGCATTCTCCCTTTAACAAGGGACACTATACCCAGGAAATATTCTTCCTGGCATTGAGGGACAAAAAGCCACTGAAACTGGAAAAACTGACTCTTGACCACAATGATTTTAGAGAAGGATCGTGCTCAAAAATGGGAAATGTAGAAATTAATAAACAGAAACCTCAATTAAAATAGAGTCAGGAGAACAGAAGCAGTTCTCACACCCTACAACTATAGCAAAACCCAACAGGAAGAAGAAAGACTTCCTCTTTTTTCCTTGCAAGAGTTCAGCCAATGAGAGACTGCCATAACTCAGCCAGTGAAAAGCCACGGACTCTGTTTACTATAGCCTTCCCAAATTCCTTTTCCCCTCTATAAAAGAGGTCTCCTCTCCATTTATTGTGGGT
Organism: Globicephala melas; assembly: GCF_963455315.2. NCBI lineage: Eukaryota > Metazoa > Chordata > Mammalia > Artiodactyla > Delphinidae > Globicephala > Globicephala melas. Next base: position 46,301,002 of record NC_083320.1, on the reverse strand, counting down.
GACTTGCATGTGGCTTGCCAGGATTGTAGACCCTGAATTGCAGTCCTCTGCTGATCCTGAATAAACCCCCTTTTTTTTTTTTGCTGTAGAAATAACTGGCAGTCTATTCATTTTATGTCAACAGGATGCTTAGTTTTTTACTTAGGGAATAAACCCAGTTATTACTTGGGATTAATTAAAAAGTTTCCAATAACTCTTACCTATTTCAACTCCATTTTCTTTGAAAAATTTCTTAGAAATTCTTGGCATTATGGAGTAAATTTTCCCCCCCTCTCCAAACTTATTCTGTTGAAGATATAACCCCCAATGTGACTGTATTTGGAGATGGGGCCTTTAAGGAGGTTATTACGGTTAAATGAGGTCCTAAGTGTGGCTCCCTAATCTGATAGGACTGGTGTCCTTATGAAAAGAGAAAGAGACGCCACGGATGCTCACATACAGAGAAAAGGCCATGTGTGGACATAATGAGAAGGTGGACATCTGCAAGCCAATAAGAGAGTCTCAAGAGAAACCAAACATGTCAACACCAAGGTATTGAACTTCCAGCATCCAGAACTGTGAGAAAATTAATTTCTGTTTCTCAAGGCTCCCAGGCTGTGATTTTTTAGGATAGCCCTAACAGACTAATACAGTTGGGTTGAGTTAGTTCTCAGAGCTAGAGTCTAAATAAAACCTGAAGAAAAATTTCCCAGAATTTCATAAAGGTATTTTAAAAATTATCTAATTTTAAACACTTCCTTGTTGATAAATATACCATTTCGTATATTCAAGATTAAAACAAAGAAATACATTTTCTTTTGCTAAAGAGCTATTATTTAAAGAAAATATTTACTGTATGTGAGGTTAAATTAAAATGCATTAAAAAGGCCTTCCTTAGATTATTTTAACTAGAGGTATAAATCTACCACTAAAGGATCTATGCTATCTGCCTGAAGCCATTATGAAGATAAATAGCATAATATTAAGCCATTAAACATAGTTTAAAAAAATGCTATGATTAATAACTATTAGTTCAGGAGCCACAAGCTAAGCTTTATGGAAGCAGAGACTGGCTCATATGCCAACTTAACCTCTGTTTGCCCTAATAATCAATGAACCTTCAGTTGCCACTCTCACACTGAACTATATACATTCCTAATAGAAATTACTCTAAAAGCTATAAAATGAAATAGATACTAACATTTCTAAAAGAGCCTTCATAGTAAGAGCATTAAAAATCATTTTCATATAGTGCTTGAAGTTAATTAAATCTGCTGATATTTCATGTGTTTAAAAGATTGTATCTTTGCCAGATGAATTTAAGAGAAAAGTTTCTGTCTTTTGTGTCAAGAACCAGTCTGATTAAAAGAATCATTTAATGAACTAATTCTGAAAGAGATGAAATTTCTTTCATGAAGTTATAATGCATTTTACTGTTCATAATGCATATCTTGGAAAAATCTGTTCTTTAATGAACCGCTGTTTTTTCAAAGTATAAAAATGACATTGCAATGAAACTGGTTGAAGGTACAGCTCAAATAGGCTAATGGTCATAATTATATTTCTTCTTCTGAAATTTTTTAAAAGGAAAGAATTGGACCAGTTGGGAGAGGCAGCTGTCCCTATGGTGAAGATCATTGTAGAGCATGATTCTTTGCCAAATTTCACCTATTTGCCTACAGCCACAAATAAAACTCAGGGCAGGCTAAAAAATTTTTTTAAATCTATTAAAAGGATACATTGAAAGCAGATATGAATTCTTGTCAAATACTGGCTAGAGGAAACCAAATCATTAAGGGCCTTAGGCAACTTAATTTGGAATCTGAACTTGGCAGGAGATAACGTGAGTTTACATTTCAGGAGTACATATGTTTGAGTGGTATCTTGAGTAAAAAGAAAGAAGCATTTTGAAATATACGTGTAAGTGATACAAGAGAGTGGAGGTGTGGGGAAAGGCTAGTGTTCAGAAAGGAAGATGAAAGAAAGACAATCTCTAGTATCCACTCTCAGATTATTTACACATAAATACAGTAACAATACATGTCTAGAAGTTTATTTTAAGTAGACTTAAGATATCAGGATACTGAATGCTTTGCATGGGTTTTGAGAAAGGATTAAGGGTTTTAAAGCCATTTGAGAATTTCCTCTGAACACATTAGAGGGAGGGTATCTGTGAATGCTGACTTACAAGAAGTTACATGTTACCTTTCTTAGGTAGAACTATCTAAACCATGAATAGATTAATCCTTAGGATTACATAGATCAGTAGCAGGACCTCCCATGTGGAAGTAGCTATATTCATTTTTTCCCATCTGAAAATAACTTTGCTAGGAAATATCACATACCTCCTTATTGCCAGGTGACTCATGTAAAAGCCCAAGGTACCTTAAATCAGCTGGGTAATCCCATAGTTCACTTACAATTTTCATAAATTCAGACACTTTGAAATCTATTCTTGGCTCCATACTAGTTAAATATTTATCTTAATTTATATCTAAATAAACTTTTCCATAATTATTCTTGTGACTGAAATCTTGTTAGACTGTAGAAGCCTCTGGATACCAAGTCGTATCATCAATAACCCCCAAATTTCTAATTTTGTCTGCTCCTTAGAACATGCGACCTCCAGCATCCTGCAAAGTCCCACATAACTCTTGAAATCTCTAAGGAAATGCTTCATAGGCCAGTTTCTTTCGTAGGGCCAACACACACCCTACTTTGTCTAGAACTCTGACCTCTTTATTCTATGCCCTCTGTCTTTAGAATCACTGGAAGTGACTTTACTCTTGATATTTCTTACTGCTTCATCCTGAAAATGATAGCACAAAGGCACTATCTCCTGATGCTCTCAAAGCCTTCAACTCTTGGGGCCAGAGACCTGTTGTGTTCTGTGCAGAAGTGGTAGAAAATGGTCTTTAATATTACCCTCTGCTGTGTTGACACCTGGGATCTATCCAGAGTTTTACTAATACTCTCATGAAAACATTTCCTTCATCTTTAGCTCCCTAGCAGCTCCACCCAATTCATGCCCAGTAAAGCATAGGTGCCATGCCACCCTCTGAGTTTTACGTCCTCATCATCGTAGGTTAGGTCCCATAAAACAGAACAAAACAACCCCCTCTTTCTTCTTCAACAACATTCAAAGTTCCCTGCACATTATTTCAAGCATATAGATGCTGGTAGGGGAAAAGGAGGAAGTGGGGAAAAGGAGGGGTATTTGCACTAAGCATCCCATCCTAGTTCCACTAACTAATAAAGGGAGAGCAGAAATTGTCAGAAATTCCTTGAGGTAACATTCAGAAATCTATTAGCAAAAGATCAAAAGTAGATAGTAGGGAATAAATCATTATAAATCAGGTCTTAATTTGGTGTTATTTGCAACAATTGAAATCAGAATTACAGGATAATTTAAATAGTAATAGCTACCATTTACTGAGTGTTTACTGTGTGATAAGCACTGTCCCAGCCACTGTAAGCATGCTACCATATTTAATTCTAAGAGTAACAAATTATTACACTCTCTCTTTTATTTTTCCAGATAAGGAAACTCAAAGTCATCTCACTAATGCAGTGAACAGCTAGGACTCCAGACTGTGACTCTGACTTCTAAACATATACTCTTAACCAGAACTTTCTCTGGACCCTGATGTATTTCACTCCCCCAAATAGTCACTGGCTATGCAGATATTTATCAGCAATATTTTAAAGTTTATGTGAAGCACATGTTCTCCCACAGAGCAAAATTATCACTGAAAGACCAATGTTTATGGAGTAATCCCTTACTATGTGCCCACCATCATGCTAGATCCTAGAGGAAGGATATTAAAATGAATAAACCTCACCATTCTTTTACATTCAATTTTGTTTCTCTGCTTATATTAAGAGCATTAAAGTATACTTCAGGGAAAAATGGACCATATTAAATAATGTTATGTAATTTCTACCTTGAAATTGCTCATTCTATGAGCAATCACATAAGACTTGAGATCTTTCTGACTCCAGAAGGGATCTCTTTTTCAGAATTAGAAAAACAGTATACAACATGACTTTTGGAAGTATATGCATTGCATGTTATTATTTATATACTTTGGAAGTATATGCATTGCATGTTTATTATTTAGTATATGCATTGCATGATTAAATATCACTTTTTCACAATATAAATAAAATCAATTTGGTACAAAAATTTACTTTATAGATGAGGACAAAATACCAAAGAAGTGAAGTGTCGTGATCACATTCACGCAACAGGTCTGAGGCAAAGGAGAGACTAGAAACATGTCTCCTAACTCAAATCCGTTTGGGTACTCTATGCTGTCACTGGGAACTTATCCCAGGTATGCAAAATCCTGTGAAATGAGCTAATAACACCCTCAATATAAAGTATGAACACCTAACTATACCCACAAGTGATCAAGTGATCTTTATTACTGAGATTTCACTTGAAAATTAGTATTTTTAGACTAATGTATTTACATATGGGTTCAGGCAGATTTAAAAACCAGTGACTCAAAAAAAAAAAAAACCAGTGACTCAAAAGAGTTACATTTAGTGAACAGTGTGTGCTTTATCTTTGTTTTTGTCTACTTCACCAGTGTTTGAAGTCAGTTTGATGCTCCTGCTAACAAGTCCAGCTTTATCTTGTGTAATATGTATTTTTTCAACATAAATACTAATTGCATAATAATTTCTTAAGGCCCTGGGGCTAAATAGGTCCAACTTACTACATAAAGAGAGAAAAATAAAATAAAATGGCAGTTGAGAGACCTCATATAGACAGAGTGGTTACAAAGTCTCTAAGCACATGTGAATGCCCTCTATTAACTGAGTGGTACCCTCATCATGTCAGGATATGGAGAGCAATTTCAGAAAGTTATTTGATAGGGCCAAATTTTTAAAAATAGAAATATTAATCACGCTGCTTATTTGATCAGGGTTTGAACTGAAACTGCATGAGAGATTCTGTGGCAACAACTATCTGAAATTTAAGATACATCAACATATTATGTGATCCCAGTTAGAAAATAACTTGACAATTCAATGGACAATGGATAGGACATGAATCCAAAAATGGGGTAGTTTTTTGAAGTCCAGATTTAACCATACGTGACAATTTGTTTTAGGGCATCATGAAAGAAGACTTATCAAATCTGTCAATAATAGTGATGATCTTAGAGTCAATATCAGAGAATACTTTGTTAAGTTCCAAGGGAAACATATAAGAAAATGTCCAGAAGAATACGGGGGAAAATTAAATTTGTGTGAAGAGTGGAGTGTTGCTTATAGATAATTTTTAAGGGACATGATTAGGTAGTTTGTGGGCATTTTATAGAATAGTCAGTATAAGTGTACTGAAGTAAAATGGATACTAATTCTGTTGGTGACACCAGATTACTATTTTGTTTCTTTTAATCAGTCTTTTTATTTACCTGATTCTCAGTTTTTCATTTCAAAAATGTGGGGTTGTCTCAAAAAACTGTAAGGATCCATCTAGTCCTACAAAACTATGAAGCTAATGTATTAGAAGATTGAATATAGGGCTTTTTAAAGCTCTGTACCTGGAAATGGCACCAAAGACTTCCAAGCAATAGAGCTGTAATAGAGAGAATAGAAATTACAGTTTACATTACAGTATTTAGGTGGGACTTGTAAGAGAAAAAATAACTCCTCCCTGCTCACTACTAAAAATTTTTAAAGACGCAGTTAACCTTCAAAGACAATAATAGAAACTAACAGACATTAAGAATAGAGGATAATAGAAGAATTGTTCTGGCTACAAAGATATAACTTTCCAAACCAGCCACTACAAAGTGTGAACCAAAAATATCGCCTTATTCTTTTTAATTTAGTTTGTCTTTGTGAACAAACACACCTCTTTCTCTTTATTTTCATTGCATGTATTTTTTTCTCAGAATGCATCTGAATTTCTGCTAATGTGTTTCAAGTTACACGTATGTATGTATGTATATATGTTTGTGTGTATTCATGTATAATTTCCACCAAATAGTCTATGAAATACCAAGTAGAATCTGAGAATTTATAAAAGCATACAATGTCTTTTTCCCCCAGTAAAGAAAACACAGAAACTATCTTAATAAGATATTGTTGAGGTATATGTTTATGTTTTGGCTGAAAGATGAATTCTAAGGTCTGCTATGATTCAGAAAACTTACTCTTATGATAGTAAAATTCATTCTAAAGTATTTTGTGATTTTATGTGTATGCATGCATTAATGTTTCCAGTAATATGGCAATCTTTGTGTCACAGCACTGTTTCCTGGATCCCTTATTAAATGTCCAAAGGCTTTGGAAAAAATTGAGAATAAATACACAATAATAAATTTTTCAGGAAATATGTAACTAAGATTAGCACACTCTATAAACCGGAATCCCAAATGATTTGAAGTTAGAGTTTGTTACTAATTTTATAGTAAATGTGAAAAACAAGTTTACTCTATGTGTGAGATAACAAATAATAAATTCAGCATGGCCATAATTTTTTCTTTATAGATAGGAGATCTCTTGCTTAAAGCCTAATTAACAATAGCCAAATTTTATTTAAAAGATGTGGATATGCCCAATGAGGTAATTTTTACCATTGGCAGTTGACAGTTACTGGTTACTCAAATTTCTCTCACTTAAGGTGATATTTGGTGTCATACAGACAAAACATTTGACAGAGAAGTGTTGAACTTTCATCTGGAGGTTTTGATTTCTCTAAAACAACCTAAAACAGTAATAGTGCATCTGTCTTGTGTTATTGTTGCCAGGTATATTTGCCAGGCTCATTGAATTATAGCATTCGTTTCCTTTAAATCCAGGGTCTGTTTCTCATTGGTAGAAGTGCTTTACATTCAGCATATTAAAAGCTATAATTATCTGTGTTGCGTTTCTCTTTGTCTTATATCTACAGCAGTCTGAGAGAGCAAAGCACTTTTAGTCACAGCAGGAACTTCCTGTAAAATACAGTAAATGACTGTGGTTTCCTCATATGCCACACTCTTTATTCTTCCTAGGTCCTAGGCATTTCTCCACTACTTTAGGTAGAAATGTGGTCACTTAAACAGGAGTCAATAAATGTAAATGTGTTTTCATTTATTTTCAATAACTAGTAGATGTATAAATATCATTAAATTTATTAGCAAGACTCTGTACATTAATGGAATAAGCCAAAAAGTGGAAAGGCTTGCCCATCTGGCCATTTATAAATATATTGTGACTGATGGATTAACACAGACAGAAAGTTAGATAATCTAGGAACGTTATAAATATGGGCAGTTTAGGAAGAACTGTCTCAAAGTTAAAAACTAGCAAAATTATGACCCTGACATGTATAAGTGAATTGTGGCATAGGCTGATTGATAATTTCACTTTGTTGTGTTCATGTTAGGGTCTGCATAATTGGGGAAGAGGGAAAATTTTGTCAAAACTGATCTATTCCATAGAAAGGTAAATAATTTGCTTTGAAAGGAAGCTTAAGGAAGGCCTGGGAGATAGGGTGAAAGACAAATGAAAAAATAATAAAATATCTAAGTGAAACAGACAAGGTTTTCTGTAGGGGGAGAGAGGTGCTTTTTTTTTTAATGCACGGTTTTCCTACAGAGGGGAAATCCACACCCTAATGACTGTTAGAATTAATCTGGAGTCTAATGGACTCTGGCTGAGATTTGGTTGAGGGGTCTGATTCTTAATCATAAGTATGGGTCTATCCCATTAAATAAGCTTTTCAAATATGATAAAAAACCCTTTCAAGATAGGTACTCTTTGTTCAACTGATTGCTTTTTTTTTTTTTTTGGCGGTACGCGGGCCTCTCACTGTTGTGGCCTCTCCCGTTGTGGAGCACAGGCTCCGGACGCGCAGGCTCAGCGGCCATGGCTCACGGGCCCAGCCGCTCCGCGGCATGTGGGATCTTCATGGACCGGGACACGAACCCGTGTCCCCTGCATCGGCAGGCGGACTCTCAACCACTGTGCCACCAGGGAAGCCCGTGATTGCTTTTTATATGGGTCAATGCATCTTGGAAAAAAGCTGTGGAGTTTTCCCACATCTAATGACAACCTCTTATGTTTTTGCAAATTATAATGTTCTTCATTATCAAAAATAAAACTTCATTATCAAAAAATAAAAGTAAGTTATTTGTTAATCATAAGTTACAAATATAAATTATTACACATAGAGCTATAAGCTCCAGTTGCAAAGGACCTTTCTTAACCTCCTTATAATTTATTATCCTTAACAACAAAAGAGAAGCCCTTATGGTATCTTCCAACCCACTGCTTGCAAAGCCTTATATTTATTTTCTTACTAACAACAGCAAGAGCTCATTTCCATGTGATATGTGTAGTACCTAGTCACCTTATCCCAGATCCAATACATCCTCCTGTAATTAAGTCAAGAACATAAAGTTAGTTGTTTTGGTTACAGATCCATGGTACAATGAAAGGTATGATATTATAACTCATCCTATTTTCATGATAAAAATGCTATATTCATATTTATTAATAAACTTATTTTAAGTGTACTTTTCATGGAAGAGGAAATGCAAAGATGAATTAAACATGCCAATCTAGTGCAGTGTTCTAACTTTTCTGTTGACACTATTTATAAAGTAATTTTTTAAAAAACTTCACTCATTTAAGTTACTAGGTCATTTGCAAAACGTAATTTTGGGCACATTTTAAATGATGACATTTTAAACTATGACTGTTATAGTATTCTTTTTCAATGAAATGTAAATGCAACAACAATTTAATACCTACGCAATCATTTGTAGAGAAATGAATGCTCTCTTCTTGACAGTTGGAAATTTTACTTCATTTCTTAATCTCATTGACATCATATTCTACTCCACTATCCATCTTTCCCTGATAGAATTTTATTCTACTGAACTTATTTTTCAAATTCTTTTAAATGACCACATTGAAAGAGAGCAGGAAAAAGCATAATACAGAAATAGAAGGAGTAAAGACAGAGTGGAGCAGGAAAGATGGAGGGATGTAGAAATAGATTACTGAGTGAGCAGGTGACACTTAAACTATAATGTTGCAATATCTTCCTTTTCCTTTGAAGTGTTTGCATGGCTACTATGCAAACCTCTCCTAATCTTTTCCTAGCAAAATTTTCAATGAAGTCTTCTCTGCTCAAAATCTTTTATACAACAAAATATGTATACCTAGGTTGAAATTTCATTAAAAAAAATCCTATCTGAATGAATGTTTTAAAAATCCTTCCCAATTGCATTACCATTACAATTTTTATTAGAAATAATAATACTAATAACAATGATGATAATAGTAGCTAAAACTTTTGGAAGGCTTACTCAATTTCAAGCCATGACCTAAGCACTATATACTTCTGCCTCTACTTCCATCAGTTCATGTACAGAGTGGCCACCAAGTCTGGAAACACCAATGATACATAATAAATGATATGCTACTTTATATTATAATACATGAAAAAATAATATTTACCTTTTCAGACTATATGATCACATTATTAAAACATATAAAGTAGGTACTGTTTATCCCAGGTTTACCTTTGAGGAAATTGAGGCACAAGTACGTTTATTAACTTCAGCAGATAATTAAAAAAATTGTTTCTCTCTTTCTGACTTACTTCACTCTGTATGACAGACTCTAGGTCTATCCACCTCATTACAAATAGCTCAATTTCATCTCTTTTTATGGCTGAGTAATATTCCACTGTATATATGTGCCACATCTTCTTTCTCCATTCATCCGATGATGGACACTTAGGTTGTTTCCATCTCTGGGCTATTGTAAATAGAGCTGCAGTGAACATTTTGGTACATGACTCTTTTTGAATTATGGTTTTCTCAGGGTATGTGCCCAGTAGTGGGATTGCTGGGTCATATGGTAGTTCTAAAGAGAGAGACAAATACCGTATGCTAACACATATATATGGAATTAAAAAAAAAAAAATGTCATGAAAAACCTAGGGGTGAAACAGGAATAAAGACACAGACTTACTAGAGAATGGACTTGAGGCTATGGGGAGGGGGAAGGGTAAACTGTGACAAAGCGATAAAGAGGCATGGACATATATACACTACCAAACGTAAGGCAGTTAGCTAGTGGGAAGCAGCCGCATAGCACAGGGAGATCAGCTCGGTGCTTTGTGACCGCCTGGAGGGGTGGGATAGGGAGGGTGGGAGGGAGGGAGACGCAAGCGGGAAGAGATATGGGAATATATGTGTATATATAACTGATTCATTTTGTTGTGAAGCTGAAACTAACATACCATTGTAAAGCAATTATACTCCAATAAAGATGTTAAAAAAAAACAAACAAAACTGAATCAAAATATGAGAAACACACAAAAAAAAAAAATTGTTTGATTCAGGATTTGAACCAGTTTGGCTCTAGAGTTTATACTCTAGATGAAAACATAATAAATTTATTATAAATTTTGATACATAATTTTTAAACACATAAAGCAAAATTTTATTAGAACTACATCATTAATGAGACGAAGAAAGTGGGAAAGTCATGTGTTCTTTTTAAGAAGGCTTGGCAAACATCAGTGTATCCATCATCCCTGTCCCCTCATTTATGCCCTAGGAGATTGTTACATCCTGCAAAAATGCTTTGTAGTAAGGCTCAGAAGGGTGAAATAGTGCATGTGTGTATGTGTGTGTGTGTGTAAAGAAGTAAAAGGAGCACTATGAAAGAAAAAGTGAGAAGTGGCCTGAAGCTTAGACCTTAGTAATTTTCTGTGGCAGATCAGTTCTAGGATGGAGTTCAAATGAAGGTTAAGAATCTGGAAATTGATTTCTGTAAAACAAGCTGTTTCTGCTTACTCCTTAGGGGTATGCATACCCCAGTTTGTAGATCACTGGTTTAAAGTGTAAGACATATTAAATGAAGAAATTCAATTCTACCAAAAATAAAAATGCATTGCATTTGAGAACTATTATGCTGGGCACTGTAGTGAGAAAAATGAATCAGACAAATTGTAACTTAATGTAAAGCAAATGTGAAAAGGACAAATGATAAGTAAATAAATGTATGAAAGTTTATAGTGTCTATACTACATATAACATGGTTCCCGTTAAACTTCAATGACAACTTATTTTTACTTATTAAATTAAATATTAAATAATTGTTATTATTAACAAATTGTTACCATAACTTATTAAATAATGATCATTAACATTGACACCAGAATTCTTCTTATAGAAGGAATTATATTTTTTTTTGTAAAATACATCAAAAGTAACATGGGATAGAACAGCCACATGGCCATAAGTGTTAGCAGTTGCTCAAATATAAGAAGCAGAAATCTCCTCTTCATGCTTCAAGAATAGAAAATGTATTATTTCCACTCCTAAAAGGGAAGAAGGAAAATGAGTGATAAAGAAGAGCGTGGATCCAGAAAGATGGAAAGAGGCTGGAAATAGGTAAAATATTGGAAGAACCAAGTGACCTTTTTATTTTTTTAACATCTGTATTGGAGTACAATTGCTTTATAATGGTGTGTTAGTTTCTCCTGTATAACAAAGTGAATCAGCTATACATAACCTATATCCCCATATCTCCTCCCTCTTGCGTCTCCCTCCCACACTCCCTATCCAACCGCTCTAGATGGACACAAAGCACTGAGCTGATCTCCCTGTGCTATGTGGCTGCTTCCCACTAGCTATCTATTTTACATTTGGTAGTGTATATATGTCCATACCACTCTCCAAGTGACCTTTTAAAATGGTGATGTCTACCACTTGATTTGAAATTGTTTGCATTGCTAATCTGTGAATCTCTCCTGAATCTTTCATATGAAAATCTGCAGTGAAGTCTACTATGCTCAAAAACAATTTAGTGTATGGAATTTTTTATAGATGTCAAAGAAAGGACTATTTCAGGGATCAATGCAAAGTAGAACAACTTTATGCACTAAAAGGCAGTCTGATTAAAAGTAAGTTAGCAGGGCTTCCCTGGTGGCACAGTGGTTGAGAGTCCACCTGCCGATGCAGGGGACACGGGTTCATGCCCCGGTCTGGGAAGATCCCACATGCCGCGGATCAGCTGGGCCCGTGGCCCATGGCCGCTGAGCCTGCGTGTCCAGAACCTGTGCTTCGCAACGGGAGAGGCCACAACAGTGAGAGGCCCGCGTACTGAAAGTAAGTTAGCAAGGTGGTTTCAGAGAAGTGTATTTGTAAAGAATACCACCATTTATAGGATGCATAATAATACGGAAATCTCTTAGAGATTCAAAAGAATATTAGTAGACATTTTTGGCACTGAAAATGAGAACCCCAAGTCACTGGATCAATAACAATACTGACTTACTGAGGTGGTGTGTTATACTTAGGTTCATGCTTTATTTTGCATGTGAGATATGTAAGTTAACATAAATGACAGGTATATGTAGCAAATGTTCCTCATCGTTTGTGCTAAACTCATTTTGTTGAATCCATAATTTTTTTGAATAATTTTTATTGGAAACATGGCTCATTACACAGAAAGATGAGAATAGGTATTTTTTGGACATTCTAACTGTTAGAATATTGCATCTTTTGACTCTTTTAAGAATTACGTTTAAAAATATATGTAAATGGGGCTTCCCTGGTGGCGCAGTGGTTGGGAGTCTGCCTGCCAGTGCAGGGGACACGGGTTCGTGCCCCGGTCCGGGGGGATCCCGCATGCCGCGGAGCGGCTGGGCCCGTGAGCCATGGCCGCTGAGCCTGCGCGTCCGGAGCCTGTGCTCCGCAACGGGAGAGGCCCCAGCAGTGAGAGGCCTGCGTACCACAAAAAAAAAAAAAAAAAAAATATGTAAATGGAGTGTAACCTTTAAAATAGTTTAAAAATAAAAGATAAAAATAATTTTTTAAAATATTCAAAAGAATTCCAGTTTTTAAAATATATATATGTTACATATTTTTATACCTACTTTTTGTAACAGGTCATTAATTATGCCTTCTAGAATAATGATATCTCTTAGTTTACCTGTTTTTAACTGAGCAATAAGATAGTGTGCTATAAATTTTTCAAGGGACAGTAAGACAATCATGCATGAAGTTGATCTATAAACATAGTTTAAACAGTAAAGATATAATTTCCAGGGAGCATTTTAATATAATTTGTAAACGTACTTATTGAGTTTACAGGCACTAAAAGATGTACTACAAAGAGGTTTAAAATAGCTCTTTACAGATGCCTCTGTATTGTAGCTCGGGGACAAGAAAGACGGACATGCCAAATTAAAGGACAAAAGACAGAACGTAAAATGTACCCTTTGGAGATAGAGATAAAACCATGAGCCACAGTGCCTGGGAAGAGTTAGAATTGAGGATCTTAGAGCAACTTTCTGGTTTTTTTTTTCTTTTTCTCAGATTTAGTTTAATCTCCTATTTTACGGATGGGGCAGCCAAACTCCAGTCTATTTATGTGACATACATAAGTCAAAAGCTTAGCTAGAAGGAGAGATGTGCTACACACCAGACCAGCCCTCAGTGGCCAGTATCTCATATTACACACCCGTGGCCCCCTTGCTCCTTGGGTACCCTTACTGCCTTACCAGATGAGATGTAGGAACCAAAGCACTGACAACTTGGGGACTTATATGCTATGGTCTTGGATTGGAGAAAACTAACACACTTATAGGATTCCTCTTTTAAAAAAAACAGCACCAAATCATAAACTCAAAGTTAAATGCAGGGTCTTGAAAGGGTCTTATTCGAGTGAAAGTCCTGGAATTTAAGTTTCATTAGTTTAGTGGAATACGAATACTTTTTAGTTTCCAAATTTACCTTAATTTAGTTCTTACTGTTCTAACCAACTGGACTCACTCCTGATTGTCTGAACTATTCATATTATTTGCTGAGAAAACTTTCATCTTGCTCTGTGTAAAAATCTTCTCTGATCTTTAAGAAACAGGCACTTCTCCTGCATGGAGAGCCGTTCTGAAGAAAATATATAATTATCTTATGGACATAAAATGATTTTTAATAAATAAAGAGACATTTGTATTAATACATACAAAACTAAAATGTATAAAGATGCTTAATTTTTCCCCAAATAATGTGTAAATGTAATGCAGTCAAGATAATAAATAATTTTAAAGGTCAGCTAAACAAATAACAAACAACAATAAGACAAATGTACTCTAGAATCCAAAATAATTTTGTTAATATAATTTAGTAAATAGAACAATTTAGTTATGTTTCAAATCAGTAATAGGAAGGATGAATTGTTTAGTAAAACGTGTTGCTACAACTGTCCATCAATTTTGGGAAAAAGTTTATATCTGAGATTCAGTTTCAGTTGGTTTAAGATTTAAATGTAAAAATGGACCTTTAAATTATTATAAATTTAAAAGTTAATATTTTTACTATATTGGAGTCAAAGAGAATTTTCAATAAGAATATAATATGTTAGTGATAAATAGAAATGGATCCTTCTATTGCCAAAATTCAGTCTAGCCAGAGATATTCTCTTTGTTTTTTCCTCTTTATCACCTCTTACCCATTTGTCAAATTTCAGAGTCTACTGAATGATTATGTAAATAAAGCAAAGCAAAAATATTCGAAGTTAGAGGAATTGAGCTATTACAAATCACAGTATTTGTTACAAAGAACTTCAGATGATATTTTATTTCCAGCTCCTGTCTTTAATTCAGAGTAGTTACAGTTAGAGGATCCAGAATCTCAGAGCTGGAATAGACCTGAAGGTCTCACAGTATAACCTGCTTATTTTACAGATTTGGAAGGTGGGAGTTCAGGAGAGTTTAGTGATGTGCCTCATATCCCACAGTAGAGGTAGATGAGCTAAGGTAAAACTAGGAGTTCTCTTTCCTAAGTCTCATTTCTGTGCTTCTTTTATTAGGTTAAAATTAAACCACATGTGAGTCAAACTAATATGATAGCAAACTACAGTCCTGTTTCTCAGTTATATTTTTTAATCTCCCTAGAGATCATTTTTTCAACCTCTTTCTTGCTAGAATTTAAATATTTAGCCACCTTAAACTCTACTTGTTAGAAATAAAATTTTAAAAATTACCATTAGGCCTATTAGTGTCTCACAAAAAATCTTACCAATACTCTGCAAGTCAGAAATCAATTTAACGAAGAGAATGCAGCTTAAATTTGGACCTTTCATTTTCAAGCCACTTCCAATTTATCTCCTTCAAACTATCCAATATATGTTAGAATTTATAAGGTGGAAAGACACTTAGAAAAAAAAAAAGGGTAATCCTCTTAATTTCCATAGGAAGATGACTGGTGCTAACAGATACTGTAAGTCAAAATCAGTTTTCGCCTAGTAAGTGACTCTTTTTCCATTTTCTGCTCTTTCTTGTATGTCTTCAATAAGCAAAATTGGGGCTTTAAAAATTGATCTGGCACCACTTCACATAAAAAAGTTCAGGAAGAAAAATCCAGCTGTCAGATACAAGTAGGCATTTTGAGCATTCAAACCATGCTCTAAGGAACAGTGAGTCATATGAGATGCAATGTGCAAAGGAAGCTGACACATAAAAAGGATAGAACAACAATGATGAGTTCCCAAAGACATGCTGTGGGACAAAGAATAATTATAGAGGGTCTATTTTGGGGTCCAGCAGAATGACTTGGGAATTTAAAATCAGAAGAAGGAATTATGTCACTCAGCTTTGAATTTAAAGTAAAATAATTCAGTAGCCTTTATTTTTCATTAATGCTATTATAGTTTATTGGGACGATGCATGATTGAATTGTTAAATACTTCACAGTCTAAAAATAAGTAAGGACAGGAAAGCTACTTTAATTTTGTCAGGAAGGAGGATGTGAGGTGTAATAATAATCACATAATATCTTATCTGATATGGAACTATAATACTAAATATAAATAAGACACATCTGTCTGCAACAGTAATCTTTTTGGAGGCACCAATGCCCCTGAAGCTTGAAATTAATGCCCAGGATTGAAATTGAAACTGCTTTGCCAGGGAGTTCTAAAAATAGTATCTAGAGCAACTTAAATCTTTAATTCAGCTAACCCCCCATTTTCCTGTTCCCTTATTTATAAATAATATCTTTTTACATTCCAATTATGGGAAAGGTTTACAGACATTTATAAGAATATAATAGTGACTATGTGGATCAGAAAACAAAGAACTCTACAGAGGAAAGGAATTTAGTTCAAAAGAGCAACCTAGCCCTATTATTTTATACAGGAAACATAATTTGCTTTTTATATATGTATATATAGAAACATATACATAGTTATAGTTAAAATAAGATTAGCCAAAGACATTATATACATGTGTGTGTGTGTTTGTGTGATGTTTGTGGCTAATACTACCAAATTGTTAATATTAATAAATCTTATAAGAACTGTTCGTATTAATTTAACATTCCTAGTCCTCTGGCCAAGGGAAAAAATACATGGGGGATAAGTTCATACCCAAAGGTCCCAAGGAAATGACTTTGTAAGTCTGACAGATGTCCCTAAGCCTGTATTTTGTTAGATTGCCTTTCAAAGTTTTCCTTGATTCAGAAGTTATTTGGAGTTATGTATCATTCTGTGAAATCTTTCTGATGATTGTTAACATGTTCATATTATCCTCAATTTCATTGGAATTTCAACATGTTACTTTCATCAAGTCATGAATGTTCTTTTGTAATATATTCATACTCAATACCTGAAGGTAGGGCCATCCATAGTTTTGACAGGTGGTAGCACAAGTGGCTGGTGTATCATCATAGGACCCTGGATGACAAGAGAACATTCCTGTGAATTTGGTATTATTAGTGGATAGTGGGATTTTACATAACTTAAAGTTATATACTAGTGTGGTTTTTTTTTGTTTGTTTTGTTTTTTGCGGTACGCGGGCCTCTCACTGCTGTGGCCTCTCCCGTTGCGGAGCTCCGGACGCGCAGGCTCAGCGGCCATGGCTCACAGGCCCAGCCGCTCTGCAGCATGTGGGATCCTCCCGGACCGGGGCACGAACCCGCGTCCTCTGCATCGGCAGGCAGACTCTCAACCACTGTGCCACCAGGGAAGCCCTAGTGTTTTTTTTTAAATCACAAACATATGTATTTTAAATGTCTCATTTTAATGGGAAGTTGGGAGGCGTTGTTTCAGGCACATTTAGGTTGCCACCATGCTGACCTGAAAGTAATCAGGAACTTTGTTCTTGGACCTTATTTCTTAAGAATGAGTATTTTAAGGAGCACGAACATGGAGGATGGTCCCTGTTGTTCAAGATCTTAGCACTAGGGAGAGGTGAATGCCCTGAAATGTTCAGGTGAAAGGTTGTTCCCAGAAGAAATGGTGGCTTGGTCAATGGTTCTGAGAAGGAAATGACATGGCTAGTTCAAAGTACATAAAGAGAGCCAACGTGATCAAACTGGAGTGAATGAGGGGGAAAGAGTGACACAGATCTTGTCAAAGAGGAAGCCAGAGGCTAGACCATGTCAGTAATGAGATTTAACTCTCCTTAAACATAGGGTATCACTAACAGGTGAGATTCATCCACTGCTAAACTGAGTTAACGTATATAAATGTGGTTTACATCATTTTTTCAGCCTCAAAATAAGGTCGAAGGCAAGATATAGCTATAATCTTGTTTACCTTGCTTTGCATTTACACAGTATTATTTGGACTTTAGAACTTCAAAAATATCAAATTTGCATTTGCAAATTTTTTATCTCCATTAATTTATATTGTGATTTGAGAGGCTTTTATTAAACTTGTTCTTATGGATCATGAATTTGCTACTTCCAAAAATAATTTCTGAATGATTGTCAAGGATTTCCATGAAGGCACTAGGGATCCTTACATGAAAACCCAAAAGTATTAAGAAAGCTTATGTTAAAAGCAATCTCTGTAATCAAATTTTTTTATATAAATCAAAAAGTTTTGATTACTTTGTAAAATTATTTTGTAAATTTTCACACCTTCATATATTTTAATAATTTATTATATATTATAAATTGTCTAGTATATGTTGTAATTAGGATCATGATCTGGTCATCTTAAAGACTTGTGTATTTTTACACCAATAGACTCTCCACATATATTTAGAATCTGAATTTTCTACAAGCTATTTTGGAAAAAATAAAAACTCCTGTCAGTCTCAGGCTTTACTGGAATTCATATGGAATTCACAAGGTTCAAAGTTGAAGTTTATTTTGAGTATTTTCCCAACTTGCTAGAAAATGCCACTAGAAATAGACATGACCATGGAGTGTTTTCTTTTTCTGCATGGGTCTAGAAATTTCATTTTTCATCCGAGCTGAAAATGCTGTGAAAGAATATTTGCACCTTTTTGGTGATAGGGAATAAGTAAAAAACAAATATGTCAACGATTACTTCTGACTATCAGTAAATTTATTGATGAGTTAACTTTGGTTAGTAAATGCATTGCACATATTAATAAAATATAATGTATATGTCAGCATGGTCTTACTTCCACTTTCCTCTGAAAATATCAGTATCTGTAGTACCAAAAAATAGATTAATATCCAAGAAGAGAGGATACAAAGAAAATATTATAAAGCCTTAATGAAAGTGATAGCGATACCTAGAGAAAACTCAAAAGAAAGCTAATTTTGTGGAAGTAGCACCACTGACTGAAGTAGACAATGAAATCAAAATCAACTAAGCCTTAGAAACACAGAAAATAAATATATTAGGTAAGAATACTGGATAAACTTTCTTGATATTTGCCGTGGTGAAGCAAAACAATCAAGCTGGAAAGAAAAATGCAAACCTAAGTGTATTTATTAAGAGGAAATCAGAATCTTGAAATATATTAGTTAAATTCAGCTACTGGATATAAGGGAAATCAAGTGGTTTCCAAAATGTGGAATTACATGAAAGACACAGACTCCAATGCTTTCTATGATATTTTTATGTATAAGAAATAATTTTTACAACAGTACAAAGAGAGACATTATCTCTTTCAGGAGACTTGTAAGCTCCATGAATGATTTAAAATAGTCAAAATATTATAAAAACACATAATACTTGTCATGATACATTTGTCCTAACTCATAGAATGTACAACATCAATGGTGAATCCTACTGTATTTTCAGTGGGCATGATGTGTCAATATAGTTTCATTGGTTGTAACAAATTTATAACTTTCGTGGGAGATGTTAGTAATAGAGGAGGGTTGGGAGAGGGGTTATATGGAAAATCTTTCACCTTGTACTCAACTTTGATATGAATCTAAAACAACTCTAAAATATAAAGTTTATATTTTAAAAAGCACACATGCATCCGAATGGAAGTGTTCACTTTCTTCCTCTCTCTTTTTTTTTTTTACTATATATTTTTATTTATTTATTTTTGGCTGCGTTGGGTCTTTGTTGCTGTGCACAGGCTTTCTCTAGTTGCAGCGAGCGGGGGCTACTCTTCGTTGCGGTGCATGGGCTTCTCATTGCGGTGACTTCTCTTGTTGCCAAGCACGGGCTCTAGAGCGCAGGCTCAGAAGTTGTGGCACACGGGCTTAGTTGCTCCGTGGCATGTGGGATCTTCCCGGACCAGGGCTCGAACCTGTGTCCCCTGCAATGGCAGGTGGATTCTTAACAACTGCACCACCAGAGAAGTCCCTTCCTCTCTGTTTTTAAAGAAGATATGTATTTGATGGGATTTTTGAATAAAAGGAAATGGAAAATTTGGGGTATGATTCTAGGTATTATCAGTCTATGTTCTTGATCATGATGAGAAATGCCATTCACACATACCCAGTTTTAAAAGCAATAAAACAATCTTTCCTTTCCCTGGACCACCTAACCAAAAATAGTCCTCTTCTTAAATAATTATAAGCAAAAAATAATTCTACAACATCAAGTCACTGCTACCCAATTAGAAAGAAATATTTCAGAGGAAAATTTTAACTTGTTTTACATGTAGATTTGCTGTTACTCATAATTAGGGCAATACAAATTAGAACCACAGTGAGACTATGTTATATCCACCAGGCTGGCAAAAATTTAAAAGTTTGACAGTAATACAAAGTATTGGAAAGGATGTGGTGTCATGGGAACCTCATACACTGTTGGTGGGACTATAAATTGGTACAAGAATTGCTAGGATCCTGAAATCCCACTCATAAATTTATTCCCTAAAGAAACTCAACCATGTGTACCTGGAAATACATTAAAAAAAATGTTCATTGCTTCATTGTTTATAATAGCAAAATGGTAGAAGCAATCCAAATGTCCCTCAGCAGGAGAAAAGATAAATACATTGTGCATTCATACAATGGAACACTGCAACAGTGAAAAGAACAAACCCAAAATTACACACATTAACAGTGATGCATCTTTGGAACATAATGCTGAATGAAAGAAGAAAGTCTCCAAAGACTATATTCAGAAGTATTCCACTTTCATAAAAGTAAAACTAAAAACATAACACTAAATAATACATTGCTTAGAAATACATATATAGGTAGTCAAGCCATAAAGTAAAGCAAGGGAATGACTAGTACAAGTTTAGGCTAATGGTTTACTTCTGGGGACATACATGTGACTTAATCAGGGAGGAACATGATGGAAAAGATGGGTTCTAGGTATAAAGGCATTTATTTATTTAAGCATTTTTTTTTTATAAATTTATTTTTGGCTGCGTTGGGTCTTCATTGCTGCACGCGGGGTTTCTCTAGTTGTGGTGAGTGGGGGCTACTCTTTGTTGCGGTGCATAGGCTTCTCATTGCAGTGGCTTCTCTTGTTGTGGAGCACAGGCTCTAGGCACGCAGGCTTCAGTAGTTGTGGCACGCCGGCTCAGTAGTTGTGGCCCGAGGGCTCTAGAGCGCAGGCTCAGTAGTTGTGGCGCACGGGCTTAGTTGCTCCGCGGCATGAGGGATCTTCCCAGACCAGGGCTTGAACCCGTATCCCCTGCATTGGCAGGCGGATTGTTAACCACTGAGCCACCAGGGAAGCCCAAGCAGTGTATTTTAATAATCTTTCGTATGCATGAAAATTTTAAAGTTTAGAAAGCTTTTGTAGGACAATGTGCAGAGTGTGATTCCTTACTTTGGAATCATGTACTTGTTATGGATCTGTGGATCAAAATACATAAAAACGCAATGTAATTCAGATAGGTCTGGGGTGTTGGGTGGGAGATGGAGATGCCTCACACAACACGCATTCAATTTTAAAGTTTATTTCCTTTTGTCAGAATATTGTTAAGATTAGACCCTTTTTAAGATTTCACAGTTAAATCATAGTATATGTATGATTTAAACACTTTGTGAATTTTACAAGTATGATTTAGGTGTGTGAATTCTATTTGACTTTAGGTTAGTTTCTTAGCTACATGGAGGGAATTTTGGAACACCAATGATGACCAACCTGTGAATCAATGTATATGTGTGAGTATTTGTGTGTGTGTGTGTGTGTGTGTGTGTGTGCGCGTGTGTGTGTGTACTTACCCCCGAGTCCAGTGAAAAAGGAAAGGGTCAGTAAAGTTGTATTTTGGATTATTACCAAGTTTCTAAGACTGTTAAGTTATAATGATTCAGACATGGAAAATGTACACCTCAAATCACAAAACTAATAATTCTCAGAGCCAGAATTAGAAGGGAAAGCAATATATATCTTGTTATTTATGTGTAGTTCAGTGTGAATTTATACTTATTATTTCATTATTTAGAAAATTAATTGATTTAAACCTGTGCCTTGTTCACTCTTATTTTGTTACTGTAAATTTGAACCTAATCAGGTTATCATCTCTTATCTCACAATATGCAGTGTAAAGTAAAGGGAAAGTGGTTTTCAGAGCACATGGGACTCAAGTACTTAAGTATCACCTCCCTCTGTATGCTGAGCCACCCCAGATTGATTTGGTAGGTTTGGAATGAGCCAAGAGATTTGCAGTTAACCAAATAAGCTCTGCTGTTTTAAATGTGGTATGATTAATGTAGCCCAATTTCTGGGCTACCTTTAGAGAAACTATCCTAGACAGACTAAGATTTCCCAGTGGGTCAGTCTCTCTGAACCCTCCCCTTTTAAAAGTAGAGTCATTATCTTGACTAATTGGGTCCAAGTCTTAGAACATGATTACCATCCAGGTAATCTTGGAGGTGGTACCACCTGGTACCAGGAGGTGGTATTCGCTTCTCACAACTTCTTCATAAACACTCCTCACCTCTTATCAGAAGGAATAACCCTTAGGCTTAACACTCAACCCCATTCTTCAAACAAAAGAGCAGGTAAATTCTTCATATCCAAAATGTTATACCAAGCAGCTAGAGAGTATTTGTATACTAACTTTTTGTTCATGACCATGTACCCCAAATATCTCCACATCTTAACTGATGCAGTTCAGTGCTGGATTTTTATTTCCTAACCTTTCTGGCAAACACCATGTCTTATTGAACCAATTTATCTTCTCTTATAGCTTCTCCTTTTATCTTCTCCCTCTTTTCCTCTCTTTATTCTATTCACTCCCTTTTATTTTTCTGGTTTATTTTACTTACAATCCCATCCCTCACTGTGGCTTTATATCAGTTTTTTGACTCAGTAAACAATAATTACTAAGTTAATTACATTATTACAGTCATATATATTTGGTCTCTGAATGAGAATTTTTCTGAATCTTTCCTGTTCTCTGTTCTCCTGATTAGTCTCTAACTCCCTAATCTTGTTCCTTTCATTTCCAGTTTCATCAACTTCTGGTTGAATCTCTAAACCTTTCACCTTGACAGACACTGTCACCGGCCCTGACATGGTTTTACTTCAAGGCAGAAAAGTTTAGGATTTGTATAGTTTTTAAATTATATGTTTAAAAATATGCAATTAAAAAATAAGATCCATGTAAACAAGGAGAGCACATCCACTCCTTTAGAAACAAATGAGGTGAGGACCTAGTAAGTAAGAGGAATTAGTTAAAATAGAACTAATCAGAGAATTGCTAGTAATGTTTGTGGACAACATCATGGATTACAGAATTGATTTATGGTTATATTCCATGCTATAGGCTAGCAAGCTATTCCTCTAGAATAGAGACAGTTTAACAGAGTCAAGGAGATCCAGTATATAAGAGCTGAAGAACTACTAAAAATGATAATGAATTTTGTTCTATACCCTTAAATCCAATGTGCAATGAAGAGTCAATTATAATAATTAGTGAAACTTTTTTGACAGCAATTTTGTTAGACTTAATTTAGTATTAGACAATTATTCAGTCTTCAAAAGAGCTTTTTCATCCTGCAAGTAACACTCTATTAGAAAAGGCTCTCAAGAATACATGGTACCTCTGCTGAATCTAGATGAGAGTAAACAAATGTTTTGGCATTGCCTTTTTCTGAACAGGACTACTGGGAGCACCCATTTTTCATTGTAGGGACTGATTCTAGCTTGAGAAAGTGTGAAGTGTCTCTGCTCACTGTGAGAAATTAGTTATTTTTGCGCTCCAATTTCTTGAATTGAAAATTCATTATTATTCTATTAATATGTAAAGCGTATTTTAAGTGCCCTTTCCACCATTTCATCAAGCCCTTCTAGATTAGAAATTGTCACATTTTGGTCTTTTAAGTTATTGTTGATTTCAGCTTTATTTTATTATTGTTGTTGTTTTTAAGCTACTTGGGACAAAGAAAATGTAGATTATTGGATTGTCATGTTATATATAAACATACCAGAAATTAATTGAATGTAGAATAATTCTTAAAACAAATACAATTTTTTAGGGTATTATTATCATTTATGTTTTGTAATAGTAACTTTATTATAAGTTTACCATTCAATAATACCACATAAAGTCAGAAAGTTCAAGAAGACTTAAAGAAGAAGCTATTTCACAACTTACTTTTATGTTTTGAACAGTACTTCATTGAGGACAGAGCGTTGTTTAATCCAAGCTAGTTTGTTGCTTGTGGTTTAAAATCCAGTCATATTAGATAATATACCGAAGGACAGTAAAGTTACAACCTTGACACATTTTATACACATATTTTTTTTCTGAATACTATGGACATATGTTGAGAATCAGTCTTTTTCTCAAAGGAATATTATTATTTCCCTGAATGATATACATTCTAGACTCAGAAGAAAAAAAACCTCAACAGTGATATTTCTAGGTGAATGAATGACTAACACCTGTTTTAAAAGAAAATAAAGTTAGCTCTATGTGTCTCAAACACATGGAGAATCTTAATTAGAAAAGTATTGTTATAACTTATGAGTTGTGTCAATTAAAAGATACATTTTGTGAAAATTCATCATTAGGCTTTCAAGCAAATCATGATTTTATTTAATGATAAGTATGTATTTTAATTTATAAAATAGTCCTTTGGCTTTAAGTTTAGAAAACTTTCAAAGCTATACAATGATGAAAGGGCATTGACAGTTGGCACACTTTAAAATTATCTTTAAATATTTATAAATCAACACTTAAAAGCTTGATAAATTATAGATTTACAAATATGTAACTCTTCACTTATCAAACAGAGGTATAATTTTTTGTCAATTAAACAGGAGTTGTATTCTACCCTATATGCTTTATTAAAAGACTGATTTACTTTCTTTCAATTTCACTGCTAAGAGTTTTTTTCTCCTTCTATAGACTTTTTAGTGCTATTGTCCAAAAAGGCAACAATTAATGGAGGAAGACTTTTGTTGGGAGGCAACAGTGGGCAAGTCTGCCAGTTTCAACAAGAAATTCTGCCAATTTCAGCCATTGTTTGGCCATTTGGGGAAATACTTCAACAATTTGTGTTAAAACACTGACCAGCCTTCTCATTTACCCCAGTTTGAAAGGTCATGCTTTGGAATTCAGTGAAACCTGAACACTAAATACATTACCGAAAGCATCTTTATTAATTTATTTTCCTTTACAAAGACAGTGAAGGGGTAAATATTAGGTTGACCTAAGAATAATGAAATGCTAATTAGCTTCTGAATATTTTCTCTTTGGCAATGTGTAGTGATTCTAACACCTTCAAAATTTCAGCTCTGACATCTACTGTGTACTGCATACAAAATCACAGAGTTACTAGTTTTCTGTGGAGACTGGTAGAAAGAAACATATTCATTCATTTAATCATTTATTAAGCAATCTTTAGCACCTACTAGTGCAGGCACTTATTTAGGTGCTTAGGATATATTAGTAAAAAAAAAAAATAGAAGTGCTTGTACTTGTAGAGCTTACATGTTAGTTGCATGGACAGAAAATAAATAAAAACAGAAAATATGTAAATTATAGTGGATGGTTTGTTGCAAGGTGATTGGTGTTATAGGAAAAAGCAAGAATATGCTAAAATAGCTAAAGATGAACAATAGGGTTGTGGTGGTATAGGTGTAGGTTTATCTTAAATAGTGATTAGTTTAGGCCCCATAGAAAACTTTTTACTTGAGCAAAGACTACAGGGAGGAGAGGGACCTAGGCATATGGATATCTGGGAGAAAAGCATTCTATGCTCATTAAAAGAGACTCAGATAAGTTTTAATCCCTTCTTAGATAATGTGTTGACCTTCCCTTAAATTTATGCCAATTGATATCAGAAGTACTAGCAAGAAGTAAACTTGTCTGGAGGTGAAGGACTCAACAAAAGAAAGAAGAGCTACTAAAATCTGGAATCCAGGAACTACACACCCACAAATAAGAACGATTAGCATTTTTTTTCATATTCAGGTGCTATAATGATGCATATGTGATTAAGAGTAAAGAAGACATAATAAACTTAGAAAGTTACTCAATTCATTCAAGTAAGTATTCCTTCATTGATTTCTATTATAATTTTGTATTAGTAAAGTAATATGATACACAATGATCTGTTTTATTTATATATTTATCATTTATTGGCCACGCCATGCAGTTTGCAGGATCTTAGTTCCCTGACCAGGGATTGAATCTGGGCCCACGGCAGTGAAAGCGCGAGTCCTAACCACTGGACCGCCAGGGAATTCCCTGATCTTTGTTTACTACAAATTTAATTCCAAGGAGTTAGTCAAATTGGAATTGATATACTGTGATAGCTCTCCAGATAGAAAAGCTTACACGTTGTATTTACAGACTGCTTCCCTTTCGTGATAATGAAATTATGCAGTTATGTGTAGAAGAAAAACATAGACCAAGATGTAGGACAATCCTTGAAGTCTAAATGATTTTGAGTAATTAGGAGCAGAGTGTTGTCTCAGTGTAAAAATCTAACTTTTTTTTTAGAGCACACGCTATGTCAAGACCTACATCATAGTTACACTTAATGAAACCCTCTGAAGACACACTGAGCTGGAGTCTCCTATTTCTAAGTTAGGATCCCATTGACTAGATTTATTTAGCTTATTCTAGCTTCTAGCTTCAGAAACTACATGTAACATTAAAAGTTTTTAACATGTAGTCTTTTATGGTATGTATGGTACTATAACTGAGAAAGTTGAGAATATGTAGCCTTAAATATGTAGTGTCTTATGGTACTAGAGTTGTGACAGTTACGAACTCAGTGAACTGTGAGCTTTCAGAGTTAATCTGAAACACACAATTAGTGGATTTTTGAAGGATTTTTTCTTTTTTAAAGATTCCTTTTTTTTTTTTTAAATGGTACAGTTACTTTTGTATTTTATTTATTTACTTTTGGCTGTGTTGGGTCTTCATTTCTGTGCGAGGGCTTTCTCTAGTTGTGGCAAGCGGGGGTCACTCTTCATCGCGGTGCGCAGGCCTCTCACTATCGTGGCGTCTCTTGTTGCGGAGCACAGGCTCCAGACACGCAGGCTCAGTAGTTGTGGCTCACGGGCCTAGTTGCTCCGCGGCACGTGGGATCTTCCCAGACCAGGGCTCGAACCCGTGTCCCCTGCATTAGCAGGCAGATTCTCAACCACTGCGCCACCAGGGTAGCCCTGAAAGATGTTTGAGTTATACAAGAACTCTAACATAAATTCTTTGATTTTGGTATATTTATTTTGAAGGAAGTAGGCTGGAATCTGGTTCATTAAATATGGACATATATTAATTTTATGATCAAAAGACTTGGTAAGTCTTCTAATAATTTTTGAACTGATAACATGGAGCACAGTACAGGAAATCCTTTTGGAAAGTGTATAATTAAGGAAGTTAATTCATGTGAAGAATTCAATTAATTAAAATATTAAACAATATTTAGGAAAATCATTTATGGATTACATCCCTCTCAGTTTGCTCTAGATCTTAAAACTTGCTCATATCTCATTTGAAGACCTTCCTGTTCAAATTAATGAAACCAAACATTCTTCAAACTTTATTCTTAATGATATCACTTTCTTTAACCACATTCTTTTTGTCTAAAAAATGAACAATTTCTGCTACATGACCATGACATTTGTGGTGGATTTAGATGCAAGGAAATCTTTCTGTTAAAATTTAAAATGTCAAAGTTATATCAGAAGCAGTTGAAAAGAAGATATTTCAGAATATCAAAGCACATACAATTGTGAGCTAAGTAGAATCCATTATATTGTTCTTTATTTCAGTTTTTTTTCTACTTTTAATCTATAATCCAAGGTTTCTTAAATATAATAAATATATGCAGAAAGTATCTGAT
Source organism: Globicephala melas (assembly GCF_963455315.2). Lineage (NCBI taxonomy): Eukaryota > Metazoa > Chordata > Mammalia > Artiodactyla > Delphinidae > Globicephala > Globicephala melas. The sequence goes on along the minus strand of NC_083320.1, from coordinate 46,273,558 downwards.
TTATCAGGTTTTGTCATTTTAGAAACACCCTAGTTAAGGCATTCAGTCCTGATCTTGCAACAAAATGAAAAATAGAGTGGCAGCCAGCAGTATAGCTTAAGAGTTAATCAGCACTGTCTTACACTGCACTGAGGTGGAGCTGATGTTGTCCAGACCCGGGGTCTTACCTTTAACATCTAACATAGAGGCTGGCACATTGTGAGTGCTTTCTAAACTGAAGATCAGGCTGTTTAACCGTAGCACCCCTAATATCAACGATGACATAGTCACTGGGTTAAACTACAACTGTTCTCTGACAAGATTAAATTCTGGTGTGAACAGAAATTTCCCCATATAAAATATATTGCAATGAGAACATATTTTAACTTGATAAGAGGAAGAGCGAATCTGGAAGATCCTGTGTGTATGTTATCTTTTTTAAAAAAAGTGGAAACCTTATATCATTTCTCTTTACCCTCCCCCATTCATAATGTATTTTTATGTTATAACATATATTATATTTCTTTTAAATATACCTTTAACATACATTTAAGCCCATATCAGACTGCCCTACCAACCCCCTAAAAAAAGTCCTGAGTAACTAGAGAATATGAACCATGCTCATGGTTGGATGACAACATTAAGGTCTCAGTTCTTGTCAATTTAACTAGTGAATTCACTACAGTTCCAGTTATCATTCCAGAAGGAATTTTTGAAGAATTTCCCAAATCTAAAAATCTAAATAATTTTGGAGAAAAAAGAGTAAATATGGATGAATTCCCCAAACTAGTATGATGGTTAATTTATGTTCTAACTTGGCTAGGCTATGGTGCCCAGTTGTTTGATCAAACAGTAGTCTAGATGCTGCTGTGAAGATATTTTGTAGATGTGACTGACATCTACCATCAGACACTTTAAATAAAGGAGATGACCCTTGATAATGTGTGTGGGCCTCTTCCAATCGGTGGAAAGCTTTAAGATTAAACACTGAGGTTTCCCAATAAAGAAAGAATTTTTCTTCAAGATTTTTTTCCATGCTACTCTTGACTATCTGAGGCCAGAACGAAGCTGCTGAGTATTTGGTTTGGAGGAGAGTCCAAAGGTGTAGGTGTAGGTATAGAAACATCGTGAATGGAGAAGGGTACAGAGAGGAGATAGAAAATTACCAATTGCGGATTCTACCTACTGTGTAGTTTTTTCCTAGAGCCCTGCAGTATTGCCCTCTAGTTGATGGAGATAATCTTAAAAACCATTTGTTTCTGATGTTCATGTCTATTTTTTGAGTTCATAGGTACTTATAAAAGTATCTGAAGTAACTGAAAAATATATACGTATAATTTACTTCATTCAGAAGAAAAATTGTCGTTTGAATTAATTAGCAAGTTTCATAAATGAGATCCAAAAACTCTTAATGGATCCATCAAAAAGGGAGATCCCATGAAACTCATGCAACTGTATGCAAAATGTGAGTCCCTATGAATGTAGTTGGTTTTGTACTGGAGAAAGAATTTGTAGTTTTCATTATATTCTCAATATGGACCGTAATTCATAAAATATTCAAAAACAGATTTTTAGAATAAATTATCTTAAACCAAAACTTAAATGAATGTTCACTGTCCTATTGCACAAGTACTCTTTCATCCTATTTCTGAAATATAATACATAAGAAAATATAAGTGTCTACCATTAGGCAGTAGTAAGAAGGCCCTGTAATAAAGACATTTTTACAAAAAGAAAATAACCACCAAAAACTTGGAGCCCTACAAATGAAGTTTAATTTGATCATTCTAAATGTCCTTTAAATTTTGAGTTTCTACAGCTGCTATAAGTAGTAAAAACTAAAAATTTCTTGACAAACATCTAAATTTATCTCTAATGTACCATATTCCACAAAATCCACATAACATAAATAAACTTACTTTTATTATCTTATGTTAGAAGAAATTGAGTTTAAATCTGGTGGATCATTATGCTTATTCAACTTTGTGCAATGTTAGCAATAAGAGATCTAATAATAGATAATATATAATAGTGCAACAAAATAGTTAGGATTCAGAGTCATGGTAGATGTACGTTAAAATCAGAGCTTTATCAATGATATCATTTGACTTCGGGAACACCATGTACTTCATTGGGCATCATGTGTAAAAGAAAGAAAGAAACAATAATTTCTGTATAATATACCTTTACAATTCTTAGCTTGAAGATACTTTTTAGGTGCTCAAGCTCTGTAGAAATGGTGATTAACAATGTCAGTTTTATTAGGTCTGGCACATATTATATGATGATGGCAAAGTGTGATCAGTCTAAAAACTGATTACAAATCACACTTGTTCACTCTCCCTGTCCTGTGAAGAAGTTGTATTCTAATTGTCTGTATGTTTATTGTTTGGAATGAGCTTTTGCATAGAGACAAGTTATGTCCTCAGTCTTGTTCACAAAAGATTTATGATGAGCACTAAAATGTGTTGAATACCTACTACGTGCCAAGTGCTGTGCTAAACATTTTCAATGTATTGTTTCTTGGATTCCTCACAAAACCTTATAAAGCAATATGATTAATCACTTCCATTTTACAGAAGAGAAAGGGGAACTAAGAAGTGGTGAAGTTTGGGTTCATATGTGAATGACCTGAAGCCAAAGTCCATTAAGCTGCACTTCTCATATTTCATATGCACAGCTCATATTTCAGCTGTGGTATTGTAATTTTTTTCTTTTCATTTTATTTGCAATTGATAAGAAAGCAGTGGGAAATAAAAATCTACTTAAAAATTAAACTTATGGACTAACCAGGAAACCCAAGATTATTTACTCTATCACTGTTTCAAAAGAATTTCAGTTCATTCTATACTTAACTTAAGGTTCCAGGAACAGCATCCCTTTGCAATAGGAATGATGAGATACCAGCCACCAATTGGAAAGGGAAGAAGAGTGGTTCAGAGCATGAGTCAGAATTTAAGTTCTGGTTTTGCCACTTGATAACCATATGAACTTTGGCACATTACTTAGGAGTTCTGTGCCTTGGTTTTGGAGTTTCTTACCTGCAAACAAAGATAATAATATTTGCTAGGGCTTTGGGGAAGATTAAATGGGTTTATACATGAGTAATTAATAATGTCCATAGCACATGGCAAACCCTTAAAGAAATTAGCTAAATCAGGAGCAGCAAGCCACCCTTTAAAAGGGGGTTCTCTTGTATGAGTGCAGTGTGGACAAATTCACCCATGCTGACTTCTGGTGGGAATGCTGCAGCAGGGAAGGCAGACTCTACTGTTTGAGGCAGAAAAAAAAAAAAAAAAAAAGTTTCTGTCCCTCAGGGATATTAAGATAGATGCATCCAATAATGCATCCTTCATCCAATAATTCATCCTTATCTAATAATGTCAAGGACCAAAAAGCAAAGCTGACAATAAATATATTTACCCAAGTAAACCTGACAATTCCAAGATATTTTAGTTAGTTAACTGGGAGTTTAACGAAATTGTGTTTAACACATTTAAAATGTAGCAATATCCTTACTAAATGTGATATGATTGATGTCTAAAATGTACTCCATTCCAGGGAATTGCTTCAAACAACAACTATATCTAAATTTCTAAAACACAAATCCATAAGTTATATTTTTTGCCTTAGCTAATAAAGTATAGGGGCATGTCCTAAAAAAAAAAGATTTAAAACCAAAAAAATTTCATTGAAAATAGATTTTTAAAGAAGACATATGTAAATTGATTAATAAAATATTTAAGCATGTTACCCTGATATTAGATCTGCATTATTTAAGGAAAAACAAGTCTCCTATTTTGCCTCACATTTGAAAATAACAGAATTACGAAAAAAACCCAACAGTTTTGTATTGATGACATTCTTTTCCCACAGTTTTAATCCTCCTTATTTTCTGCTATAACATTACTTATTCTTCTCTAGTACTTACTGAAGTTCCAATTTTCCCTTTAAGTTATCCTTGGAAGGGAAGCAAAATTGAGGTTCATGCACAAATATCTGCATAATAATTGGTGTCAGGTTAACTAATGGTTATGGGTTCAAAATAATGCTCGTTTGTAAAATGTATGAAATCAGTGCTTGGATATAAGACAAATTTATCTTAGTTTTGATTGATAAAACCAAGCTTATGTGTTCATGAATATGCTAATGACCTCCCAGCTGACTAAGCTGGAAGGAGAGGGGCACCTTGTAAACCAGCTAGCCGCTATTTCACTATATCACTGCTATTTAATATACCAAATGACATGCTCACAAGTCACTATGGTTTTATGAGAAGCACAATTGAGTTCAGGTTAACCTAAACCTAAATAGAGAAATAATGACAGATTTATACAAAAGTTTATGCCATATTAACATTTTTTATCTAAAAAATATGTTCCATGTTAAAAGGAATAAGATTTCACTAAAAATTGGGCTCCATCCAACAACTTCAATAAAGTATAAAGCAATAGCCTCAATACCACAGGGTTGGTTTGGTTAATTGTTTATTTAGATTTATATTGGGTCAAGCTGAGTTTTTGATCTTTTAATTGGTAGTAAGGTAGGAAGCATATGATGCATTTAATTAAACCAGGAAGGAAGAAAAAGATTAAAACTTGTTTTATGTTTAAAAGTAAATAAACTCTTTTGACCATTTTTGCAAACGACAATATGTTGTGTTTGTTTTGTATAATACTGTTTCTTTTAAGTAAACTAATTTAAAGGAAAAAGAGGAAGAAACATGTTCTAGGAAAGTATTTGCAACTTATCATCTGATAATAATTCTGGTAACCTAATAAACATAGACTCTAACTCAGTTCACAGCCAGTGATTCCATTTTATTTTTTAACATTAAGAAGCCTTTTATTGGATCTTTAAAATCCATTTCTTCATTTTTTTGTAAATAACATTAAATTAAAAAACTAACTTGATTTTAAGTTTACTCAAATATGGAAAAATACAGATTATTTGATCTAATCTGATTTAATGAACAATATTATAATCCAAATTAGACATGAGAAAATAATAATCTGGATTTATTGAGGACAAAAAGTTTAAATTATTTAAATGGGAATGGCAATAGGATGTATAAAATATATTTCCTATTATTTAAATGGGTTTTGGTGATTTAATTATCATATATCTAATCATATGCTCTTTTTTCTTAAATCACACTAGTTCAATATTTATATTCCAAAGTTTACAATTAAATGTATTCTATATTATTTTTTCAATTTTACACTAATTAAGGCTGTATACCTTCAAAATTATAAACCAACTTGTAAGTAGGTAAACTAAAATTAAGGTGTGAAAACTATCCAGTTACTTTGAGTTGCATAACTACTATTGATGAAAGAATTTGGGCAGGTATGATTGTCCATGTGAATAAATGGGAAAATGATCGAGATATCTGGTTAGCATATAGACCTTGTGTTTCTGGTTAAGTATTTGTTTTCCACCTAATTGCATCAGAACATTTTCTGATATTAAATGAGAGAATTTCTTAAATTTAATAGTGCAGCATGGTAATAGTACTTTGGTAGAAAAAGAGAGATTTCCTAAGAAATTATAAACATTTATATAGTGCATCCATGAACTTCAAAACCAGACACAGACAAATCTTTTAAATAGGTGTGTACTGATTTTCCATCTTACGTATATTCTCTGATAGTCTAAGTCAAGAACTAAGAGACACTACAAGTCAAGAACTAAGAGATACTACACTCTTTGAGTGTCGTCTTTAACACTGTTGCAATGATGTATCTTATGTTTATGGTTTAAGAGCTTCTCTGAATCCTAAATAAAGATAAGGAATAAAACCAAAGACTCAAATAATGTCCTTTAAATATATTTGTTTTCTGAAATGTTGACACCATTATCATGGTATCCCTAAAAACAATTATTTTTTCAAGCTGTGTTCAAAGTCATACATAGAGTATGAAATAAGTTTTGTTTAGTGAATGCATATTTAGATCTTTAAAAAGTTTATTTTAATTGTTCTATAGCAGTCTCTAAGGCAATTCTTAAAAATTAAGTAACTATCAAATTTTAACCATGGAACTAAAGGTTGAAAACAAAATATTGTTATAATGGTTACAAATATCTAAATTAGAAATATGTAATAATACTATAAACTGAATTCTGATTAGTTTTTTTGTATTTATCAAAGAATTTTTCCACATTAACATAAAGCTTATAAGGTAAACTTTTGTCTTAATATTATTTTGAATTTTTTACTGAAGTAAATATCTGTTATGCATAAAATAATGATAAAATATGTACAGGTTAATGTGAAAGTTCTCACAGTATACTAGGGTGTTGACTCCATTTAAACTTCAGTATGTCCTAGGCATCACCAATGAGTAAAGTACATATACCTTGGCCATTCATTTAACATAGTTTTTAAAATTACAGACCCAGTTCTAATTTCTATTTAAGTTTTTGTTATTCATTTTTTTCAAAGTGAATGAATACTCTTATATATTCTAAAAATTTACATATTTTAACTAACAAAATAATATTTTGGCATATGCCAAGATATACTGGGGAAAAAAGAACTTGTAGCAATAACCAAAAGCATATTCTTAAAGATATCTAAATATTGCAGGTAGAACATAGTTTTGCTCACATTACCCATGTGATTTCTCAATTCTGTATTTTTATCTTACATATTTAGAACTGTAATTAGATTCTGTGTATTGATTTTATGATCCTACAGGGTAATATCATCCAGAAAAGTAAATTAATTCTTAATGGCTGAAAGCATGCATTGATGCTCTGATATTCTCTTACCATTAAAGAAAGCAAACTGTAGAATTTAATAATATGAATTCTTATTTCCAACTTTCAATTATTTTCTCAAATAATAAACCTTTGCCAAATGACCCTCAATATTCGTTGCCTAGTGTTTTTCCACAGTATTTTTTGAAAATAAAGATTATAAACCATACTATAAGAATAGTTACAAAAAATAAATTAAATTATTTTAATAATTTAAAGAAAATTATGGGGTTTTGGCTAGCAATTAAATAAAGATTAGAGAATTTGAGGGAGTTCCTTATTATAAAATATAATATTAATGTAATACCTCCTTGTAAGAAAATAATCTAAATTAAAAACAGTGTTATTTTAATTTTTGTTACTAACCCATGGCATTGGGTTAGGCATTTAGTGTGTTCTTTCCATTTCTTCCCCTAATTATCTAATGGCTATTTACAAAGTCACATTCTAAAAACACTATCCATTTCCACAAATGTGTCAGGGAACTCAGTACAATTAATGAATGACAGGAGATAGGAAACCAGCCATAATATTTTTAAAGAATCACAAAAATAAGACTTAATTGAACTTTCCATTATTTGGAGAAATTTGTGGGAAAACTGAGTAGAAAATTATGAAGGAATTACTCAGAATGTGTTGGTAGTCCACCGTTAATGTGCCAGATTATGGGTGATTAAGTACAGGATTTCTCCACTGAAGGATATTTTGCAGATTATAATTTCACTTAGGTAAGAAAATATATTAAAATTATGTCAATTAATATAATTTGAACCCAAATCTGACATCTAATTTTTCTTAGCAACAAATTTGTCATGTCTCTATACCAACAACTTATTAAGTAGATACTAGTTTCTTAAATTGTCCAGGACGGTCTGTACTGTTGAAAGAAGCATTAACAGATGATTCATCTCAACATTTCAGTAAGTTTTATCCTGGAAGTTCTTTTTTTAATACACACTTTAATTTCCCTGTTTAATTATCTGATATATCTATTTGGGAAATATTTTGTTACTTTTCTTTACCCACGGTTATCTCAGTATCACACCCTCCCCGAAAAAGTTTGCAGAGGGATACCAGACAAATGGAAGTAACACATTCTATTAGCTTAAGAGCTTTGAAATTAGAGTTAATATAGAAATATCAACATTTTCTCAACCCTAGTTGTTTTTTTCCTTTGTTACCCACCCCATGATCCAATACAGCGGAAACAGTTCAGAGTTAGTAAAAGAGAGACTTAGACACATCTGGCAACAGCGAACAATGAAAATTCCATTAGTTCAATAGTTAGAGATGTATGTGTAAATAGGCGTGAGTGGCAAATAGAAGACAAATATAATAAATCCAAAGTGATTCCTTTTCTTTTAATTCTCCATCGTGTTCAACTACAGAGTGAGACTCTGAGACCCCCATAAGTAGTTATTCTTTCACCCCCTTTTTAGAATACTGATTATATGGAAAGTTTAAAGACTCTTCCTGGGGGAAAAATGTTTTCCAGCTGTCAAAATTTAAGCTTAGCTAATAGTAGAGCTAATTTTAAAAAGCATTGTTCCCTGATTAAGATATTTGTTCAAAAGTATGCCTTTTAATCCATTTAGATGTTTTATCACTTCCCAAATTTATTTTTCTAGAATATCACTGTACATAATATTATCTAGTAGTAATAGGTATTGTGTACATCTTGGGGAGATATACTCTCATTTTTCTAACATGTGAAATAAATGAGAATTGTTTCAACATAATTTCAATGTCACTAACTAAATTCTATAGTAGAAACATTGTCAAACTACATGAGAATACGACTCCGAATAAATATATTTATTTTGAATAATGCACTTACCCAGCACAGCTCCTAAGGAAATTCTTGGTGAAATATTCTTAGGATGGAATTTGATTTTCTGAGATTCCGCAGAAGAAATGTACCCCCAGACAAGGTGCGGAAGGGTGAAAGCTTTGCAGTAACCCTGCAGGCAGGGTGAGGTCCAGTTAGCAGAGCTTGATGATCTAAAGCAGGAGGTGACACTCTCTGCTGGAGAGAGAGGGTTGTTCTGAGTAGATTGGAAGGGTTGTCACATTGTATGTGCTCAGCAGCAGAAGGGAAACATCAGAGCTTCCTGTTACATCACTCTGACCCCGCCTGCAGTTAGTGTTAGGTTACTTTCTTTCTCAAATGGCATACCCCAGGAAAGCAGCACTCCTTTTTTATTCTGAGACAAGAGCAAGAAGCAGCCTGAACAGACAGAGATCATATGCTGTATGAATACATTGTTAGCAGCAAAAGCTGGCTGTATTTCACCTTGACTGAGTTCTGTTAGAACTTGTCAAACAGAGATGCCTATGATTTGAAGGAAATCTGAACATAGTATTCTGCTCAAAGAATTAAAGGAATTAGGAAGTGTGTGCGTGTGTGTGTGTGTGTGTGTGTGTGTGTTGAATTACACTTTACAAAGCATCAAGGGAATTTTTTAATCTAACATGTCTTTCTTCATAAAGGAACACAGAAAACTAATAACTATTTTTCCCTCATAATTAGTTCTGTGATCTAACTCTTGTTAATTTGGATCTCTGATAATCAGAGCTATTCCCTGATCAGTTTTCCACAATTAAATGATGAAACTCTATCCTGTAGGTTTTTGAACATTTTTTTTATTTTGTTCATGACATAGATATGTGTGTATGTGTCATAACCAAAACCATTGTGTGTGTATGTGTTGTGTGTGTATACATATACATACATAATTATTTTTCATTATATATAAATATATATCTTAGAGAAAATAACCTTTTGAGAACGTGTTTATACATTTAAAATAATTGCACATATTTAAAAATATTTGACTTGTTATCACCTATGAAATAAAAGAGTAATTAATACCACTACACTTATACCTCAAAATAGCCTTAACAAAAATGCCAATAATTTGTAGACTTAAATTATGAAACAAGGTAAAATATGTAACATACTTTAATGTTTTAGAAAAAGTTTTGCCTCAAAACATAAGTTTATTCTAAATGTGTTTAATAAATCATTGGAAGTTATCAGGGGAGAAAGTTTTAAATTTGAAATGAACTTTTTTTTTGAAAATATGGTGTATGTGTGAGATACAACAACAATAATAATTTCTGAAATCTAAACAGCACTAAAAGTCACTTATCTGGGCATCAATTTTCTATCTGTAAACTAGAAGAGATGTATCAAAGAATATCTAAAATCCATATATTTTTAACACTTTCAGTCAACAAATTAGGTAACATTTAGAAATACATATGATATGATGATGATTACTCAATTCTTAGTAAATCTGAAATCAGAGGCAATGAGATATTGGTGTGTTACTGCAATTCCAGAACAAAATGAGATTCTCATATTCCTTGTAGAATAACAAAGGAGGACCAGGCAACATAAATTAAAGAGAATTCACGTATTTTAAACAGTATGTTCCTGCTGACACTTTTATTACTTGGAAGAAACTTATTACACAATTATTGATCTTAAGATCAAGAGGATCAAGGTTGATAAAAATAAGTACATATAAAAATTGGATACATACTAATCTCTATCAAATTATAGTTATAAAGCTTGTAAGAAACTAACTTATACCTATTTGGTTATTGAGAAATAGAAAATAACCATAGGTTGCAAGTTTACAGAATATTGTCATTTCCAGTTAGGACTAGGTTTTGCTTTGCTTTGGGAGGCTGCTGAGATGTACTTCATTTGGAGTTATTTCTTTCAGCCCATGAGAAGAAAAGTCAATGTTGCAGATTATGACCAACTCCACAAACAGTGGCTCTTTAATCAGAATACTGACATGGATATTGCCAGGTGAAAACTTTACTGAATTCTGCTGCAGAGTGAATACACTAAGGGAACCACTAATACAAAGCACTGGGATTGGACCAAGAGACATGAGATTGCAGTCCTGGTTCTGATACTTTCTAGTGTGACCTTTGACAAAACATTTTACGTGTTGCTGTTCCCATCTTAAAATTCAGAGCAGAATCAAATACTAGACTTTAATATGTGCCTGAATGTTTACTGTCCATGTCTTCTGATCTCTCATGCTTGGTATATCATCTGACTCCTAGTAAGAGATCAAAATATAGCTTTTGAATTTAAGTTATAAAAAACTAAAACTTTTGCCAATAAGTTTGCAAAAGTACTAATATTTTTTCTTCAAGAGTCATTGATTTCATTTGCCCAACACTAGTAAAGTCTAGGGAATAAAAAAATCTATGCTTTGGACTTATGTCCTAAGAATCTGAAACCAACCCTGTTTCTCCTCTACTATACATCCTCTTTCTCCTTTACTAATACTACACTAAATGGGAAGGCTAATAGAGGCTATAGTATTTATATTTAAATTATTGTTCAGGCACATGTTTATACTCCATGAAGTCCCTTGGATAATTTTTATTACTTATCATTTAAAAGCCTTATTTAGAAATAACAGGCAAACTGCATCCCACTAATCAGATTCTAAATTGCCATTTTATAAACTCCAGATGAAATAAATGGCATGAGGACTTTCAGGGAGCCACTCTGGTTATGAAGGGACAGGTGAAAAGATGGATCTCAACACTGAAACATGACAACAGATATTTGGGAAAAATGTAGTAGAACAAAGTGAAAGCATTTCAATAATCATTGAGGTGATTCTTAACCAGTGAGGCATTAATCAATATATTAATTTAGCCTTATGTATTTTATTTATAAAATAATTTTTTTCCAGAACAGATGATTAAAGACACTTGCAATCATTTAATAAGTGATCAAACCTATATTTTGAGCTAGACACTGTACTAGCTGTGTTGGGGAATTAAGAAAAAAATAGGATGTATTCTGTTATCTAGTTTATACAGCATAGATTGACGAGCACATGAGGAATCAAGTGCCAAATTCTCTGCAATTAACAACTAATGTTGCAAACGCAGAGTCTAGATGTAACCATGCAGGATGCTGTCAATAAGGTTTTCTATAGAACTCAGGAATGATGTACAATGCAGAATGAAATATATGATAATAATTAGTCATGCTTGCCCATTTCAGAATCCTAGACACAGATTTGTGCCTACATTTGTGGTCCCATCTAAGGCACATGAGAGCCGTAGTCTACCAGTAATGAGTACCAATTACCATGTGAAATGCACTTTGACTAACACTCAGGAGGAGATTATCTCAAAATATCTGGATTACTGTTTATATTATTTGACTAACTTAGTCAAATTAGACCAAAAATGTGGTTTGGGTTGAACTGACCACTTATTTTGAATTCGTGTGGCTACTGCCTTGGAGCATAGTTCTGCCACAAACAAAACAAAACAAAACAAAACAAAACACTTTTAAATGAAACATATTATGAACAGACTGTCCTTCGTGAGAGTGCAAGAAAGAACTTTAAAAATTATTTCTATGAAGTTTTTCAGGTATTATTGTGAATTAATAATTCCTCTGTGTTCTCAACTGTTGGAAAGTCATTACTTAGAAAATGTATGCATCAACAAAATTATGTATACCATGCATTGTTTAAAATGAACCAATAATTTGGGGAGAAACACAATTTTTATAATCTTTAAATCAAAAAAATCCTAGTAAGGAAGTCGACCTGACCTTCTATTATTTTACTTAAATTGCTTAACATATTTAAAGTTATTTTATTACTAAATGAATTGCATTTAGTAGAAGGACCCAGATCTGATGGCTGAGCCATTGAAAGTGAATATGCTATTTTCCATTATTAAAACCAAAGGGCTGATTTCACTCTAATTTTACACATAATTTATCATTTCAAGGAGATCTTGATGTTGTTTTTAAAACATTTACTATAAATACAAATTTGAAAAGAACAGAAAACTTTAAATTTGAAGTGAGTACCATGACATCAGGTCCCTATATGGATAAATAAAACTATTTTACTAGTTTATATAGAGTATTTCTTTCAGTATTTTATAATGTGTTTCCCCAAGAAAGTCAAACAACATATCAGTAACAATTGGCTACAAACCTGCCTATTCTTTTCATTGATTCTTATGAAGTTCTGATGGATTTGGATCTTCTAAGGAACTCAATATTTTCTTATAGATATTAATGAGTGTTTGAGCCTCTCCTCCTCCAAAAGGGCTAACTGTTGCTAGAATTAAAAGCTAAGACTGGCAAATGAGATATGTCATGGACTAATTAAAGATTAATTTTAAAATACAATAAAATTATAAATGCTCACAAAATGAACTTTCTGAGGATGAAGTCCCCTAAGCAGGGTGATCATGTGCCCCAGTTTGCTAGGGCAGTTCCAGTTTATATATTTATATTCAAAAGTGTCCTGGTTTGGATGAAAAATTATATATGGTCACCCTAGCTATACTTATCCATATTGCACTGACCAGTGGTACATAAATACTGAGAGTGAGTAATTCATCTGGGAAACTAGAATCGCTTTTCCCAGAAGAGTTTAAAATAGTTCTTATTTCTAGGATAGTATTAGTTGGCATTGAAAAAGATGCCCTTTTCATCGCTGGATATGTATTGCGAACTTATTCTGAAATGCTTCTTATTTGCTGAATATCCATCTTCATTGTGAAAATAAATGGTTTATTTAATTTTGTGTTTATGCATGTTGACCTAAGCAACATTTGATTAAGTGACCACATCTTACATTTTGCTTAAAAAATTAATTATTAAGTTCTAAGAATGCCAAATAGTATGAATGTTTTCCCAGTACAGACTATTTTATTCAGCTATTGTCATATTTATATAACTTGTAAAATTATTAGCAATTTATATTTTCTTTTCAATAATTTATTTGTGTTTAACATCACTCTATCATACACAGTGAAAGCTTTTAAATATAAAGTAGTGTGGAACTATATATAATGCATATATTAAAGAATAATGCAATGTATTTGCCTAAGAATTCTTAACACCTTTGAGAAAGTATCATTTTTTTTTAATACTTAGCTTTGAGGAGTTGCGTATCTACAGTCTCATCCTGCCATCTAGTGTTAAACATTCTCAAATTGCCAAAGTTGCTCTCTTAAGTGAAATAATAATGGAATTCTGTCCTTTTTTTCTTTAAATAAAAATCCCAATAACTAGGGAAGATTTCTAAGAAAACAATCTGATGCACATGATGACTAGAGTTATAGTGGGCATGTACTTATGGTAGCTATACAATTAAAATATCCTTTTATATACAGCAAAAAGAATATGTACTTCATACAGTATTTAGATGCAAAGGCAAACAATCATTAAATAAATATTAAAACATGAGTGAAACATTACAAATTAAAATGACATACCACCTTTTTTCTTCCAATGAATGTACATATCACATATATGTAACATACATACATTTAAATATTTGAAATGATCTAAAGCAGGACAACTCTGAAGCCTATGGCTACGTTAAAGTGGATTAACTCCTACATATCTGATCAGGAATACAAATCAGATTTTCAAAAGCTCACAACAGAGTGAAAAGTGTCTTTCACATTTGATAAACAAGGACCTCACTGTATTCAAGCATGAAAGATATTTGTTTTACCACTCTGTGTTAGGGAAAAAAATCAATGATTAATTGGTTATAATCCTGCCAGTCTGGCTTAATACAGCTGATATTTGAGAGACAGTATTTGGGGGCATATTAATTCCCCCTGAAATCTACCTTTCTAAACAGTTGTATCATCAGAAAGCAAGGTTTCTGAACTAGAGCCATCCATTGGATGTTAACTGATCATCATATTAATTGATCATCTGCCATGTACCAAGCATTTGGATGGTTACTGGGAGTACAAAATTGGATAATAGGGACATGGTCCCTGCTCTCAAGGAATTTAGTTTCTATCCTCAGGTAAACATTTAGGGAAATACACTTATTTTTACTCATATTGCTCAAATACTCCAATTGCTTAAAAGCAATATGTTCAATGACTGAAACACATCAGGACTGAGTGGATAGGAAGGTAGGATGGAGGGAGGACATACTTCTTGCAGAAGAGCATTTTCTCTGAAGGTAATAATTACTCTGGAACCTAAAAGTCAAGAAATATGAGGTATTCCATGGATTAGAAAGGAGTCTGTTCTCCGTAGGGCCCAGAAGCAGAGATTGAGAGAAGGATTTAGGTTCCCACAATTTACTGAAGGAGTGCTCTTTAGACTTTAGGAAAAAGCATTAAGGGAGGGAATGAAGCAGGACTGGAAGAAGAATGAGGTGAGCAAGCATGCGGTCTCAGGTAAAATCTGGATTTGGCCTAATGCATAAGGCTAGGGCTCTGGAGTATAAATTGCCTGTCAGATTTGTCCTCCCCTGCTGCACAGGAGTCTGTCTTTTCATAGCTTCTTCTTAGTCAGTCCTTGTGTGAAGCGCTCTGGGAGAGGGAAACAACTTCTAGGGAAAGTAACTACTATCAGCTGAGGACAATTTGCAGAAGGACGCAGCTGGGAACTATTAGCAGCCAGTTCTCCCAGCAACAGGGAGGTGAGTGCACCAGCACAGTACGGGTGGTAAACCAAAACAAAGCTGACTCGGAATACTACTGCAAGTAAGCAAAACCTGTCCAAGTGCTGCACCTCGATTGTTCCTAGAGTCTGGAGATCAGTGAGCAAGAAGAGAGTTGCAGGTGAGTATATCAGGACATAGTAAGTAGGGCCATGTAGGTTGTGATAAGGAATTTGTATTTTAATCTATTTGCAATGATCATGCACTCCAAATCAAGTTTTATGCTTTATTCTGTGAGGCTGGGTGGGACTGGGGTGGTGGGGGTGGCGTGAGTAGGCAAGTACAAAACCTTTCCCTGAGAAATGTTTCTATGTCTTTCTGCAAAGTTATTAGGAAGTTAATGTCTGCAGTGTCGACCATGGTCCCTTATATATGGTATCCTTAAAATGCATTTTTCATGGTATTTGTGACTATTCAGAAAAAAAATACTATGGTTGGAGGACCCTCTTTTTTTGGATTAATTGTAAGGAAGCAGAAAAAATAGATTCAACTTTGAGTTGTATTAATTAGTGTATCTTTAAGTACTTAATATCTAGCAGTGCTTCTGTGGTCTCTGCTCTGTTTTAGGGGAAGTTGAGGAAGAAGAGTAGCATTGTTGATGACTGGCGTTTTTCCAGAAATATGCTGTATGCTTTAGACATTTTCTTTAACTCTGAATAAGATTTTATTTTCACTTTTCAGGTGAGGAAATAGAATCTTAGTAAGTTTACACAACTGGATAAATTGGTAGAACTGGAACTTGAAACTTAAGTTGTTTAGTTTTCAAACCAGTCCTCCTTCTTCGTGACATTATGAGTAAAGTATTTAATCTGGCAAACTACTTCAGATATTTCTGGGAGAAAACTGTATGGAATATAATTCAAATGATATTAGCTACTGGAGTTTCAGTTAGATGATTCTGCACTGAGAAAAAGAAAATAATGAGTAGTAGCAATATAGGAAAACACAGAACAGCGTTCAGAAAGTTTGCATTAAAGCATCACCAGACGCAGATGTAGAGAATGGACTTGAGGACACGGGGAGGGGGAAGGGTAAGCTGGGATGAAGTGAGAGAGTGGCATGGGCATATATACACTACCAAATATAAAATAGATAGCTAGTGGGAAGCAGCTGCATAGCACAGGGATATCAGCTCGGTGCTTTGTGACCACCTAGAGGGGTGGGATAAGGAGGGTGAGAGGAAAATGCAAGAGGGAGGAGATATGGGGATGTATGTATACGTATAGCTGATTCACTTTGTGATACAGCAGAAACTAACACACCATTGTAAAGCAATTATACTCCAATAAAGATGTTTAAAAAAAAAAAAGCATCACCACTAGCTTGGCTATTTTTCTATTCAAATATATTTATAATCTGGTTTCTATCCAAAGCACACATTTCCAATATTACTCATATATGAATAATAGCATAAGTTTCTGAATATTTGGAAGGATGACACAAGGAATAATGGTGATCATTTTTTAAACTTAAAATTTCTTAGAAACATAAGATATAGTTAAATACTTTAATATGAGTTTTACATAGGTTCATTATAAAAATAAAAACATTCACTGCTTTTTACCCCTTTTACCCATGTTCCATATTAAAAATTTTATAGCACCTCTTAGGCAATTATCTCAAAAACAAATTATTAAAAATTTCTAAAATTCTAAATATAAAATTTTTACATTTTTCTTCATTAATCTTGTTAACAGTAAAACTACTTAATCTCATTTCTCATTTTAAGAAATTGTTACTTTAGCAAACAAAATTTACCTAAAATTTCCTACTCTAACTTTTAATTGCCTAATTTATTTGAATAATTCTTACAGCTCAAACTACTTTTTAAAACTTTGGGAAATAATAAATATTCAACACATTTTAATATCAATAGCTATCATCTTATGGATACTTACGGTGCAGCAAACACTATGCTAAATACTTTCCATGTGTGCTCTCATTTACCCTCATAATCATTTCACAGGCAAAGAAGAGAGAGTCAGGCTTATTGAGTACAAATCCAAATTGGTTTGAATCCAAATCCTATGCTGTTTATTATTGCATTTGATTTGGTGTTTTATGTTTTTCTTCTACAATACTTAAAATATTCTTCATTTGTGTCTGACAGTTTACTGGCAGCCAGTAGATAAAGAGAAACTGTGGGATTTACTGGATTTTAAAGATTTTCTTCCCAATTAAA
Source organism: Globicephala melas (assembly GCF_963455315.2). NCBI lineage: Eukaryota > Metazoa > Chordata > Mammalia > Artiodactyla > Delphinidae > Globicephala > Globicephala melas. The sequence continues at coordinate 46,256,143 of NC_083320.1, read as the reverse complement.
TGATGGTATGTATGTGTGTGTAGCTTGTGAAGGAGAAAAATAAAGAGAATATGCAAAAGGTTGAATAAAATTTTTCCTAACGTATACTTAGCTTTATAATTCCACAAACTTTCTCATCGAACAGTGACAGATATTTTGAGTAAAAAAAAAATGGTAATTGTTTATTTCTTCATCTCTGGAGTAGAAACTTCTTGGCAAGATGGATCATTTAGGTAGCTCACAGCTGTTTGCATTTTGAAACTCTCTGGAAATCTCCCTAGAGTGATTTACAAATTTTGTAGAACATTCTTTTGAGAATAGGGAATACGTTAAAAAAAAATTGACTTTTGAAGGTCAAAATTCTTGCTTTCTGATTCCAAAAATTGACTAAGAAGGAAGTATTGAAAGTTTCCTCTGACTTCTAACTTGAGAGCACCTGCAGCTTAAGAAAAGCGGTCAGTAAATTGGAATTACACTCTTTATGAAAATACAGATTAAATATGGATTAAAACCCCAAAGACACTCAGGTTCATAACTGACTTAGCTGATATTATCTCATGATAAATGAAGAAGAGCAAATTATCAGTAGTGTTGACAGAAATGGCTTAATTTTGGTTCAATTGAATTTGCTTAAAACTTATTAGTTAGAATAAATTGTAGATTGAAATAAAATATTTTGGTACTTGAAATAATTTACGCTTCACTAAATTTTGCTAGCTCTTTCAAGAATTATTACAAAAAGAGATTAAATACTTTATCATAAGCAAAAGCCAAATGTTAAGGCATTCAGAATCTTCCAAAGTGAGTGGGCCCCCTGTAAAGTAGTAACTTGGAAGCTTGTCATAAAAAACTTCTGTTGTTTATGGACTAATCAGGCACTGAAAAAGAAAATCTGTTGCAGGTGTAGTCAGTTTAGATAAGGCAAGCTGCATCCACATAGGCTAGTTTTGGAGGAATATAGCAGACCACTGAAAATGACTTCCTTAATCTACATGGAATGCGGTTATTACCAACAGAAGAGCCTGGCCAGTGTTGACTTTTGTTTTTTAGTCACAGAACATCTTCACATTTGTTTTGGCTTACCATGTATCGGTGTTGGAGGCTTTAAAATAGAGAACATTTTTATAAAATTCTAAAATGCCAAACTGGAAGAATTTTTATAAGCAGTCAAGTCCAAAACACTATTTCTAAATATGAGTAAATGTGGGGTAAACAAATTAGATGACAAACAAATTCATCCACCAGGTAGTGTCAGTATTTGTATAATAAACAATATCTCTTAGTTCACACTTCAGAACTTTTCCCCACAGCCTCTGATGGAAAGTGAAAGCCTTAAACAACTTTACATTTATTTTAGTTAACATCTATTTTTCAGCTAAGCACTCCAGGCACATAATTGAAAGATCAATTAGTACTAAATGTGTATAACAAGTAAAGAGCTATTCCTCATCCCTCAGACTTCCACATCCAACTTTTTTCTGGCTTCCGTCAATTCTTGCCATTGAGAGGCACAATTCCTTTTTTTATTTCTGCTTCTCTGTATGTGACCTATTCCTCCATATTTTCCCCTGTTCTTTAGAATTTTCTCATCTGTAGTGTTTGAAATTTCGTGTGTGCATGTGTGTGTGTGTGTGTGTGTATGTGTAGGGAGTGTGCTGGGTAGGTTTCCCTTTGTTGAATACAATATCCCATTTCAATAAAGGAAACATGTTAGTTCTATAAAATTTCCCTCCCCTCAATTTTATCTCTTCTATTTTTGTAGAACTTCTATTACAACAAGTTTGGGCTCTTGAATTGAATTCCGAATTTTCTTACTCTTTTTTTCCTCTCCCATTTTCCTTTTCTATGGCTTTTTCCTTCTATAGCTTAGATATTTTCATCACTTTTCTCTCCAATTTCTTAATTTTAAAAATGTTTATTGTATTTTAGTGTTTTTTCTTCATAATCTAGTGTTCTTTCTCTGCAAATACTAATTATAAGGGTTACAATAAATAGAAAGGTATTTAGCTTTTTTTACATCCCTCAATAACATATTGAATTTTTCTGTGGGGTTTTTCTGTAAAGGTCATTTACACATCTTTTGTGGGATTTACTGTTAAGTAGATTAGGGTTTTTGTTCTATTGTCACTAGTATGTATTTTCTGTTTTTCTTTTTTTAAATTTATTTTTAATTTTATTGCTATTTTCCTATTTAGCCTACAGAAATACTATCGATTTCATATGTTAAAATTGCATAAAGTAATCTTGCTGAACGCCAGTGTTCTGTTGTTTTAGATTCTCTTGGATTTTCAATTATGACAAGCATATTATATGCAAATAACTAATATCATGGTAATATTTATACCTAATTTCTGTTTCTTGTCTTTTTGCTTTGACTGTAAAACTAAGCCTGGATATGTTAATAGCAATGGTAATAGAGAGCATCTTGCTCCTGTTCCTGAGTTTAATGAATATGTTTCTAAAAGTTTACTCCGAAGTATTATATAATTTTTGGTAGATATCCTTTACCAGATTAAGGACGGTCTCTTCTCCTAAATTTGCTAAATTTTTAAATCATAAAACAAGTATCAAATTTAATCAAATGATTTTTCTTTATATATTGAAAATGATAATTTGGCTTATACTTTTTATTAATATTTTTTCATTACATTAAACAACAATCTCATTTGAACCATCTTTATATTTCTTGTAAATCATCAGTATTATTGGTTTTTCCTTTTGCCTCAAATAACAATATGGCTCAGTTACTGACCCTGTCTTTAAAAAAATTTTATATTTTCATCATGGATATTTGCTTTATTTTTGATTTATAAAAATACTACATTACAGTATATTTATCTTACTGAGTTTGTTTATGTCCCTTCAAACTTTGTGCCTGAGGCAAGTGTCTCACTTGTCTCACTCTACTCCCAGCCCTGCCAGTCAGATCACATATTTCAGATAGTGCTGATACCAACCAGATATTTGGGACTAAATTTGTGAATCAAATCTGGTCAGTCAGAAAGTTACATTTCTCTAAACATGGCATTTGGCTCAAGGCTGGCCATAAGACATTTGGGTCAAAGAGAGGGAGGCCAGGATTTGTTTTTGTTTTTAAGTTAAGATTTTTATTATTATTATTACTGCTACTACTACTATTATTATTATTAAAGCAGTTTTAGATTCACAGCAAAATTGAAGGAAAGGTAGAGTTTTCCCATGTCTCCTCTACCATAACACATGCATAGCCTCTCCCATTATCATTATCCCTGACCAGAATGTTACATTAGTTACAGTTGATGAACCTACATTGACACATGATCACCCAAGGTCCATAGTTTACATTATGGTTCACTCTTGCTGTTGTACATTCTATGTTTGGACAATATACAATGACATGTATCCATCATTATGGTATCATACAGAGTATTTTCACTGCCCCCCAAATCCTCTGTGTTCTGTCTATTCATCTCTTCCTCCCCCATGCCCCCAACCCCTGGTAACCACTGATATTTTTACTGTCTCCATAGTTTTGCCTGTTCTAGGCAAATGCCATATATTTGGAATCATACAATATGTAGCTTTTTCAGATTGGCTGTTTTCACTTAGTAATATGCATTAAGGTTCCTCCATGTCTTTCCATGGCTTAGTAGTTCATTTCTTTTTCGTGCTGAATAATATCACATTGCCTAGATGTAACAGAGTTTATCCATTCATCTACTGAAGCACACCTTAGTTGCTGCCAAGTTTTGGCAATCATGAATAAAATTGCTATAAGTATCTGTGTGCAAGTTCTTACATGAACATACATTTTCAACTCCTTTGGGAACACCAAGGAGCATGATTACTGGATGGTATTGTAAGAGTATGTTTAGTTTTGTAAGAAATTGCCATGCTGTCTTTCAAAGTAGCTATACTGTTTTGCATTCCTACCAGCAATGAATGAGTTGCTCTTGCTTTACCACATCTTTTCCAGCTGTTGGTGGTGTAAGTGTACCTTATTCAACCATCCTAATACGTGTGTAGCTCACTGTTGTTTTAATTTGCATTTCCATGGTGACATATGATGTGGAGCATCTTTTCATAAGCTTGTTTGCTGTCTGTATATCTTCTTTGAGGTGTCCGTTAAGGTCTTTGACCCATTTTTAATAGGGTTATTTGTTTCCTTATTGGTGAGATTTAAGAGTTCTTTGTATATTTTGGATAACAGTCCTTTATCCAATGTATGTTTTGTAAATATTTTCTCCCAGTCTGTAGCTTGCCTTCTAAGCTCTTGATATTTTGCAGAGCAGAAGCTTTTAATTTTAATGAAATCTAGCTTATCAATTATTTCTTTCATGGATCATGCCTGAGGTCAGGACTTTATTTCAATTCTTTGAGGTAAGAGAGTACAAACTTTTCTAGAAAACTTTACTCTGAGAGGATGTGGGACTTAAATTCTGGAAGTCATCTTGAAATCCTGTGAGATTAGAAAATAAAGGCAAAAAATGTTGGGCAGCAGAATCAGAGGTGAAGATAGATTGAATTCTGATGACAATATGAGGCCCTGAATCCAACCATAATGCAGTCAGATACCTTTGACTTTTTCAATTTTTGTGATAAAAAATATCCCTGTTTTGTTTCAGACTGTGTGGGCCAGAATTTTTCTCATTTGTAAGCAAATTGATGAAGAGATCATACCTGTTGTCCTAAAGCTCTATTTTATTTATTGTTACGTTATATGATTAAATGCCTGTGCACCTCTCTCTCTTTGGTAAGATGAATTATCATGTATTATTACTCCCTTTAAAAGTGGTCTGAATAATCCTAGCCAAGACTTCAGCTATGTGGTTAGAATAGTTCAGAGGTTGGGCCTGAGCGGCTGACAAGATCAAGGTTTCCGGTTCTGCAAAGCAGAATGCAGGGAAGGCAACTAAGATGTGTCCATGTTCAAGTCCTTGAGAAAGAACTAAAAGTCAAAAATTGGAGAGAGTAAATACAAACGCTAACTTCATGAAAACGAGACAAGAGCAGGAAGAGCTGGTGAAAAAATCAGAAAGTCCCCTAAATAATTGGTTACTTTAATGTCATATTCTTCCTTCTTCTGGTATAAAAATTGGACAGGCCTCCTTCAATAGTCAGGATCGGAAGTCATTTATATAATATATTGTCATATGATATATATTTAAATATATTTGTACAAATATGAGATGATTGGTAGAAATATATATGGAATAAATTAAATGTAGAATATATGGATTATAAGGCATAGCACACTAATTTGCTGAGTAAGAAATCATAACACATGGATGCCCATTTATAACTGAAAGGATTATTAGCAAATTCCAATTAAAGGAGGTAAGTAGAGTGGAGCTTGTGGAATAATTTTTTTCTTTGTCTTAGAACTCTTTATCTTTGGAATAACTGAAGAGCATTAATTTTTATTTTTTGAAGTATAAAAAACTCATGAGTATAACAGTCATACTTTACTATTCAGGATAATATATTTTATTTCTTATACTGTAAAAAATAAAATCATTTGAGCAATTTTCAGCATACATGGTTAATTTTGAACAGAGAATAAACAAAGTCGGTAAATAAGCATTATATGCTGTATAATGTAATTCTATATAAAATTCACAGTTAGATGCATTTGATTATGCAAAATAAGGGAAAACAATACCACCAGCGACAATCTTACTTAAAAACACAGTAAACATAATATTCACATGCATTAAACATTGCAAACCATCTCTCAGTGTGTGTCTTTCTTGACTAAGTAATGAAGCCATGAATAGTTGTTGGCGAAAATAGTCAACTCACCAATGTGCTGTTTATATGTCCTTGGTAGCAACTTGCAACTTGGCCTAGGGAGACTTTACCCTTTATTTAAAGCTATCGCTATCCATGTATAAAAGATAACAGGAATATTTCACAAGAGATTTTGATTTCCAAAAGTTCCAAATTCCACAGCAGAGACTCAGTTTAAGGCAGTTACTTATGTATGAATATTTGAAATCAAGATATAGAAATTTTCTTACGTGAACAAATTGACACTATTTTTCAATGATATAATTTTTATGCCATAGGGTGTATATTAGAACTTTTCATATTATGCCTCAAAATACAGTGATTTTATAGTTCACATCAGCTGTACCCTGACTTCACATGAATGGTCTGGAGGGGATCATATTTTTAAATAAAAAATCAGCATGAATAAACTAAGTAACTAAACATATATTCAGTGATCAGTGAATACCACTTTAAATTGAAATAGTCATGAAAGAGTAGTGTAGGTAAGTGCAAAAATATATATAAATATATCAAAATTGAGGGATGGGGTGGGGTTAAGTACCAATTACTGAGTCATCGAAGGTTTGAGTGGTGGAGAAATATATGAATTAATTCTTAAGTGGTTTCCAAGGTTTGGGGAAGGAAAAGGAGTGAATAGGTAGAGCAAAGAGGATTTTGAGGACAGTGAAAATACTTCGTTTGATACTGTAAATGGTGGAATCATGTCATTACACATTTGTACAAACCCATAGAATGTACACCAAGAGTGAACTATAATGTAAACTGTGGACTTAGAATGATTATGTTTTGTCAATGTAGTTTCATCAGTTGTAATAAATGTCCCACTCTGTTGCAGGATGTTGATAATGGTGGAGGCCATGCATGTGTAGGGTCAAGAGTTATTTGGGAAATCTTGAAATGTCCTCTCAATTTTGCTGTGAACCTAAAAGTGCTCTAAAAAAATAAAGCTTAAGGAAAAATTTAAAAAAGAAAAGAATTAAATTAATAATGATATGAAGAATGAAGTAGATGTAAAAAGCCTGGGAGTTAGATGAACTTTATGAAAAAGGAAGCGTTAGTGTTTAGAAACTGATTGGAAGTAGTATATGAGGGAAAATAAGAAATCAAAATGGGTTCAAACTTTCAAACCTGAGGAGCAGGCAGAATTATGATACTATTGCTAGAGAGAAGTAATTAAGCTAAACTAAATGGATAAAGTGGTTAGTTGTTTCTAGATGACAAGTTCAAATTTTAATGTGAAATTTGAAGTGAACATCATAGAATCTGAAATATCTAGAAGGCTGTTGAGATGTCAGACTGTACATGACTCAGCAGAGAAGGAAAGGTATAGATCTGGATAAAGTGAATTAACTCCAGAGAAATGTTAGTTAAAAGCCTGAGAGTGCATAACACATATGTTTTCTAGTAGAATCTTCCTTGCTGATAATTTTCTCTTCCTTTTCTACAGAAATAACATGATTTTGTTTTAAAAGCATGAATTACTGGTTGCTTTGTGTGCAAAGCCTAATTATAAATGAATAGGTTTCAGGAGTTTTAAATATACTTGCTATTTTTGGTAAGAGAAAAGTTTGTCAAGCAATAAAATTAGGAAGTACATAAACAATTTCCTTTTGATTGCCACTAAGAAATTCCCTTTCCCACCAAGTCTTTTCTTATCATGATCTGTATTTAACACACAGCTATTCAGCCGTCTTTACTGATATGATGAGCCATAAGCAAATAAAAGTTACATCAATCAAAATCAGGCAGGCACATGATGTAGAGTTGACTTTCTTTGTTCAGATATGGTTTGGCTCAAGATTGTTCAAGGTACTGGTTAATGCAAAAGGAGAAAAAGTATGTCTAGGGAGGGAATCACATGACAGAATTCTGTTATTACCAGCTCTTTCCAAATAAGTGATCTTTCCAAATTGAGTGATCTTTATCAGAAGAAGATGCTTGCCACTATTTTAGATGTGAAACCCCAAAACCACTTGATCTTTAATAGTTGTATTTCTTAATCTGGACATAGGCTGTAAAAAATATAATTGTATACATGATCAAAACAAATAAGTGACAACATATTCTCAAATAGGATGATCACCAAATGGTAAAATGGACTGATTTGATGTCAGTTGTATGATAAATTGTAGTTATGGCAGATAGTTAGAAAGGGATTGAGAGAATAATAAGTTCATAGTAGACAGTTAATAAGTTATAGCCATAGAATAAGCAATTTGACCAGATAAGTAAAGGAACTCTGATGCAAATGCATTAAGAGCAGGTAATATATGCATAGAAAATTCATGAAAAATTCATTAAAAAGATTTCAGGTGAGAAAAAATAGGAATCATAATGAAAAGTTTTATCCAAAATATTTAGTAGAAATAATGTTGTAATGTAACAAATTTATATCTTTTTAACAAAAATTTCTTCATATACTATTTTCACTGGCTGCTTCTTTCTTTTTCTTTTGGTTTTAATTAATCCCCCTTTTGATATTCTTTGGATAAAACCTAAAAAGGAAGATAAATAAATTTATGCATGATAAAGTAACAACATAATAAAACATTTAATCTAAAATTTCTTCAAATTATCTTTTAATGTTTAAAACCAAAAAACATGTAACTGGTTTAAAAGTCTTTAATTTGTCTATATCTTTGTGTAAACAACCTCTTTCTAAGGATGTCACTTTGCATAAATGGGTAAACGTTATTGATTTTTATTATTCACCTTGAGCTACAAAATAATACTCATTTTATTAAAGTGGACATGTGGCTATGTAGAGTTATAGATGATTTTTATTTACATATTAATACTCTATAAATATGCAACATTTTTATTGTCAGAAGAAAATAAATACATTAAAGTTTTGTGCATTAGAAAGCTTAAAGATATTTTGGTATAATCCTTTAAAATGAAAGCTTAGTATGTAAATATTAAAAGATAAAATATTTTGTTTAAAATTGATTTTTTTCTATGAAGACACATTAAAAGGAATTACAGTTAACATATCTGGCAATATTATCAAAATGTAGTTGAAAAGGAGACACTTAGTTAAATAATAATACTGTTTCTTATCATAAATAGAACTCATTTCATACTTTCATAGATTAAAATTCATTCATAATTTCAATATAATTATTATCTTAAACACTAGTGAATTAATAGGAAGAATGTCCTCTATACCTTTTTTACAAGTCTTAAGACACGCTTTTTTAGAGGTAAAATTGTTTTCATTCCCTCCACATCCACTGTACTTAAATGGGCGGCATTTCCCAATGATTGAATTGTAGTAGAATCTACTCTCATTGGCTTGACATAATCCTCTGTCTGCTGGGCTCAGACACCAGGAGGGGCCATAAAATTCTAAAAACATCAAGAAAACATGGTAAGCCATATATGATAGTTAATCTGAAACTTTCATATTTATTGTTTATAGATTAGTCTTGTGGCATGTTTATGTAAAACAGTAATCTGAATGAATTAAAGTAACAAAATTCATGTATTTCAATTCCAGGAAAATGTTTAACCAATCTCCAAGTGTCCACTATACTGACACCTTTCTCCAATAAATGTAAAAGTAGGTACATTTGTTAAAGGAAAGTGCCGGGATTACTCTTTATGTGACAAAACTAGTTGTACATAATACAAACAACCACTATTCAACAATTTAATTTGTGAAAATTTATTAACCATATCAATTTTTTAAAAAATTATCATTGTTTACATATCATTTGTTCATGAGTATTCAACTTTGCAAAACAAGTCCTGATGAGCAAAATCCTTACTCATTGTATGACACAAACTGAAGCTGAGAAAGAGTTCTTTCCCTGACTAAAGTTCTGAATGATATAACATATCACAATTTAAAGCGCAGGGAATCAGGTATAGCAAATTCTACCTTAAGCTTTGGAAAAGCTCAGAAGAGATGATCTGGCTTAGTAATAAAGTTTTCTTGTGAATTGAACCATCAGTTCTAGATGAGTTAGATATTTTTGCAAAGGAAGGAATATTGCTAAAGGCAGGAAAGATCAAACATTTACAGGTTTAAACCAGACAGACAGGCTGGTCTGTCAATGGGACCAACCACTTTCAAAAACAGAAGGAAAAAAAACATGCAATTAGGGTAATGAAAGGATAACTCATTTCCTTAAGGCGAAGCAGAAAAATGGTTTCAGCCCAATGATAATTTTTAGCTCCTTCTGGAATTCCTGTCAGTGAGGGGAAGCTGGTACTCTTCAGTAGCAGAGCTAAACTGCTTGATATTATTGGTAAATCAGTACTGCAGGTAAATTGGTGGATGGTCAGGAATCAATAAAAGAGAGCTTTAGTGGCTTTGCCAAATAGTGAGATGTGGTACAGCAAATGCAGATGAAGAGGATTTGCTAAATGTACATCACTGGCAGAAAACAGAACTTTGAGGAATCCAGTAGCAATGAAGGCAAATAGGTTGTGCAAAAAAGCAAGAAGTGGTTTGATGGCAAGTGAACCCCAGGTGAATAGACTAAAAGAGAAATAAAACAATTTGAGAAAAAAATGAAAAAGATCTTAAATTGATAAACACAATTTTATAACCTCCTGCCTTCTATGTATTTAAATATTAGAGTGTCTTGATATAACGTCTCATGTAAAGAGAAATTCTGGAACATATAAGAGAAGCAGTGGGAATACTATGGGAATAATTTATGATAAAACATTTTAGAAAGGTGACATTTTCTGTCAATTCAAGAACTGAAATCACATTAAAAATTTTTGTATTATTTAGTCTTTGACTAGGTGTGTAGACACTGATTTTTTTTTTTTTTTTTTTTTTGCGGTACGTGGGCCTTTCACTGTTGTGCCCTCTCCCGTTGTGGAGCACAGGCTCCGGACGCGCAGGCTCAGCGGCCATGGTTCACGGGCCCAGCCGCTCCGCTGCATGTGGGATCTTCCCGGACCGGGGCACGAACCCGTGTCCCCTGCATCGGCAGGCGGACTCTCAACCACTGTGCCACCAGGGAAGCCCTAGACACTGATTTTAAAAGAAACTCCTAGGATCTATAAAACATCATTCAAAATCATGTAGTCTAATTTATGTTTGGCCTCACCCCATTTGGGGGTTACAGTGCATGATTATTGCCATCATAAATCACATTTAAAATGTACTTGGTGAGAATGTGTGCTTAATTTTTTAGAAAATGTCAAGGTCTTTTTGCCCCAACAATGGCTCAAGTAAGAGGAAATTTCTAACAACCTAGGAGAGATATGTTCTAATTGAGTCCAATATTGTGCAAGCTTTTCCAATAGGTATGTTGTGGATTCTCATTAATCCACAGCCAAGAATATGAGATGACGAGATGGTTATCAGTTGCCACCACTTCTAATTCCATGAGTCATCCAAAGTCATCACCCATGTTCAGAAACAAATGAAATACCCCACAAGCAATTAGCCTGATTTGAGAAACAGAGAAAACAGAGGAAATTGCTATTCTTTGAAAAATTATCCTCAGAAAGCACCCACAGATGCTTCATAGTATATGTGTAAGTATGATGATATGATTTATACATCAATTTCACTTTAGCATTTTGTACACAAGATGTCATTAGCCCACAGTAAGTTGAAAATAATAATATGGATGTACTTGTAAGTTGTACACTTCTTTTCAAATGTTAGTTATTATGTCTTAATAGCAATGCCCTACCTAAAGTGCCTTATTCCGGGACAGAGAGAGTTTTCTGATGACAGGGAGCAAAATCATCCTTCTTTTTGCTTAAAACCTAGAGTAAAACTGGCCCCATAACAAAATCAATGCCATTTCAACTTGAGCAAAAGTTGGCTTGGATATCTGGGGCTACAGTCCCTAGATTAAAGGTAACAAGGGATGTGTCTCTGTTACCACAGGCCAGGAGCCTCAAACATCTTGTGAAAGCTAGAACCAAAATGATCTCTCCAGTGGGATCTGAAACCATGGAGCATACACCACAGTTTTGGTGGAGAGAGGTACTGCAGCGTCTGTATTCCTTTGGCGACCCAGTCTTCCAACAGTTTGCCACTGAAAAGAGCATGTTTTGCCAACAGTTTGCCAAAGAAAGAGCATGAAGAAGGCAGGGGATTAGTTTGAAAGCAAACAGACAGTTGACAGCACAGATCCATCAGAAAGAGTTTTTCTACCTGTTAAATTGTCCCAGGCATCAGATTGCCTCTACCCGAAGCTCTTTGTGACTTCTGAATCAGAGGATGTGTGGAATGCTGCTTTCTGACAGCCTGGCATCTGGTGTGCAGACTTGAATTGTCCCTCTTACCAGATAGCAGCTCCTACTCAGAAAGTGTCTGTCCATGACTGACCCGATGACAGCTGTTTGTCTATCTCATTTATTTGTCCTGTTTTAATCACTACCTACACAGATCATCAAACACAACTCACATTTGACCCAGGTCAATATAGAGAAGTAAGAATATTTTGATTAGGGGGTTAAAGCTTGAAATTAATCACTAAGAATGTTGTATTTTAAATTTTAAAAATTATGTATTTAATAATGCAATAAATTATCATCAGTTGGGGAGTCTTCATAATGTCATTACTCTTCAGAAACATGAATTATACCCACTACATAAACTAATCTATTTCTTCTAAAATCATTTAAACTCTAAGCAGTTAAGACTCTCATTGGATTATTTTAGCATAAACAACAGAATTAAAATAATGAAGCAGATGGTTTCTCAAGGACATTTTAGCTCCAAGGATGTTTTGGGTCCTTGATTATCATTTGATTCAATCTCCAAAGGTGAGGAAATAGAAATATTTTTGCCCCCTGTGAGGAGATAAGCTTGACTGTTTTCAATTAACATATTTATTCTAGATAAACACAGTCACTCACCTATTCAAAATCCAGACTTTGATATCTACAGTGAAAGAAAATATAAAGATTTTGAAGTAGTTGCACAATGTGATATTTTGGTCTAGATTATAATTATTCACAGAAATTTAAGATCGAATAAAAAGATGCTAACCTGACTTCTGTTCTTTTCCAAAGTAATTTAATAACCAAATGCATTCTGTCTTGATCTTGCCATTAATAACAATTTGGATAGCTTCCATTTAGAGGGTCTATGATAGATTTCAGAATTCAGGATCCACTTATATTCTGCCAGGAGCTGCCATGATGTAGTATGACTGGTAAACTATAAGGTGATGCTCCAGAGCCAGTTTTATATGTAAAGTGCCTTATGCAATTGCTTTGAAACTTATACACTAAACTTTGAATTTTGTACTCACTTGAATCTTTACTACGGTGTCTCTCTTACTGTCCCATTTTACATGCCTATATTTAGGTTTTTATTTTACCAACGAACTTAGGTTTTAGGAACTACCTCATCACTTGTTGAATAAATTATTTTTTGTCTTCTGAGATTGTTTTAGGGAATTGAATAACAAATCTTTCCTTTGAACAAATTCTTTTTTCCCATAATTTTATTGTGAAGAAAAATATAAAGATTTTTATTTTCTAATTATACTTTATCATTGTAAAATGTTGAAATAATATAAAAGTATGACAAATATAAAACAAAAGTTCTCCATAATTTGACCCTTGCCCTTTAAACCACCACCAGTGGTTTGGGAATATCTTCCCCCAAATCGTTTGCATATGCAAACATATTAGTATACTGTTCTGTCTCATTATTATAGTTGATAATATTTTCTGGCTTGTTTCCACATTTCTTCATCTGTATACCTCATTCTTTTTTTTTTTTTTTTTTTGTGGTACGCGGGCCTCTCACTGTTGTGGCCTCTCCCGTTGCGGAGCACAGGCTCCGGACGCGCAGGCTCAGCGGCCATGGCTCACGGGCCCAGCTGCTCCGCGGCATGTGGGATCTTCCCGGACCGGGGCACGAACCCGTGTCCCCTGCATCGGCAGGCGGACTCTCAACCACTGGGCCACCAGAGAAGCCCTACTACCTCATTCTTTTTAATGTATGCACAGTATTTAATTTTTTGAATTGACTACAGTATACTTAATCCATTATTGTGTATACATAGATTACTTCCGTTTATTTTTTTCAGGTCCAGACAGTGGCTCATGAACATCCTTATATACTGGTTCAGATATTTCTAGGAGATATTTCTAAAATTAGAATTGTGCAAAAGCTATATTCAATTTATAATTTGGTAGATGCTGTTGCCTTTTCCACTAAAAGTTTATATAAATTTATACATTTACAATAGTGTTTAAAAGTGCCTAAACAATTTAACAAAAAGAAAAGTGCCTAAAAATTTTAACAAACTTGGACCTTACTGCATTGTATTTATTTACCATTTGTTGCTTTTATTTTCTCTTCATACCCACAAAAGTGGAAGTAATTGCTCATTACTCAAATGTTCTGCAAATTTACAGAACCTAAGGTGCCATTGATTTTAAGATGCACCATTATTTTATGCACTGCTTATAAAGAAAAAAAATACAATTACACTGTTACATACCATAAGTTACAAGTTTCATCATGATCTGAACCATGTTAAAACATGGAAAAATATGTACCTCACAGTCAATAAAATATGATAGTTTACCTTTCTGTGTCAACACCCCAAAATTAAGCACATACATATACATATATAAACACACACAAAAAGCTGAGAGGGTATGTAATCAGTGGGAAAGGTGATCACTGTAGAGATGTTTTTATGAGGTAGGGAGCTTAGACTTTACAACTCTGCAAAATAGATTCTTTTGTGCTAAGCCTATTCTATACTGCTGGGGATCCTCCAGAAGCTACTTTTACAGTATTTCATTTACTTCGTGATGAGTTGGAAACAAAAATAGCAAAGAAATAGTAAAAGGAAATATGTTAGAATATTAATGGTGAGTGTCTCCGTGTAATGCAAATATGGCTAATTTTTTCTTCTACTTTTGTATTTTTTGCAAGTTGTCTTCAATTATGCTCAAATTATGTAATAATAAAATATATTATATAATAAATATTAGAGATATTATATAATAAAAATATTTTTAGGGGATCCCAGTGTTATGGGGTCATAAAGGCTAGAGATTAGAATCTATATCAGATTAGGAATGAAGAATAAACCTGTCACTTGTAAATTTACTATTTACAGATAGTAAATTTGTACTACAGGGAAAGCATGTATCTCCATTCACTAGGTAGAACTGGTGTTAAATGGGTAGAAACTGACATGCCATATAGAAAAGAGGGCAGGGAATGGGAAAACAAGCACTATGGAACTTTCTTTTTTCTGTGTGTACTGGGCCACTTAGCTGAGGTTGAAATGTAAAAGGTAAGCTGCCAGGGCACTTGAAACTGAAAGGTCATGAGGAAATAGACTGTCAGAAACCTTGCCCAGACAATGAAGCCCCACAGATTAAACAGGAGGAAGGGAAATTAGGTAGATATTTATTCCTTGCCTAGATATTGCCTAATCCATGGACAAAGTTCACAAAACTATTTTCATCAAGGGATTTTTCTAAATAAAGCCACAAAGGAAGAAAGCCATAGTAAAATCACAAATTATGAGACTCTTATGAGTAAACTTATACTAAGATAATTATACCTTATAATACATTAGAAAAACTTTTCTTCATATCTGCAACATTGAAAACCCTACAAGATTTTAGTAAAAGGTGAAAAGTAATGCTTATTTAGTCCCTTGATCAGCTTTCAAGAAATTTTAATAAGCAAAGGAGGTAGAGGGAATATAGGTGAAGGAAAGCACAGGTCCGAATATTCCTGGTTTGTTGAGGTACTTCACAAACTCCAAGCTATCTGAAGAGCAGAGTGCATGGAGCATATAGTGGGACACAAGGCTGGAAACGCAGATTTAGACAAAATTAAGAAGGTCCTTGAATACTAATATATTTGGTTTTTATGATGTAGACATTAATAAATGACTGAACATATAAAAGGATGAAAGAGACAAATTCTGATCTATCTTTATGCGTGAAACAAACACAACCAGGCGTGTGTCAGCTGAATCCAGTAGGGGACTTGCAATAGAGGAGAATATAAGATAACCCTAACTAAAGCAGTTACAGTGGGAATGGCTAAAATTAAGCACCAGAGTGAATGTGGGTAGTGAGACAGCTAGAGAGAAGGTAATTCTAATATTTCTAGACTGGTTGACTTAGAAGATGGAATATTTCTAATGTATTATGAAATATAATTAGAGTATAAAATACAGTCAGTAGTTTCAAAATTTGTCATTTTATCATGGCTTTCTTTCAATGTGGCTTTACTTAGAAAATTCCCTGAATGAAGATGGAATTGTGAACTATGCCTATGGATTAGCCAGCACCTAGGCAAACAAGTCCAAGACGTTAGATAGAAGATGGAACTCAGGTTTTGAGAAGACAGAAAATTTTAATTTTGACAATCCTTCAGTGCAAGTACAACATCCTGACTATGTCCTCCCTTCATCTATGTATGCCCCTATTTCTCAGGCATGCCTGTAAAAGACAAAACCACCCTCTTATTTATTATTATTAAACTCCCAGTCTGCATGACAAATCCTGTCATATAGAAGGCACTCAATTATTATTGAACTGAATCGAAATTTAGAAACATAACAGATCTGTACCTAAAGTCATAAGATAAAGTTGGAAACACAGGTTTGCAAGTCCTCTGATTAGAAATAAGACCCAAAGACACGAAACAGGTATTGGTATTTTATAATTATGTTTGAATTTTACAAGTGCTTTATGTTATTTCAGGTAATCATAGTATTAAGTATATTAAATACAGGCACTTCAAATCAAGGTTACATACTTTAGTTGTATTAAAAATGATTACTGATAAAGTGCATACATATGATACCCCTGATTATTTTATTTTTTCCTGCTTTAAACCTCTGTTGATACTGGATAATCATTGATACCACCATCGTGAAAAATTCAAATATTAATACCTTTGAGCCCTTATTTATGCTAAACACTGGGTTAAGATAAGTCATTACAATCTTCCCCAAAATTTTATGAGCTATCACTCTTCACGTATAACAAATGAGGCACCTGAGACTGAAAGTTGTGTAATTTTTTTCAAGGCCACAGAGAGAGTCTGCAATAGCAGAACTGGAATTTAAACCACATCTTTCTGCCCATAAAGCCAATGTTCTTAACCACTATGATATGTCTTCTGAAAACTAACTAGAAAATAAAAATAACTGAGCAAATATATTTTAATAATTATCAGGTAAAATGAAAGTTGTCACAACTTATCCTTTATGTTTCATTCTCAAAGTCTCTCTTCTTTGAAGCTCAGATTCAGTATGTCTTAGAAGCTTCTTACCCTCAGTTATGTGAGTGGAGTTGGAATTTATCAAATTTGTACAGGAGAAATATACCTAATCAAAACAGGTCATCAAACAAGGAGGCTGAAGACAAGTTTTGGGAGTAACAGTGCTGAGCCAAACGGTATTCAGAGAGCTCAAACATTTGAAGGCGAGAATTATTGAGTGGGCATGTTCAGCCTGGGCAGATTCTAGAAATAGACCAAAGTTCCAGGATTTTATGCCCTCTCTGATCATATTTGCACTGGCCAGTTGGATCCATTTAATAGCATTAAGATGTGATAGAAGACTAGAACCCTCATTCTGCTGTGTCCCTAGGAAAGATAAAGTTGGAATTTTCCTAAAATATACATTTTATTTCAATGCTTCTCAAATTCATTCCTGCAAAGATTGTCCAGCATTCAAATAGAAAAAGGGCAAAGGCTTACACGCAACACGGAGTAGCACAGCGTTTTCTAACCTATTCCTATCTCATTCCTAACATGTCCTATAGCAGTCCATACCAAAATCATAATATAGGGATTTTTCCTTTTTAGCCAAAAACATGTGCCATCAAATGAATCAATGAATTAGTAATTTGTTAGTTTGCAGTTTGTATTGTATTCATTTGTGAATAAGTTTTGATTTATAGTTGTGTAATGGTCACATGCCAAAGAAGTTTATTCCTACCATTTTACTTGTTCATATAAAATTAATGTCATTCAAAGTAATTTGGTTTTCAAAATGGAGGTCTGTGAATTTTCTCTTTTAAAGGTATCCATATATTTAGAAACACTTCTCTGGAGGAATCTTATGACTGGGGCAAAAAATTTATCCTTGTTAAAACCAGAGATGGTCCAGGAAGAAAAGGATTAGCAAAAGTAGTCAGTGGTCACCTAGAGTGACTATAGTCAGATGGCAGCACTCTTGGCAGAGATGAAGTGCTACATTTTTGTTTCTCACCAGATCTCCTGCCAAGAAATAGTAGGTCTGATGAATCCTTACCACAAGTTGTTATCAATTTTTGTAAAGCCAGCTTGAAGGCACCTGATTAACCACGCAGGAATATTTAGATTATGAGGGAAGTTTCTGTGCTTCTTGGTTTGAGAACACAGTATGAAAAACAGGATACTTCTTTGGGACTATGGAAGCGGGTTGTTGATGAGTGGGGTTTTCCAGAATTGTTGACACTGCTTAGTGATTAACTGTGGTATATAGCTAAGTGTGTAACTCTTCAGTTGATGGAGGTTATTTTCTTTCCAAAAAATTTCCATGGTTGTAATAGTCTCCTTTATGTAACCACATCTTCAACAAGAGGCCAAATAGGTGACAACATTCTCTTGCAAATCTGTAAATTGACCATATCAGTAATGGTGTTTGTTTGGTGTCAATCAGGCAATTTCTGAGCATAACACCTCTTCCAGATGAGCATAACACCTCTTCCAGAAGGCTGATAACCAAAATTTTTAAAAAGATGTGTGTGTGTGTGTGTATGTGTGTGTGTGTGTGTGTGTGTGTGTGTGTGTGTCTTTTCTACCCATTTTTTTCACATATATATGGAATCTGGCCACTAGGTCATACAATGAATACAGTCAGGAGAGACACAGAGTTCCAAGTACCCAAATGGCCTTCAGAATACCATCCAATCATTCTCCCTTGACCTGGAGGCTGCCAGGAAGCAACATGGGACTAGGTCAGGTATATAGATGTTCATTTTCTTAAATAGTAAGTACCAGACTGGGTTGGCAATAGACTTTTGAAGTCTACTCAAAGTTTTTCTTTCCGAAATATCATATAGCTGGTGTAGTTCCAAGACAGCTATTAAGAGTTGATATACAGGGGCTTCCCTGGTGGCGCAGTGGTTGAGAATCCGCCTGCCGATGCAGGGGACACGGGTTCGTGCCCCGGTCCAGGAAGATCCCACATGCTGCGGAGCAGCTGGGCCCGTGAGCTATGGCCGCTGAGCCTGCGCGTCCGGAGCCCGTGCTCCGCAACGGGAGAGGCCGCAGCAGTGAGAGGCCCACGTAGAAAAAAAACCAAAAAAAAAGTTGATATACAGAAGCAAAGGAAGCTATGAGCAGCAGAAGGATAATCCACTTTTTTCATGAATGAGTCAAGTCCACTCAAAAGGCCCAGTACCAATATGAACACTTGAAAACATTAGTTTTTCTTTGCTAGTTAGATGTTTATCAAAGAGATATATTGAGAGGAATATATTAACTCTATGCATATAAATATTAAAACTTTATTAATAGTATCCTATGAAAGGCATCACATATACCATATAAATATTAAAGAAATACCAAAAAACAATTATTAACATATGCATAAAATGCTATGTAATCTTAAAATGAATATGGATGCATGAATGCAGATGTTCAGAAAGACTTGGTAAGTGTGATCAGCATTCTTCCAACCGTCATTTGTTCTTTCTGTTGTAACTGTGGATTACAAAATTAATAAATAAAAAAAATATTAATCTTCTATCCTGTGCCTAACAATGGGATAAACACTAGGGGAGGGAGGTCTACAAAATATATAATCCATGGTCTCTTCCTTCAAAAAACTTGTAATCTAGTCAGTGAGGCAGAGCTGACACATCAAGCAATATAAATATTAAATGAATCAAAATAAAAAGCCAGGGGAAAGAGAGAGGAAGAAGTCTTCCTTATGGTGGTAAAAAAGCAGCTTAGATACGATGAGGAAGGCCAGTGAGTTTTAGGTGGGAGAAAGCAGTGGATAACTTGTGTTTAATAATAATGAAGATAGTGGATAATTTGTGTTTAATGACAATATCTATTCTGAATGGACAAAAAACTTTTTTATTTACAGGATAGTGAGACAAAATCTGGAATAGGTAGACAGCTAACAGATAACAGACAAATTTAAGCCAAGTGGATGAGGCTAAATTAACATGGGGAAAAAATGTATCCATTAAGTTAAAAATCTTTTCTATAAAGCAAGAGAAATATGTAAATTTGCTTGACTCTAATATAATGAATGTATCTAAGTAGGCCAGTCATGTCAAAAAAGGTCATATCTTATACATGTTATATGTAGCTCTGATTCTCCATCTCCGTCTTTTATGTCTATACATATACACACATATACATAAAATGTTTTACTTGACTTATGCCTGGTATATGACCATATTAATAATATATGTAGTATATCTGAGTTATAGCTGAACTCTGCGATATCTATTTATTTATCCTCCTTATCTACCTATCTAATGTCTATAACATCTGGTCTGCCAGAGCTAGTATTAGTTCATGCTTATTTTTTGGTATATCATGTTCCAACATATTGTGCTTTTTAAAAATTGAAATGTTTTAAAATAAAACTATAATATTTATCCACCAAAATGACAAACCCAATTTTCTGTCTATATGTATATATTTTAAATAAATAAAATTTTTTTTAGCATTCTCCTTTCATTTCTATTAGCATCCCAGTTTGGTTGACATATGATTGTTGTAATCTAAACATGAAGGATTGATAGTCTGAAGGAAACAGGCTAGACGGAAAATGGAGACGATGAGAATGGACATTTCATCAGAAAAAGCAATAGAATTTAATGACTGACTAGAACAGAAGTGATCAAAAGAGATTACCAAATGCTCAAGCTGAAATAAATGGAAAAATGGTGGCAGAATTCTGAAAATTTGGAAAGCTGGAAATACTGAAAACTATAAAGAAAAATTTTACAAATAAAATTCTTTTGGTTTCAAAGCCCCATGATACTTCTGCATGCCTATAGTCTCAGTTTGTTTCTAGGAAACACATTTGAACTGTTTAAGTTCCCACATATGTATTTAGTTCTATTGTGAATTCTCTTTTAAAGGTTAATTGTAATTTTTTTTACTGAAGCACTTATTTGAATAATTAGAGATTTTATAAGTGGCTGAAATACCACCTTTTCCTGCAAATGGGAATTTACAAAGAGTTGTTTTACAGATGAGAAACTAAGACCTGGGAACTAAGGCTTGTATTGCTCTGAATTACATGGGTAATAATGACAAATCATACTTATGTAGCACTCAGTAGGTTATCAGGTACTGTCCTAAGCAAGTTATGTATATTGACTGATTTCACCTCACAATAAAACCTATGAGGTAAGTACTATATTATTAACATCCTCATTTTGCGGTGGGAAAAAATAAGGTTCTGAGAGGTTAAGAATTATCTTAAGGTTGCACAGCTAGTAAGTGAAAGAAATGGGATCTGAGACCAAGTCTTCAGGCTCAGAGTCATTTCTCTTATCCACTATATTTTAGTGCTAATCCCAGCAGGAAAGTCAAGAAGAACCAGTTGTGACAGTCTTTCATTCTGAAGATCTTACACAGAACTGCATACATTTAGAGATACTGTGTTAGAATTACTTCTCTCCCACATGTACTGAGCACATATTTATTGTAACTATGCAGAGATCCTCACAATTCAGGACAAAGAATTAAAATCAAATAATTTGCTCTCACTTTTGCACAGGGCCATGCTTACAAAACATTTATAAAAAATCTCTTTAGGGCTTCCCTGGTGGCGCAGTGGTTGAGAGTCCGCCTGCCAATGCAGGGGACACGGGTTCGTGCCCCGGTCTGGGAGGATCCCACGTGCCGCGGAGCGGCTGGGCCCATGAGCCATGGCTGCTGGGCCTGCGTGTCCGGAGCCTGTGCTCCACAACGGGAGAGGCCACAACAGTGAGAGGCCCGCGTACCGCAAAAACAAAACAAAACAAAACAAAACAAAAACCTCTTTAAGGAAGAGCAAGTTTCAATATTTGAGGTCACCTATGTAGCCTACTAATATTGAAATATGGAAATGAAAGAAAATTAAACCTCAGTTGTTCTTAATAAGCATTCAAATATCTTGAGTCAAGAGGGTTCACTGGAAAATATATATTCTCATGCTAATTTGCAATATTATGGTTGAGAATAAATAGCAATTAAAAAAAATTACCAAACCATTTTCCAGTAACATTGAACAAAATTTCTAAAATGTTTTTCTATTATCATCAGAAAGAGAAACATTAAAATTATATTTATAAATATTTCACTTAATAACAATAACACAATCTAGCTATATTTTTGGAATATTCAAATACCTAAGGATTGTTTTTAATGAAAAGAATTTTAAATGAATGCTATTCTATTTGTATTGTGGGGCACATTCTTATTCCTGTACACTGAATCAAAACCTTAAAGGATTTACATCTTTTCAAAAGAACCTAATATCCACGGAGAACCTTACACATTTGCTAAAACGTTGAACAAGTTTTTACATAAACATAGAACTGTATTTTCTTAAATTATTATAAAATGTATTTATATAATTGCAAGCAGTGACAGATGTAATACTTCACTGCTCTAATTATAAAATCTAAAGACCTGAAGGCATTTTGAATATACTAACTCCCTCTGAAATTTTGCATGCCCTTTATGACACTGCAAGTACTATTGGAACACTATTTGAATGCCTGCAATTTGGGGAATTTAGTCACTGAAGCACTCATTCATTTTTGAAGACCTCACATTAAAAATAAACACTTTACAGAAAGAAATTTGTACTTTAGATTTCATTCATTAATTCTGATTCTTAGGCTGGGTTGAGGGAGATAAGGAACCGGGGGGATATGGACAGGGAAGACTGAAATGGAGAAGATTGAGTGAGGCATGTACAGAATTTAATTTTCCTTTCACATGACAGTGTTTCAAGTACTGAGAGTATATATAATGTTCTCTCTTAGATCTCACATCTCCTTACACTTTCCAGTCCTAAGTCTCAGTCCAGTGACTTCTAAGGTATGGCATTCAGGGCTGAAGCAAGTCCACAGACATCATCAGGTCAATGTAGGACTATATTCCTCATTCTAGATAAATCACAGACAACATTTGCAGTCCTTTAAATCCATCTGGGCAGAAGTTTTGCTTGTTTGTTTGTTTTTTGTAAAGAAAGATGCTCAAAGACATTCTGAACCCCATCCAATTCTGACACATGGCTGGGGTAGAGAACCTGTGCCCCAGACACTATGTCTCTTTTTACCCTAAGGCTGAAATTTTAATAGCCACAGAACTCTCAACACATGCCACCTTTACGTTTAACACTTATACGGACTGCTTCTAAGCAAAATCTCCAATTTCTGAATAAGCACTTGTGATTTTTTAAATTTAGAAAGAATTACATTCATCCCATTAACTTTCAACTTTTTAGGTTGTTTGTCTAGATATTTGTAGTGTCTGGTTATGTTTTCCAGTATTTCCATTATTTTCCCAGCTCTGCATTTTTGTGAGCATATTTCCTGTATGTTTGTTTAAATTTAACAAATATGTTGACAGGACAGAGTCCAGAAAAGTGTTCTGCATACATCCAAAAGAAAATTCTCTCAGAGTGACATAGCCTCACGGATGGTTAGTCACCGAATTCCTAATCTGTCCTGTGACTAACACCAGAGAACTTCTCCAATGCTATGCTCAATTTAAGAACACTTTAGGATGCTTTTGACACACTGCTGCCATTACAATGATGAAGTTGATAATTCCTAGCATTATTTTATAAGATAAATTTGGTGCAGAGTTAAATATCATGTAAAAGTTTTCATGGGATATGTAATCAAAAGCCTACTACAAAGCATACTTTAAAATAGACTAGGAAAATTATCACTTTTCTGGGACAAAAGGTCTTAAGCAATTTTGAATCTCAGTATTTCAACACACGTATTATTAAATAACAAAAGAAGTATAATTTTCTAAAAAGCATAGTTCTCATATACATTCTATTTCTATTGTTACCATGATAATATTTTTCTGGCAGCAATTAAAAGAGAGTCTTACCGAAGAAGCTGGGTACCTTGGTAGGCTGGGGAGTCAAGGAGTCATTATTCACAGCATCAAGCTGGGTTCTATAATCATCCACCTGGAAATCATTCACTGGAAAAAAATACAGCCAATTAAAATAGAAGACATTTTCACAAGCTCATAATTGTACACATAAAGCAAAGCACAGAAGTTGTGTTAAGAAAAGTAGATGTCTAGAAATTTTATTCACATGGGTATGTTAAATTAGTGAATCTTTATATATCTTTATATCTCATATATATAAGATATATATATCTTTATATATGTATCTTATACTATAATATTTCCATGAGTAACTTTGTGGTTCTTTGTCAAAACAAAAAAGGTAACAATTAATGTTTAAGTCACTCCTTTAATTAATTTTAGGCTCAGATAAAACTGACTGATTTTAGGTGGTAGTTTCCAAAGAACCACGTGCTCTCAAATTTTTATAAGCCTAAGGGATTTCAGCAGTCCTACTCTTGTGCCTAAATTGCACTATAGTATTCTCAGAAAGGAAGATTAAATAATGTAACCTAAAAGCAATTTCTATGGAAATAATTTCCACTATAAATTTCTTAATTCTCTGTTTCTTAAATAAACTAACATGGTGACTAATTTCTATCAGATTAAGAGTGACTACAGTGGATCTTCATTTGCATGGCTGCAACAAAATCTGGGTAAGCCTGAACATCCTCTAGGATGCCTTATTTTAAAAAGAATGCTATAAAATGAAGTAAAAGGAGATGAGAAATGAACGTACATGAGTCCTCACAGGTGTCCTTGCATTCTTCCAGTGATTCAAAGTTGTTGAGATTGCCAAGGCACCCACCATACTTGAAGCGTTCACACTGCTTTGATTGATTGTTATAAAAATACCTAGTAATATAACCTCGACAGATTCCAGCATCTTCTTCCAAAAAGCAGAAATCTGGCTTTTCTAGAAATTATAAAAATGTCAGAAAGCAATATTCCTTTTTGTTAATAATTTAATTACGTTAATTAAAAATATAAATGGTTAAGTTGAAATTATTTAAGGAGTAAATATGAAAAGATAAAGATAAAAGGTAAAATATAACTTTATCCACAACTATACTATATCTACTGTGACATTTAGAATAAGGGAGTTACAACTGTTGTCATACATTGTGTCTATTGGAATTTCAAATTCTAAATTTCTCATAGTAAATTAATAGGGCATTAACTATCAGCTCTTTCATGAACTGAGAGAATAAAAGATATTTGGTTTTTTTACCCTTGGTTTGGAAGTCCAAAATATTATGGCAAAAATTTGGTTTAATTATTTTTACTAAGCTTATGTGCATCAACATTTAGGAAAGATCTACAAATATTTCTTATTTTTCAGGTGTGCAGTCTCATTTAAGTATACTTTGTTGCTTCATTAGAATGGTTTCAATTTTTAAAAAAGGGAGAAGCTTTGAGGGGTATGGAAGCTTTCATGGCTATACTTAGAATTTCCTGAATTCTTATGCTGAAATTAATATCTGTATTAGGTATGACATCCTCCTCCACTGTGTCTCTTATTTTTCTTCCAGGCATTGGAATGACTCCAATAGTGCAGAGGCAGACAGGAAATACATGTTCAGGGATTGGAGAGGCTTTTGAAAAAGTCTAATACCCATTCTTTGATAGTGCTCCAAACCAGGCTAAACATAGCTGTCACAAAAGTTGTACCACTGTGATCTACATTACAAGCCTTGTTTACATGCATACTCTGTAAAGAAAAGCAATAAATTATTTTCAAAATTATGATGATTGCAAGATATATTGGGCTTGAATTTTTTAGGGCAAAGTTCCAATTTCCGCATTTCTTTCCCCCTGCAACTATATATTACCATAGCTGCAAAAATGAAGAGTAGCATCTTTTCACATCTTAAAGCATCTTGCATTTATCTCAGGGAAGCAATATTCATGAGTGCTTTATTATAAAAACAGTATGTATTTAATAATGTTAATGATTTCTGCAACAGTAGAAAAACCAATCCCCTATGAAAAAATTGTTTTATTAATTAAAACATCCTATTTTAATATAGAGTAAAATATCTATTTTCTATGACTTCTCAAAGTACCAATTTGAAAGTTATTTTGTTCATTGTTTACTGCCTCTTGTTTCTTAAGGTGAATGTAACTATTATTCCCATGGTTAAGTTTAATATATGGGACAAGGAAAAATCCTACTTCTTTAAATTTTTATAATACACCTTATCTTTGATAAAGGAGGCAAGAATATACAATGGAGAAAAGACAGCCTCTTCAATAAGTGGTGCAGGGAAAACTGGACAGCTACATGTAAAAGAATGAAATTAGAACACTCCCTAACACCATACACAAACTCAAAATGGACTAAAGACCTAAATGTAAGGCCAGACACTATAAGACTCTTAGAGGAAAACATAGGCAGAACACTCTATGACATAAATTACAGCAAGATCCTTTTTGACCCACCTCCTAGAGAAGTGGAAATAAAAACAAAAATAAACAAATGGGATCTAATGAAACTTAAAAGCTTTTGCACAGCAAAGGAAACCATAAACAAGACCAAAAGACAACCCTCAGAATGGGAGAAAATATTTGCAAATGAAGCAACTGACAAAGGATTAATCTCCAAAATATACCAGCAGCTCATGCAGCTCAATATCAAAAAAACAAACAACCCAATCCAAAAATGGGCAGAAGACCTAAATAGACATTTCTCCAAAAAAGATATACAGATTGCCAACAAACACATGAAAGGAAGCTCAACATCACTAATCATTAGAGAAATGCAAATCAAAACTACAATGAGGTATCACCTCACACTGGTCAGAATGGCCATCATCAAAAAATCTACAAACAATAAATGCTGGAGAGGGTGTGGAGAGAAGGGAACCCTCTTGCACTGTTGGTGAGAATGTAAATTGATACAGCCACTATGGAGAACAGTATGGAGCTTCCTTAAAAAACTAAGAATAGAATTACCATATGACCCAGCAATCCCACTACTGGACATATACCCTGAGAAACCATAATTCAAAAAGAGTCATGTACAGCAATGTTCACTGCAGCACTATTTACAATAGGCAGGATATGGAAGCAACCTAAGTGTCCATCAACAGATGAATGGATAAAGAAGATATGGCACATATATACGATGGAATATTACTCAGCCATAAAAAGGAAAGAGATTGAGTTATTTGTAGTGAGGTGGATGGACCTATATAGTCTGTCATACAGAGTGAAGTAAGTCAGAAAGCAAATACTGTATGCTAACACATATATATGGAATCTATTTAAAAAAATGGTTCTGAAGAACCTAGGGGCAGGGCAAGAATAAAGACACAATCATAGAGAATGGACTTGAGGACACAGGGAGGGGGAAGGGTAAGCTGGGACAAAGTGAGAGAGTGGCATGGACTTATATACACTACCAAATGTAAAATAGATAGCTAGTGGGAAGCAGCCGCATAGCACAGGGAGATCATCTCGGTGCTTTATGTCCACCTAGACGGGTGGGATAGGGAGGGTGAGAGGAAAATGCAAGAGGGAGGAGATATGGGGATGTATGTATACGTATAGCTGATTCACTTTGTGATACAGCAGAAACTAACACAACATTGTAAAGCAATTATACTCCAATAAAGATGTTAAAAAAGTTCAGGTGCACCCCGCCCCCCCCGCCCCCCGGGCTTCTGACCAACAAGGCTGTAAATCTGAGGTTCCACACCCCCCTCTTTGGGTTTGATTAATTTGGCTCACGGAACTCCAGAAAAGTTTTCTTACTAGATCACCAGTTTATTACAAAAGGATATAATTCAGGAACAGCAAGGTGGAGGAGATGCACAGGGCAAGGTATGTGGGAAGGGGCAGAGCTTCCCTCTCCAGGTATCCACTCTTCCCGAATCTCCCCAAGTTCAACAACCCGGAAGTTCCCTGACCTCTGTCCTTTTGTGTTTTTATGGAGGCTTCATTACACAGGCATGAATAATTAAATCATTGGCCATTGGTGATTGAACTCAACCTCCAGCCCCTCTCCCCTCTCCGGAGGTGGTGGAGGGGGGATGGGATTGAAAGTTTCAACCCTCTAATCAAGGGGTTGGCTCCCCCAGCAACCAGCAGTCCCCCCAACTGAGGAGCTGTCCCGGAAGTCACATCATTAACATAACAAAAGATACCTTTAAGACTCAAGTCAGGAAATTCCAAGGGTTTTTTGAGCTCTGTGCCAGGGACAACAGGAGGAAGACCAACTATATCTTTATTATAAATCACAATGTCACAAATAAGAAACATTCAAACAACCCAACAGTAAAATAAGCAATGGATTTAAACAGGTAATTCATGAAGATGTTCAACTTCACTCAGAATTCTAAAAGGAATGCCTATTAGAACCACACCGAGGCCTAGGTGTCTAGGCCAAGAGAAATGAAATCACATGTGCACACAAAAACTTGAACCCTAATGTACCTAGCAACATTATTCCCAAATGCCAAAAGGTGGAAACAACCCAGATGTCTATCATCTGATAAATGGATAAACAAAATGTGGTCTATCCATATAATGGAATATTATCCTGTCATAATAAGGAATGAAGTACTGAGATCTGCTACGACATGGATGAACCTTGACAACATTATGCTGAGTGAAATGAGTCAGACACAGAAATCCATATATTATCCATATATATCTATATATCCATATATTATATGATTTCATTTTTATGAAACATCCAGAATAGGCCAATCTATAGATGTAGAAAGTGGATTAATGGTTGCCTGGGGCTGGGGGAGCCGGAAGAAATGGGGCAGTGTCTGTTAGTGATTACAGAGGTTTTTTTGGGGGGGTGTGTGATAAAAATGTTCTAAAATTGATTATGCTGATGGTTGCGCTATACTAAATATACTAAAATTATTAAATTGTGCACTTTAAATGGCTGAATTGTTTAGCATGTGAATTATATCTCAATAAAGCTGTTTAAAAAAGTTTTATAATATACTGTATTACAAGAGAAAGAAAAATACATTTGATCACTAATTTGATTTGTTTAGGTCTTAGTATGTATTTATGAAATTTTAAATCATATTAACAAATAATATAAGAATTCTATGTTTAACAAAAGGGAGTAGGTAAAAAATATTGCATACAAAGAAGAGAAAACAGTAACAAATTATTCTGAAAATATGATTAAGGAATTATACAACTGAAAGTTGCCATATTTATATGAGGCCCCATTCTAGGACATACATTTATTTTAGGAGTTGAAATTGCATACTTGTAAAATAATTCTGCTTAGACCTAGAATTTAATATATCTACGGTCACAAATTAAGAAATTCGTTCCCAATATTCCTCAGATAAATAAAGTTCTAACGTTTGTATTGAATCTGCATACACAATCCTCGCTCTAAATTGATGCTCAGTTAAAACCCAGAAGGCAGGCTTTAAGATATATGCCAACTTCCACAAACCACATGATTTTCACTACTAACTTTTGTTTGAGGCTGCATACTTGGCAATTGTCTTAAACAAAACTTTCTCCCAAAAGGGTTGTAAAGAATCCCCATTGTCTTTATAACTGTTCTGATGTGATGTTAGGAAGCATATCACAAAGTTGACTTCAAATCAATATGCTTAAAGGTCTTCATCATGGATTGGTTTTAGCATCTGAACATTTTTTACACATGTGAATAATATCCATAGCTTTACTCTCTAACTTTCATATATAATATCAAATAAGAATGCTTCAATTCTAAATCATTAAATATAAATTAAGTAGCATAATTTTCCAGTAAATTTCCCCTGCATATAATTTTTTCCTAAATCTACATTTTTTTTTTTTTTTTGCGGTACGCGGGCCTCTCACTGTTGTGGCCTCTCCTGCTGCAGAGCACAGGCTCCGGACGCACAGGCTCAGCGGCCATGGCTCACGGGCCTAGCCGCTCCGTGGCATGTGCGATCTTCCCAGACCGGGTCACGAACCCGTGTCCCCTGCATCGGCAGGCGGACGCTCAACCACTGCGCCACCAGGGAAGCCCCTAAATCTACATTTTTGAAAAAAAATATACTAATGTTTAAATGTTGAAGATATCATCTTTTACTTGATGGACAAAAAAACCCTATTTATAAATATGCTGTATTCTTTGATATTACAGATAAGAAGAATTTCATTTAATTGAAGTATTGAACACTTTTGTAAAAATTAATTCAATATTTATAGAAAGTTATTTTAAAACTTATAAATAAATACATTTACTTATGTTGTTTGTACAAACTTTGCTGAATTTATTTTATAACTTTTGATTGAAATTCTGGACAGTAGTTTGTCTTAAGCTTATCAGTGAGTTATAGAATTTTTCAGCTCTTTCCCACATAATTAAATCAAAGTTAGTAAAACTAAAATTCACTTTGAATTATGTAGCTTTTTAATGTCCTGAATTAAATAATTTGATCTTTTTGTTCAATATTTTCTCATTTAAATGTAAATGCTGTGAATGGTAATTGAGCAAAGTCAGCTTCTAGACCTTTATTAAAAGGAGCATGTCTTTCTTCATCTCTTGTAACATTTTTCTTGTACTGATATAATATATTCACCAAAAAGTAATTCTTTTTAGTTAAAAACTATAAATAATTTAAATCAAAAATATGCAAATGCTAAATAATGTTGACAAAAGCAATTATTTATTGTTAAATATCTCCACTTATTTTTGCATACAGGCTGTTGACAACTCAAAGGCATATATATATTCAGAGTAATACTGGATGAAACTTACTAAAGCCACACAATGCAGAGATTATGAAAGAATTAGAGATCTGAGAAATAAAGTAAGAACAGCAACATCTAAATCACTATTTTGGGGATGTTAAAATAGCATGTGCATGGCTCTGGATTGTTACTCATCTAATACCAGATATCACACTGAATTAGAATGAGTAAACACAGTGTTTGAAGTCTTCCCTTACCAAATATCATGTATGTTATTTCTACATTTTCATTATATGCACTGAAACAAAACACCATGTCAAAGATCACATGGATTTATGATGAATCTCATAGCAGAGAAAGCTAAGAATTGAATTGCCAAGTGCCTTATGTAAATGCTACTAATGAGCATACAAATGAATATTCACCTTTTTGCAATGTTGTCTTTGTCCTTCTAGTTTTCTTTGGATAATCTGCAAGTAAAACAGTATATATGTATCAATTACCACAATTTATAATATAATGTTATGACTTTCAATTTAACAAACTAGGGTGATATGTTTATTACTATTAAAATTATTCTTATACAGAATGTCAATAAATTTCTTATTTGCTCTAAAGATTAAATTAAATTATTACAGTATAACCATAAAGTCACCTACATTTTAATATAATAATGTCTCAAAAACTATTTTAAAACTTTCTAACACATTTACAAAAATAATAATTCATGGTGAACTAAGTTTGCTATTCAAAATATCTATGATTAAAATAATTACTTATTAAAATAATGTGAAATGTGAAAGTAATTCAAACAGATCATTTCTATAGAGGAATGGAAGTAGGGGTGAAAGGAACCAGAATTACCTCCTTCCCCGATTCCTTCTTCTGCTTCATTATCTTAATCCAATTACAAGCTTCATTATTATTTCCAATTACAGAGGAGAAATGAAGCAAATGGTATTTGTGAGGTATTTTTTAGTTTAATCTCATAGAATTATTGGAATTACTCCACTTGAGAACTAGAATGCTACTTGTCTTTGACCCATTGTATTTCAAGTATGGATTCTAAATTCTAATTTAAAGGATAATGAAATTCAAATTGATATATTATGTAAAATTTTGATTTGTTCACATAAACATTAGGAAAACTAAGTGATATTTGATTTGTTGTATAATCAATTGTTTTACAGAGAAAAGCTTTGTTCAAGGCAGCTTATTATTAGTTGTATGGCCAGAGAGACATAAAAGGGAGGGAGAGAGAGGCAAGAGAGAGAGAATACGAGTATGAGATGGCTTAAATGCCCCTTTCAGCCAGTGATCAATCAGGATATTCTTTGGAGAGTAAAATGTCTACGAATGATAAGGTGATGTGGTTCATCTCCCTTTTGAGCTTTACTATGTTTTATTCAACAGTCTTAAAAAAGATGTGTGTGTGTGTGTGTGTGTGTGTGTGTGTGTGTGTGTGTGTGTGTAATTCTAATTGTATTTTAAATGTTAAGAAAACCTGATTTTTTTTTATTGTAAATAACCAACCCCCAATTAATGTTTTTAGATGGTGGATTGTCATAATAAGCTTACATTAAAATATTTTAATGTACAATTATTATGTTACATTTTTAATTTATGAAGGCAGGGAAAGAATATATACATATAAACAGTATATAAGACTAGAGAGCTGAGTAATCACTTTTGCTCTGTTTTACCTACTGACAATAGCCACGGAACAGGAACATAGAGATGCTTGATTTCAATATTCATGCAATATTAAAAGAGAGAACTTGTTCCTTTCTGGTAACAACCAGGATACCCTATTTATTTTTATGCCAATTACAGTCTGAAAAGATAGATAAGGTTTACAGCAAATTATCCAAGTTATCATATTTTCCTAGATTTATGCAGAACATAACATTTATTAATGATGTCTTAAGGAATAATGAGAGTATGTTTTACTAATTCTTATTTTAGTAATTCCTTGAACTCCAATGTATATGAATTCACATTTTAATATTTCATCATGAATATTAAAATTAATTGATATCAAAATTAATTCATAATTGCCTGATACATTTAAACAATTGTAAAAAAATATTTTTTTGCCCTATTCTTTCTTCATCTTTTTGTTTTCTGTTGGGAAAGGGGAGGGTAAAATCTGAATGCTAACTTTTATATTTCATATTTGTTGAAGTCAGCCTAGAAAATTTTCCAAGTAGATGGGAAAAGACTCTATGGACAGAATATTCTTGTTACTGGGTAAGTCTTCACTATTCCAAACAAATAAAACACAAAATAAACTTAAAAATAAAGAGAATGGAAAAAGTATTTACATGCTCTTTAATTCCCTGTGGAGAAAATTCCCATGTAAATCCCCATGAAAACCTGTAAGTCACAGTTAGCTCAACTAATAAAATAGTAATTAATATAAACAGAATACCTATTGGAACCTTTAAAAGTTGCTGTAGAGGCTGACTAGCTAAAAAGTTAAGTGGGAATTTGATCTCTTTCATCTAATTCTTTAATTTCCACACGACATACACCTATTTTTCAAAAAATAATAATCAAATACAATGTTGTTCTTGTATAGGCTATGGGAAAAAAGCAACTAAACCAAAAGACAAACATTTTGAAAGCCATGTGTTTAGAAACCATTTTACAAACTATATTTTAATTTTTTCTACCTTATTAACTTTGTTACCATGTCTCTATTATTACATAGGTAAATACATCATGCAAGATTATATATATTTGGAAACAACTGATAAAACAGCTTTACATGCAAAAGGACAGCTGAGCATACATATCAAACTAAACACATCCCTAGTTCCTATTCTCTGAAATATTTGGCTTGACTTTATTCTCAGGCATGGTAATTTACAAGCCATAGTTCTCGAAGGTCTCCAAAATAAAACAAAAATTCAGCTTCCAAGTCTTAATATATAAGATATACATCATATTTCTCCTTTCACTTCTGTCAGTTTTTTCTCTGAAAATTTTCCAGTTCTGTAATTGAGGCATACACATAGACATTGAGGATTTTTATGGTTTTTTGATTAATTGGCCCTCATTCTTATAATGTGTCTTCCCTTTCTCCTGCCAATATTCCTTGTCCTATAGTCTACTTTTACTAATCATTCTTCTGATCTGTGCTTGCATGGTATATCTTTTTTCATCTTTTCACTTTTAACCTCTCTGTGTCTGTATTTTTAAAACGTCTTTCCTGCAGACAACACGTACTTAGTTCGTGATTTTTTTATATTGTCTACTATATACCTTTTTTTTTTTTTTTTCGGTATGTGGGCCTCTCACTGTTGTGGCCTCTCCCATTGCGAAGCACAGGCTCCGGACGCGCAGTCTCAGCGGCCATAGCTCACGGGCCCAGCCACTCCGCGGCATGTGGGATCTTCCTGGACCGGGGCACGAACCCGTGTCCCCTGCATCGGCAGGCGGACTCTGAACCACTGCGCCACCAGGGAAGCCCTACTATATACCTTTTAACTGGAGTGATTATACCATTAAAATTTAATGTAATTTTAATATGCATCTTTAATTCATGACAATTTGGCTTCAAGTAATTAATACCACTTTCATCTGTAGTATCAGAACCTTACAACAGTAATCTCATATGTTCCCCCTCCTTTCCTGTGTGCTTTAGTTTTAAATCTTTTACTATTACTCACAGTGCAAGTCTGCTAGCAATAAATTTGCTCAGACATTGTTAATCTGAAAAAGTGTTTATCTCCATTATGAGGGTATTTTTAATAGATCTAGATTACTAATTGGCAGTTTATTTTTTCCTTTAGCTCTTCAAATAAGATGTTCCATTTTCTTCTCTTGTGAATTGTTTCTTGATGGGAACTTGGGGATTCTTTCGATCTTCATTCCCTCATGTATCATTTTCCTCATTTTTTTATGATTTACTTTTTATCCACAATTTTCAGCAATTTGATTATTATATTCATTTGTGTAGACTTCTTTTTCTTTATTCTTTTTTTTATTTTTTATTTTTTCAGTGTTCTTGGTTCTACAAGTTACAGTTTTCATCAAATGTGGATAATTCTTTGCCATTTTTTTGTTCACATATCTCCTGCCCCAACTGCCAGGACTCCAATTACACATTTTGATAGACTTCTTGATTTCCTGCCATGGGTTATTGGGCTATATTCTTTTTTGTTTGCTTGTTTAGCCTTTTTTTAATCCCCACTGTCCTTCATCTTGAACAGTTACTATTGCTCTGTCTTTAAGTTTACTGACCTTTTCTTCTGTAATGTCTAATCTGCTTTAAGTACATCTGGAAAATTTCTTATTTTATATACTGAATTTTTCAGGTTTAGAATTTCCATTTAGTTCTCTTTTATGTATTCCATTTTCTCCTTATTATGTTCATGTTTTCTTTAAATCCTTTACCATATTTATAATAGCTATTTTAAAGTCCTTGTCTACTAATTTTGTCACCTCTGTCATTTCTCTGTTTGAATTGAGCACTTTTTTCCTAATTATGGATCACAGTTTGCTTCTTCTTCAAATGTTTAGTATTCTGGGCAGGGGGATTATAGATATTTTTGAATATTATGCTGTTGGCTGCTGGATTTTATTGTCTTCCGTTAAAGAATGTTTTACCATCTTCCATTAAAGAAGTGCCTTCTGGCAAGTAGTTGAGTTACTTGTGGATCATCTGGAACTTTTATTTATTTACTTATTTATTTATTTTTTTTTTGCGGTATGCGGGCCTCTCACTGTTGTGGCCTCTCCCGTTGAGGAGCACAGGCTCCGGACGCGCACGCTCAGCGACCGTGGCTCACGGGCCCAGCCGCTCCGCGGCATGTGGGATCTTCCCGGACCGGGGCACGAACCCGCATCCCCTGCATCGGCAGGCGGACTCTCAACCACTGCGCCACCAGGGAATCCCTATCTGGAACTTTTAAGGCTTGGTTTAAGCTTCACTATGGCAAGGTTAAAGTAGCTTTTACTCTAGGTCTAATTTAGTCCTAGTACTAAATTAAATGTAAAATTTCTCCTAGTCATGTGGGAGCTCTGGGAATTGTTCCACTTACAAATCCCTGTAATTACTTTCTCAAACTCATGGAATTTCACCAAGTGCATGCAGTTTTATTATTCAGTAACAAACTCAAAGGGACCCTTATCCAGATTTTTTAGCTTTTTCTCTACATATGTCCATTCTCTCTCACATATTGTCCCTCAAAACCCAGCCACATCAGTCTACCAGTCTCCAATCTCCACATCCTCCACCATGGAGACCACCATGCTGTGCTGGTATTTCCCTCCTTTAACTGTGGTCTGAAGTGCCTTCATGCAGATTGCTGGGGAGACCAGAGGGTTCACCTCATGTGTTTCCCGTCTCTCAGAGATCACAATCCTGCACTGCCTTTTGATCAATGTCTGTAAACAGCTGATTCATATATTTTGCCCAGTTTTCTAGTTATTTACATTAGGAGAGAAAGTTCAGCTCCAGTTACTCCATCACAGCTGAAGATGGAATTTTCTCCTTAGGTGATTTTTTAAAAGCTTAGTAATTCTTCTATGTCAGCTATATCCTTAACAGTAGCTTACTATATAAAACACTCAGATATTCAAACAGTAATATCAATGACTTTTGAAGAGATAATGAGGAGATGGGGGCAAAAGACATATAGTTATGGTAGGCAATAATGATGTTTGAGAAAACATTATAGCAGGACATTCACTGAAGAACAAAATCATATTTGATTAATTTCTAAAGAAAAGGGTAACTTTTCACAATGGTGAAATAAAAGATTTGTAAATTATAAAAACTAAATAGGTATGTATTTCAGGAAAGAGGCCAGTTGATGAAATTAAGAAGGCTGCTACATGAAAAAGTGAGGATTTCAAAGAATGAGGCAACCAGGCCTCTAGCCAAGGTGCTGAACCTGAGTGATACTCAGTACGAAAGGATACTTGGCCCAGTATGGAATAGAACAGGGTATAGAAATCTACGATGAATGGGAAATGACCAGGCAATCACAAAAACCAAAGGTACTACAGAGGACCACTGAACTGCCTAATCTGTGTTAGTAACATTTCTAGCACATCTATGGAGAGGAAAGAGGGAAATAAGTGCTCTGAGATAAAGAAATTCATTCACATCAATTCTTTTCTGCCAGGTCTGGAGCATACAACAGTCACAGAGGAGAAAAGCTCTCTGTTTTTACCACACTGAGATTTTCCCATAGGCCGAGAGCATCATGATGCCAGGGCTGTTTTGTAAAAGCTGTTTAGGAAAGCATTATCAGAGTGAAAATGCAGACCTGCCTGCTTTGCAAAAAACAAGACACCAGTGTTAACTAAAGATACCATTGCTATGGCCCTACAGTTTAATTCAACTGTCTCTAAGAACATGCAGTGGGGAAATTTGGGACTAGAAACTGCAGAAATAAAGACAACTCAGGATTTTCTATCTCTCAAGTAGCTCTCAATTCAGAAGAATAAAACTGAGATAAAAACATTCAAAATATTGACCAGTAATTGTTTGGAATTTATCTCAGTCTAAAGAGAGAAAACCACATGAAACATTGTAATTTGTAGAATTTGAAAAAAAAAGTTGTTTTAACATGATTAAAAGAATAAAAGTGTTCAATAAAGTTTAATAGTAGAATGTGATATGCTTTTAAACCTTATAACTCAGTAAAACTATGAAAAGTTGGGTTCAGTAAGGTCTTCATAGGTCATCAGGGATGATATTTTCTACATTATTCCAAGGCTCCAAAGAGAAGGATTTTACTTTCATATATATATTTCTATAATTTTCTAATTAGTAGCTGTTGAGAACCTCAAATTGGATTAATTCATTATCTTGACAGGGAAACAACTATGAGATCATTGTATTGGTAAAGGAAAGTCTAAGTCACTGTGAATAACAATTTATTTCCTGTGAACTCATAGCTACCCAAGGAGGCTGAATTACACTTAATTTGTTGCAGATATAAAATCTGTTCTGCAAACTTAAGGGTTTTCTTCCCTCTTTATTATGGGGAAGAGTATAGGACAATAAGCTTACTGTATTTTATAATGACTGATAAAAAAAAATGAAAAACAGTAGTTGAACATTAAAGCTAAAAAAGTGAAAAAGATTCCTTGGAATGTTAAAATAGTTTTAACATTTTTTCTAAAATGATCAAATCTATGATTAGATCTAATAACTCTAAAGGTTTCTGGGTAATAAGTATCTCCAGAAACCTACCTCTTGTACATTTTTCTTTGCACTCTTCCAGACTTTCAAATCGATTCTGATTTCCTTCACATCCCCCATATATAAATTCTTCACATTGCTGAGTGTGAATATTGAAAAAAAATCTCTTTATCATTGCTTTGCATGGGCCATCATCTGCTTTAAATGCACAGAATGAATGTACAAGTTTCAACGGTGGCAACTCAGCATCTACAAGGTAAAAATAAAAGA
Organism: Globicephala melas; assembly: GCF_963455315.2. Lineage (NCBI taxonomy): Eukaryota > Metazoa > Chordata > Mammalia > Artiodactyla > Delphinidae > Globicephala > Globicephala melas. The sequence continues at coordinate 46,218,200 of NC_083320.1, read as the reverse complement.
ATAACATTCATTTTTAATACATCTTAATTTTAAGGAGAAGTGCAACAATAATAAAATAGGCTGATATAAGAAACTATGAAAAGTTATCAAAAAGTTAGATAAAATATATAAACTCATCAAATGAGACAGGTCTTACCAACTTTATTAAACTTTAATAGTTGATTATTAACCAACTTTTAAGGAAAAATATCAAATATTTTTTCTAGACTCTTGTTATAGATGTTGCTTAAACTTGTACCAGTTGACCAATATGGAATTGAGTAGTAGTTATAAGGTAACTGATGTGTTGACATTACAGATAAGTAGAGATGTCTCCCTAATCCACAGCTGTGTCATTTTTTACATACAAAACAACTCTTTAAAAGCAACAATATCAGGGCTGGTACATGACTCCAATCCTCATGAAAGAAAAAGCAACAGAATATTTATATTCATACATGTATGTATATATCATACTACATTAAACCATTCCCTATTTATGAAAATTTAGGTGTTAAATACTATAAATTACAAATAATTAATTTTCTTAAATTATACACACAAGTACTTCTTTTCTCTAGAAATTAATAATATATAATAACATTTTAGAGTATTGTATATATCTGTATATAAACAAAAAATGACATGAAAAATATATATTTTCCCTTCATCACTGAAGTTACAACTGTCAATTTGAATTCAAAAATAAGCGAAAGCATTTTCTGAGTAGTACATTTATGCATGATTGTGAATGCTATTTATATTCCTTTCTTTACTTAAAGATAGATAATTCTACACATGACATTCTGAGTTGTTAAAAAATTGTGAGAAGTTAGAAAGCTTCAAGGACCCTAAGTGGTGCATCTGACTGAGAGATGACGCACAATGTGTCACTCACATTGTGTGACGCACAATTAGCACTTTATGTTTTATCTGCTCTATATACATTTTTGTAGGGCTGACAAAAATTTGACCTATCAGTTCTATAAATATCCTTAGGAGCAGATCTTAGAATCTCAGAAGTCACATAAATAATTTTGAGAAATGAGCTAGAATAAAAACTCTGACATTTTCATAACTTATGGCTATATACCATTATTTCAGAAATTCCTATAGCACTTCTCATACAATATGATGGTCTTGATTCCCAAGTTAATGTTACTTTAGAACTCTACAGACACCAAATCATTGAAGCAGTGCTTCAGACAGGCACCTTTAATATAGGCCACTTGTAGAACACAGCTTTACCTGAGTTGCCAAATACTGTATACTTAGGGAAACTATGTCTTATAAATCAATAACTTATATCAAATTATTTCTCATTGATTATTCCCGCATTTTTGACTTTTCATATATTTGATATTCTTTATTATCATGCCAAATCTTTTATTTTACATTTTCTGTATTAAGGATATACCATCTTATTTTCAACCTGCTATTTAGTAATGGTGCCACCAGGTGGTGGCAGCGTACCACAAACAAAGGATATTACACCATAGTTGTAGCAGTTGTCCTGGTAGTAAGAGCTAACGTTTACTGAGTAATTACTGTGCTCCAGACATTTTGCAATTATATTATTTAACGATCACAACAAACTTCTGAATTAGGCATTATTATCTCCACTTTACAGATTATAAAAGAGCACTGCAAAAATTAATTGTTCAGTTCACACCATAAGTGACGGCTTCAGAATTGACCCTCAGATAGTTTTATACCAGATACTGCTCACCTTCTTAATAACTGAGTGATACTGTCACAGATCTGTGTGACTGAGATTCCTTAATTGGCATTTAAGTCAAGCACATTGATTTAATTGTACAATTTCCACTCAATAAATTTTTCTAAACTTCACTTTATAAAAATTAAAAATGGTTTCAGTGATGAAAGCAGGTAATGATTTTATAGCAATTTCCTAAAGAAAACACTAAGAATTAACTTTGAGTAATGTATTTTACTAATTATTATCTAGTTGCTCATTTTTACCATTCATATTTTATTGTATTTCTTACACGAATCCTATATTAGAATATTCTTTTGTGCAGTGACCTTGCAACCTCGCACTTGGGCACAGCATTCTTGATTTGGGGGAGTGATCAGGTGGCCCCTCTGGACACACAGCCATGCTGTGCCACTAAAAAGGGATGAAAGTTTGTCTTGTTTTGATTTTTTAATTTAGATAAACCTTTTCAAAAGTTAACAATCGTGTGTTGGTCATTTGTCAGGCACTGTGCTGTCATGGCAGATATGATAGTAAATTAGGTGGCAGTGACCACCCCCCCCTTCATGAAGCATGCGGACACTAAAGACTTAGTTATATAAATATTCAAGAAGTTCAGGATGCTGTGTAAGTGTATAATAAGATACTTAAGCTTTTCTGAGGGGATCAGGGGTAACTTTCCCAAGACTTGAAGAAAGCGTTGACTGTGACAAGGATCTACCTAAGGCCGTAAAACTGGAAAAAACATACAAGACAATGTAACAGGACTTTAATCTGATGTAGTAAGATAAACAGAATTATGGTTTATATGTAATTATTTTCATAATTAATTTCTTATATTGGGTTGGCTAAAAAGTTAGGGGTTTTCCATCACATCTTACGGAACTTTCTGGCCAACCCAATATTTTATGTCTCACAGTCTGAGAATTAAAATCTCAGTCTTCCCTCCCCCTGTCCTGGGATGTTGAATGGAAGGCTCATGATATATTTGGGGATGTGTCATATCCTTGACTATTAGAATCCTCATTCTCCTGGAATTTGTTTGGGAACCTAGAGCTTTATGGTTAACCTACTATCTATATATATGCTACTTGACTCTCTAACTAAAATATTTGATTTCTCTGGAAAGGAAGAACACAGACGTGTACTCTGCCTCCTCTGTGCTAGGAAATATGCCAGATGCTTTTATGCAGTTTATATAACAACCATTTAAATGTAGTTATTTAGATCACTTACTTATAGATTAGGATACTGGGAGTCAGAGAGTTTACATAAACTCATCTAATTTTGCAAAGCTGCTATGTGGCAAACTACACATGCATACTTAGGTCTGTCTGATTCTAAATGTTATGAAACATACTTGCCTTTCTCTAAATGCTCCCTGCTAATCTTGTCTCTACCAGTCTAAAGGAATTTAAAAAAAAAAAAAAAAAGTTTATCACCACTATTTTTTAATCATTTTTATCTTATCAAAAATTTCTCTATTTCATCCTCCCTGCTGGTTGAACTAATTTTAAAAGGTCTACTATTGACTTGTGAGAGAAGCCGTAAAATCTTGTAATGTTTTTCAATAAAATGCTAGTACAGTATTTCAATGAAATGGCATACATCTATAAAATGATGGCATGACCTTGGCATAATGTGATAGATGGTATCTCCAAAATTGAATCGATACAGACACAGGATCATGCTATCACAAGATTAATTAAAAACAAAACAAAAGAAAACCAAAACTGCATAAGACTGTGCAGCCAGTCAGCTAAGTGGTCTTCAAATCTAGCTTTAAGATCAAAATTTTTCCTTATCCAGGTGGGTTTGGTCTGGATTTATCCAGAGATTTTAAACTTGGGTTTAATTATTGATGGGTTAATTCTGGTTTCTTGGCTGACTGTGGCAGTAGCAACAGTTTCAGGAACATCCTGGTTAACTGGCATGCATTTTCTCAGCCTAATTGAGGGAGCTTGGAGGAGGTGAATATTAGGAACACTTGGACTCTTTCTCCTCCCACTTTCTAAGACGGGATTGCCTGCTTTGCCCTGTTGGGACTTACTGTAACCTCCGCATTCCTTCTCTACCCAACCTCCAGAATATTAGAACTTTAGCCATCCCTTTTGAAAAATGAGTGGAAGGAAGAATTAGAGTCCATCTCATAGTGCCCACATTCCTACTCTCATAAGGCACATAATGGTTTTTACTTTATCAAATAATGTTCCATCTTTAGGAAATTTTCCCAATAATATATATGCATTTTTTGGTGGCATATAATAATAAGCCTTTATTTTTCATTCATGGGTAGGATGTGAATGGCCCTTCTGATCCCAGCTGGGTTTGCTTCTTATCGACCGGTCAGCTGGGGGCTGATGTAGGCTGGGCCTGCCTGGGCAGATGGACTTCAAGCTGTGGGTCCAGTTGGTCTAGACCTTCAGATCTGCTCCCAGTGTCTCATTTTTGGGTGCAGGCTGAAGTGATGTAGCATGTACCATTTGGCCACTTCCCTGTGCCAAGCTCTCAGATAGCCAAGCTTAGATGAGTCCCCCTTTTCTTTGTATCAACAGCAGCACCCTTATGCATGCCTCTTATCATTTCACTTACCACATTACACTGAAATAATCTGTCTACATTAAAGTCTCCCTTGTGAAACCATGGGAGAACCTGGTCTCAGTCATCACTTCTTCCCTAGCACCTACCAGAGTCTCAGGCACATAAGGTATATTTATTCAATCTTTATCAAAGGTTAGTACAAGGAACAAAATCACATTAAAGAGCTGTTGGAGATATGAAATCAAAATGTATTTATGGATATGTTTTGTACATCATAAACATATATACAAATGAATAGAAGCTATCACTTTGTTCAGTCTCTCATTATTAACAATGATGAGATTTTTATCACTAATTTACTAATTTGCCACAAAATATTACTTTTAAGAAAGAAATAAATCTATAATAACGATCACTACACAGTCTCCTCCTTGTTCTATTGTTTTATTGTTAAAACAGTTGATGCTTGAACAACACAGGTTTGAGATGCATGGGTTCACTTACACAAAATGTTTTTTCAGTAATAAATACTATAGTACTACATGATCTGTGGTTGGCTGAATCTGCATGCAGAACGCAGGACCTAGAGGAATCATGGATACGGAGGGCTGACTATAAGTTATATGTGGATTTTTGACTTCACTGATGGTTGGTACCCCGACTCCTGCATTGCTCAAGGGTCAACTGTATTTTATTTTTAGACACAGAACTTTACGGGATTAGAACTATCTTCTATTACCCAGATCTTCTGGTATCCTGCTTGACTAGATTCTTACTTTGGACTCATCTGAGAAGTTTTTATTTGAGGAATAAAGGCAAGAAGGAGAGAATGACTGAAACCTCAGATGTTTGTACTTTCCTTTTCCTTCTCATACTTTTCCCAGACAAAGGGTGACATCAAGGTTCATAGAGAGTTGTATCTATACCATTTTGCTCCTTGCAATTTTTCAGAGGTACTTCAGTATTTAATATATAGTCTGAGAAAAAAGAGATCTTCCTTGCTAAAGTGACTTTATTTTTTGGACTAAGATTTTGGAAAAATGTCACTTCAATAAAAACTGATTTTTCTACAAGATGGAGAAAAATGTTTTAAATTTTTGTATTAAAATTGAGAGCATTGACTAGCTTAAAAAGATGAATACTTTTAAGATTTTACCTGTAATGTTTGTATGTTCTTCACCTTCCTCAGGAACAGCATTAAGAGGGGCAGAGGCACAACTAAGCAGCAGACATACAGAAACCAAAAAAATATGTTCTTTCTTCATTGCGTCAATCATCTCTGAAATACAGAACACAGATATATCTAATAAATAAAATGTTAATGTGGATTTATATACAGACTAGTAGGAACTTTATGCATACCTCCACATGTAAATTTCTATGACATTTAATGTGTATTCTCATACATTTCTGTCCACAAATTCCATGAGTCATATTTAAAACGTGTATTAGCATTCAATATTGTAGATACACATACTTTCAGTGCATATAGCTAATAATATTCAAGTACAGAGGTCATATTTCAATCTTGAAAATATACATTAAAATGGCAATAACTGAGAGACATGGGTAATCCTGATCAATATGACTAAGTATGTATTAAGAACCATTTACATTTGCAATTCTATTTGCCACATCTTTCTCATAACTATTCTTTTTTTAAGTCAGAACTAATTTTACTTTAATTTTTCTTGCATTTTTCTATTATTTCTTTTTTTGTTGTTTTTTGTTTGTTTGTTTGTTTGCGGTATGCGGGCCTCTCACTGCTGTGGCCTCTCCCGTTGTGGAGCACGGGCTCTGGACACGCAGGCCCAGCGGCCACGGCTCACGGGCCCAGCCGCTCCGCAGCACGTGGGGTCTTCCTGGACCGGGGCACGAACCCGTGTCCCCTGCATCGGCAGGCGGACTCCCAACCACTGCACCACCAGGGAAGCCCTCTATTATTTCTTTAACGCAGCTTTCAATTTCTGATTCCTCTTTCCCTTTACTCCCATTTCAAAAAAGAAACACATTTCCAAATTTTCATCTTTGTTTCCTTTAAAGTATGTTTCTGTTTTTATAACCAATTTCCTAACCAGGTTTTCTATGAGATTGCAAACAGAACTGTTGAAAAAGAAATTGTCTAACATTCTAGCCAGTCCTTTGTCCCAGTTCTTCTCCCTCAACTTAGGGAGTTATCTGATTCAAAAGAGTTTCACAGAAAAGTGACTTTAAGTGGTAAATCAACACATTTACTCTCTATAGGAAACAGATTTCAGCAGGAGAGTGAGACTTCCTGTTTCAAAATTATTTAAAGATCAATAGCAAAAAATAATGGAAAAGCACATACAAATTTTTTTCTTTAAGGCTATTTTTCCTTTGGATTCAAAAGTGGAAGGAAATGTGTAATGTTTACACAGCACGGGAAGAGAAAAAGAAGAGAATACATGCACGTGTTCAGCCACTGATGCGATCGGAATCAGGAAGGAAAGAGCAATGTTATCAGTAAACATTCAGAAATGCAGGAACAGATATTCCATCAAAAACAATTTAGAGAATATTCTGTTTATGTCTATAGTGGATCACAGCTGCAATATACATCATTAAAGTGTAGTCATAATAAATAATAAAGTAATAAATGGCATTTGCTTTAAACTTCATTAAAATCACTAGTGAAATGTATAACCCATTTTCTCACACTTTGGAAATGATAACACATTTTTGAATTTTAGTCAGTAGCAGTGTTACAAAACTCCTAAATCATATCATAAAGTATTTGAATTCACAAATATATATGTATTTAAATGTATGTACAAATATACATATACACTGTTGACCTTTGACCAGCATGGATTTGAACTGCATGGGTTCACTTATACATGGGTTTTTTTCAATAGTAAATGCTATAGTACTACACGATCCACGGTTGCTTGAATCCTTGGATGTGGAACCGCTGATATAGAGGAATTGTGGATATGAAGGAATTGTGCATATGGAAGGCCTAATCAGAATAGTGTGACTACTTTTCTTCATGGACTAGATTCACATAGCTTCAGTATAGCATTGATAGTTTTAGTCTGGAAGTGTCCCACCACTGGACCAATATGTTTGAGGTGGAGAGCTACAGGAGACTAGCACAGATTTGGTGGACCCTAAAAAAAGTCAGGGGTCAGGGAATAGGAAAATGTCAAAACACTGCAAATCTTAATGTAAGTATATGAGTTTAAGGGTGGAGTGGACAGGTGTAGCTCCCAGGAGGAGTAGATTATTGCTTCCAGAAGAAATCAAGGGTGTTGGACAGAAAACACTATGAGTATGCTCTATAGAAAGCCATAGCTAATTAATGACTGACACAGAACTTGAATTCAAGTGAGCAGATTGCTAGTTCAGTACTTTTTCTTCTCCACAGTGTTGCCTCTGAAAAGTGACCGAAACCACTAAATATTTCAATTTCTAAGAGCAGTGTAGAAGACTGATTTGGGTGTGCGTGCCACTGAAAAAATAGTACAACTTGTTATAACATTCATAAAACTGTAATTTGTGGAGATCAACTAGAGTGAACTGATGTAATTATATATTATTGTAATGAACTTATTTTTAAATTTCAAAACGCATAATTACATTGTAAAATGACAAACAAGATAACAAACCTGACCTGAAGCTATCCAGTGATTAACACACTTCTTACACATCCTTGTACCTTTCTGTACTCTATTGTCTTAAATAGCTGGCCCCATTAAAAATATGTATTACCCAACCTGGTATCATACACAAAAATTGATTCAAGAGAATTTAACCATCTAAATGTGAAAGATAAAACATTAAATTTTAGGAGAAAAAACATATGAGAATATATTCATGATGAGGTTGGCAAGCATTTTTGAATCAAGATATAGACAGCACCAATTAAAAATAAAATACTGATAATTGGATTTCATTAAAATCAAGAACTGTTCAACAAAGGAAGCACCCTTAAGATACTGAAAAGGCAAGTTGTGAGGAAGTATTTGAAATTCACATATCTTAAGATTATATATTGAAAATGTATAAAGAACTACAAATAAATATGCAATTAAAAATGAATCAGGGCTTCCCTGGTGGCGCAGTGGTTGGGAGTCCGCCTGCCGATGCAGGGGACACGGGTTTGTGCCCCGTTCAGGGAAGATCCCACATGCCGCCGAGCGGCTGGGCCCATGAGCCATGGCCGCTGAGCCTGCGCGTCTGGAGCCTGTGCTCCGCAAAGGGAGAGGCCACAACAGTGAGAGGCCCGCGTACCGCAAAAAAAAAAAAAAAAAAGGATTAAAGATTGTACAGGCACTTTTCAATAGATTATATATATACAGCCAATAAGCATATTAAAAGATGCTCAACATCATTACTCATCAAAAAATACAAATCAGCACTGTTATGAGATACCACAACTAAAATTAGTAAAAACTGACAATACAAAATGTTGGTGAGGATGTGGACCTTTAACACTGTTGGTGGGATTATGCTATGGTCTGAATGTTTGTGTTCCCCCAAGTCCTTATATAGAATTCTAACTCCCAAAGGTGATAGTATTAGGAAGCAGGACCTTTCAGAAGGGATTAGATCATGAGGGATGGGATGTGTTCTTATAAAAGAGATCCCACAGAGGTCCCTTGTACCTTCCATCATGTAAGGACACAGCGAGAAGGCACCAGCTATGAACCAGGAAGAGGGCTTCACTCTTGCTAAATCCTCTTTAATTTATGATCTGTCATCAGAAGTTATTTAAGCAAGAATATATTACATGAATGTGTTGAGTCAGTGACTAGTTGTGCATAATAATATGTTAGTCACAAAGGGAGATTTAAAAATCTAGAGAAAGCCTTGACCCTTAAGGAATTTATGCTCAACCAATTGAATTAAATACAAATGCAATGTTAAGTGCCAAGATGAATTGTGAGAATATCTTTGCATATACCAGGCACATAGTAGTGGACGATAAATATATGTTAAATTATTTACCTTGAATAAAAATAGTATTTATACATTAGGGCAATAAACTAGAAATCCTAATCTCAGCTCTGCCAGCAACCTAAGTAACCTTCGGAAATTTACGTTTCTGAACCTGATTCATAAAATGCTTGACTTGGGCTAGATTGGCCTTAAATTACATTTCAGTTCTAAAAATTTATGCATTTGAACTAACACATTTTCCTCACTTTGCGGAATAACACAGTTATGTCATATAACTTACATTTTATAGTCACTTTAATGGTAATTTGCAGCATCAATTTTAACCTTTTTAGTCAAGGTATGTTCCTCGAATACCAGTTCAGCAAGATGTTATTAGTTATTATATTTAAAAAGTGTTCATAGATTAATATATATTTATATCTAAGTTTAAAAATTTATATAGGTTTCTTAACTCTAGGACTTTTAAAGAATGCTTAATGTGGTAATGTGCAATAGTATCTTCTATGGGAGATATAGTAACTGCATTTCCAAATTTATATGTCAAGGGACTATTTTCCCATAAAATATTTTTGGAAAATATCTTGAGAGATAACATTACAGATAAGAAAAAGTCAAGAAAAAGTCAGTAGGTTTTCTGAGCTAGAAAAATATTAAAAAGTATGATATGCTTTGTGCATTAATAAAATCCATCATGTATGGAAAGATGTTGAGAGGGAAAAATTATAAGTGGAATTAACAGCTAGAATGTTGCAGATCAGATTGAAATTATGAAAAGGGAGTTATCAGTGGAACTAAAGAGAAAGGGGCAGGTATTTTGAGTTAGTATTGATAAAACTGAGTCATTGAATAGATACAGAATATGAAGGTCAGAGGATTGACGTATATCCTGAGTGAACTGTTGTGTGCTAGTCACACAACTTGGTAAATTAATGTAAATATTGATTGGTGTACATATTAGGGACAAATTCAGTCAGGACAGATTACATTTGAGGTTATGTTTTCTAAGTGGAACAGTATAAGGGCAGTTAAAGACACAAGGCAGGAGATAGGAAATATTTTGCTGTAGCCCCATCATCACCATCATCATTAGGGAGGACCATTTTGACAAGGGAAAAGGTGTCCAATATGTCATTCCCAGCTCCCCTTTCAACTTTATTTCCTGTCAGTCTTTTCTGTAATTACTCAGCTTTATGGATACTGCCTACTAATCCCTTGGCTCCACTGAAGCTGTTGATTCTTGAACATAGCATATTCATTCTAGGTTTAGTACTTTAAATTTGTTATTTCCTGTCATGGGGGCACTCTTCTACAAGATCCTGGAATGACAGACTCCCTTCTTTTAGTTAGGATACTTGTCAGGTATCCTCTCTCCAAAAGACCTTCTTTGAGCACCATATTTAAAAAGTAACAACCACCAGTTCCTCTATTACTCTCTATCTCAATAACTTGAGGGTTTTTTTAAAGATTTTTTTGTCTTTTCATTATTGAATTGTAGGAGCTCTTTATATATTATGGATATAAGTTCTTTGCCAAATATATATAAATATTCTATCTTGGTCTATCTTATCTCTTCAATTTTATATGTATCTTTTGATAAGCACAAACTTTTAATTTTGATAATTTCAATTTAAAAAAATGTTTTAATAGCTATAACTATAACCACAGAGTTGTATAAACATCACCACAATCAATTTTAGAATATTTTCATTACCCTATAAGGAAATTCCCCACCCTTTAGCCATCACCCCCAGCAATTTTCCCATCCTCACGTTCCTAGGAAACCATTAATATAATTTGTTTCTATATATCACCTAATTCTAGACATTTCATATAAATGGCTTTGAGTCTGGCTTCTTTCATTTAGCATAATGTTTACAAGGTTAACCCATACTGTAGCATATATCAGTACTTAATTTCTTTTTTTAAAACTTTATTTACTTTATTTTCGGCTGTGTTGGGTCTTCGTTGCTGTGTGCAGGCTTTCTCTAGTTGCAGTGAGTGGGGGTTACTCTTTGTTGTGATGAACAGGCTTATTGTGGTGGCTTCTCTTGTTGCTGAGCACGGGCTCTAGGCGTGTGGGCTTCAGTAATTGCAGCACACGGGCTCATTAGTTGTGGCTTGTGGGCTCTAGAGCTCAGGCTCAGTAGTTGTGGCACATGGGCTTAGTTGTTCAGCGGCATGTGGAATCTTCCCAAACCAGGGCTCGAACCCGTGTCCCCTGCATTGGCAGGCAGATTCTTAATCACTGTGCCACCAGGGAAGTCCCAGTACTTAATTTCTTTTTATTGCTAAAAGTATTCTATAAATATACCACAATTTATTTATCATCATTTAATGAACATTTGTGCTGTTGCTACTTTTTGGATATTATGAATAATGCTGCTATTAACATCTGTGCACGAGTTTTTGTGAGGATATATGTTTTTATTCCTTTTAGGTATATACCTAGGAATGAAATTATTGGATCATATGATAGTTCTGTTTAGTCATTTGAGGAACTGCCAAACTGTTTTCCAAAGCAGCTGCACCATTTTACATTCCTAAAAGTAATGACTTGCTTTGTTTTTGGAATAGCACTTATCACCACTTACATATTTATTTGCATATATAGTCACTGTCTCTCCATCACTAAAGCATTTTCCATTCTTAGCATAACATTCACAATTCTATGTTCAATACCCAAAATAATGACTGACATGAGGATAAATAAATGAATTAATATGGATAAACTTTGTGAATTAAAATTAGGTTACAATATGGATCATTAGATATATCCATACAGTTTTATTTATTTCTACCAATCCCACCAAAATATAAAGACATTAGAATCAATGTGATGGAATGTCCATTTATCCACATTTATTTTTCTAATTGTGTCTTTTGTATTGCTTATTCCACTTTTCTGGAAGTATAAAATATTTTAATTGAAAAATTTGTTTAAAAAGAAAATTTTCAAAGAAAATGTAAAATGAATAGAGTAGATTTCTATTTGTAAAATTTTGCTTAAGTGATAGGTAATTTGCAACTCAAAGAAAGAAGACAGGGTGATTACTTAAATCCAATCAAAAGAGATGGTGAGTAGGTGTGCTTAGAAAAGAGGTAATTAGGTGAAAGAAATGTATTATTTATTACTTCACTATTTATTTATGATATTAATATTCTTGAGAGGGTATGTGAAAGAAAGGCAAGTGGTCTGTGTGAATCTAGTAAGTGAGGAGCAAAAATGGAAAGGAAAAATGAAGAACTTTGAGGTTTTCACTTGTTGAGGATATGAGCTCATCTATGAACTTCACATCAACTATAATACTCTTAAAAATCCTATACTATATGAAATATTACACCCATGTTAAGAAAACTGAAGCTTAGAAAGGGAATATAATTTTTCCAAGTAGAATGAAACAGAGCTAATATTTGCACCTATATCTGTGTAACTTCAGAGCTCAAGGTCACATCACCATACCAAGCTGCTGTCCCAAGAATTGGTCAATCTGTCTCAGCACTGTCTAGAAAGCACCCTACCTCCAGCTGCCTTGAAGGTTATTCTGGTTTGCTTGACAAGTATATTACTGTGGTAGAGGTGGCTATATCCCATATGGAAACCAAGAGCCATCAAATCAATCCAAGTAATGCCCTAAGTAACATCTCTCTCCCTCCCTCCCTCCCTCGCCCCTTCCTCCCTTCCTTTTCTCCTCCATCCCTCCCTTCCTTTTGCATGTTTAGTGGTTAAGAGGAGGGATCTGGATTAACACTGTGATATGAGCTGAACTGTGTCCTCTCCAAATTCATATGTTAACGTCTTAACCCCTAGTACATCAGAATGTGACTGTATTTGGAGACAAGGCCTTTGAATAGATAATTAAGGATAAATGAAGTCATTGGGGTGGGTCTTATGACTGGTGTCTTTATTAAAAAAAAGAGAAAGCAGACACAGAGAAAGATTGACTACCTATAAACCCAGGAGAGAGGCCTTAGAAGAAATAAATCCTGTTGACACCTTGATCTCAAACTCTAGCCTCCAGAACTGAAAGGAAATACATTTCTGTTGTTTAAGCTACCCAGTCTGTCATACTTTGTTTATGGCAGTTCTAGTAACCTAGTACAGACTGTAAAACTTCAAATACCAGTTCTGTACCTTACTACTTATGTGAATTTGACAATATATTTATCCTCTCTTTGCCTCTATTTACTCATTTATAGACTGGATATTTTACTAAAACCTATTTCAGAGGGTGTGAGGATTAAATGGAAAGGTCATTAGATTGATGACTAATACAATAAATTTTAGCTATTATAATCATTTTAAGTAATCTTTGACATCATTTTGGGTGTACTGTAAAAACGGAAGCAAAATATTTTGCTTATTCTTTGTTGAGCTATATTGAGCTTATTCTTTGTTGAGAATGTCATCTCAGACTCTGAAAATCTAAACAATTGAAAATATAGCACTGATTTGTAAAGACCTTAGGCCCAAACTGAGAGACATTTTTGTGATAATTTGGTTAGGTATGGGAGGTTTCTTGGGCTACAAGTTGTAAGATGAGGCAGTACAGATCTTAATGTAAAATGAATGTTTTTCTAAGAATCCAAGTCCATTGGAACTAGAAATATGTTGGCAATTTGGCTTTGGTGAGAACAACTCAAAGGAAATGGCAATGGATGTTGATGTGGATGAGAACTTGTGGCAGGATTCAGAGCAAAAAGCTCACAGGTAATGGAAGAGACCAACAGTAGGCTGGAAGGATAGCATTAAATTTCTTTCTTTTTTTTTTTTTTTAATTTTGGCTGTGTTGGGTCTTCGTTGCTGCGTGCGGGCTTTCTCTAGTTGCTGCGAGCGGGGGCTACTCTTCGTTGCAGTGCGCAGGCTTTCTCATTGAGGCAGCTTCTCTTGTTGTGGAGCACGGGCTCTAGGTGTGCAGGCTTCAGTAATTGCAGCACGTGGGCTCAGTAGTTGTGGCATGCGGGCCCTAGAGCGCATGGGCTTTAGCAGTTGTGGCTCATGGGCTCTAGAGTGCAGGCTCAGTAGTTGTGGAGCATGGGCTTAGTTGCTCCGCTGCATGTGGGATCTTCCTGGACCAGGGATCAAACCCATGTCCCCTGCATTGGCAGGCAGATTCTTAACCACTGCACCACCAGGGAAGTCCCCAGCATTAAATTTCTAATACATCATTTTGGGAAAGGCATATAACAACATGTAGGCAGTTATTACTCTATTTTATCATTAGTTTTGGGGTACACTCTTGTTATTTTATCATCTTATAAATTTATCTGGAAAAATCACATGTTGTGTTTACGTGTATATTATCATCATGGTGCTTATATAATTTAAACTTCCTAGTTCAGATTTTCCTTATCACATATCACTAAACTTTTTCTTTTTTAAAATTTTACTATTAATCTCTAAGTTCAATGAGTACTTTGCCACGTCTAAAAGAAATTTCATGTTGGCTGCTTATTTATTTGCAGTGTAGCAATGAAAGACAGGAGAGACAAAACCTGACAACCAAAAAAAAAGGAAAAATGTAACTTGAAAAATAATTCCAATTTTCTGCTCAGCAGTGGCAATGTTGTTATCCTCTTGGTGTTTAATACTTCCCTCCACTCAATTTGGCTGAACCCTGGGGGCGGCTGCCCACTAAAACCTAGTGCCTGTCTTTATCTCTAACCTTCGTGCTTTCTTGGCTGTTTTCTCATTTTGGGTGAGTTTGCAGTGCCTAACAACAAGGATAATGAATGAAGAAAGGTAACATGAGAATAAATCTACAGTAAGGGGAGGAAGACAAAAAGCCCTATCGGTATTCTTACAATTTTCTATTTTTTTTTTAATGTTTTGAAGTTCATTTTTTATAAGTAGTATTTTCAACTGAAAATTCCCAAATATTCACAACAATTAGAGTCTGGAAATGGATTTTTGTTAAATATATTTCTCACTAGACTTCCAACACTTGTTCCTGAATAGAGTTACTGAAATTGCATAATCTCAGTGAGAGATTTGAGAGCCAGATTTTTCTCAGGAAAAGAGTATTTTTCTAAATAAATACATTGTGGAAATACAAATGTTTGGGCAGTTTCCCAAGAGAGATCTAAGGCTGTGTAACTGCACGTTTGCCACATAGCAAATTCTAACAAGTCAGTACAGAGCCTTATCTCTTTATTAACTCCCCCCTCCCCCCCCCCCCCCCCCCCCCCCCCCGATCTCACATTACTGAGGCATTGAGTCATCACTATAAGCATTATTTTGGTATCAGGATTATTTATCTATGACCTACAATTAAAATTAAGATCAAATTTCCTGAGGCTCTGGCTGTATGGTATATTCACCACATTTATTTTAAGAATGATAATAGAAGTACAAAGATATATCATTATAAAACATTTGTATTTTGTAATGATTTTTTTTTTTTTGAAGTGGTTTCTTACCTATTAGGTTACGGTATCTTTTTTTTAATTTATTTAAATTTTTGGCTGTGTTGGGTCTTTGTTGCTGGGTGCGGGCTTTCTCAAGTTGCGGCGAGAGGGGGCTGCTCTTCGTTGCGGTGAACAGGCTTCTCATTGTGGTGGGTTCTCTTGTTGCAGAGCACGGGCTCTAGGTACGTGGGCTTCAGTAGTTGTGGCACACGGGCTCAGTAATTGTGGCTCGCGGGCTCTAGAGCGCAGGCTCAGTAGTTGTGGCGCATGGTCTTATTTGCTCCGCAGTATGTGGGATCTTCCCGGTCCAGGGCTCGAACCCGTGACCCCTGCATTGGCAGGGCAATTCTTAACCACTGCGCCACCAGAGAAGCCCCAGGTTACTGAATCTTGATAATAATGCTGTGTAGCCAGTGGGGCAGGTATACTGAATTTATATTAGAGATGCATGGTTTGTTTTCCAACCTCATATGCCCAGGTGGCTAGTAAGTGACAGAGGAAGGATAGGATCTCAAAGCACCGTTAAAATAAACAAGATTTGTGGAATAGAGACCAAATCCAATGCAGGAAACTATAATTAAATGTATTAATCACTTAGTCTCTCTCTGTTTATTTCTTTTTGCAATATACCTTTATTGTGACTTGAAGACGATGATTAGGCAATATCACCGTGGGAACTATGGGATAAAAATTGATTTCTCAAAATAATTGATTTCTCTGGTTTGCTAATCCTACAAGTACAATTAACTGACCAATATAAGTTTTTACTGTGATCATTACTGTAATTTTTGATTCAGTAAGTTGCCGAAATGTTTTCTATTCCTAGCTTTAGCTCTACACTTCATTAGTAATTATATTTATTACTGTGTAAATATTTCCACATCACTCTATCCATATATATGGGTAGCTGGTTTTTGGCCCAAGCCTTAGAGAACCATATTAGAGAAGGGAATAGGTCATAAACCTTAGAAAACTTAGGTGTTTGCCTCTCATACCTGGGAAGAGGATACAGAAGTTCACCCATCAGTCAAAGCCTGAATGAACAGATTAGAAGAAGTCTACACAAGGGAACATCTAAAAGAGGTACTTGAAAAATCTGTTAAGTAACATATTTTCTCTTTTTCTCCCAAACTTTAGAAGAAATAGAAACCACATATACACGCATTTTAAAAAATCTTGGCTAAAGACTAGAGTTGAAAAGAGCAAATTCCTATTTTATTTAAGCCCCATTTCAAACATGTAATTATAGTCAGCTCTTGAAATATCTGGGATAAATTTTCATATTGTAGATTAAGTCTTTGTTTAGATTTTCTCTCTAGATGCCTGCTTTTAAGCCACCTTATGTTTTGTTTTTACCGTGGGGTGGTGAAATTTCAGTTTGTCACTTTAATGATAATAAATCATAATGTGAAAAGCAGTTTCCAATAATAAGCCTTAATTATTATTTCTTTCTCATTTATATTTCACACTCTGTCTAAGATAATGTTGTTAACTTATCCTCATTTGATAGAGAAAACAAATAGTGGTTCAAAATGATAAAATAACTTTTCTAAGAAAACAGCTTGCAAGTGATTGTGCAGATGTACTAATTCTAAAGCAAATGCCTTAGTTATTGCTTTATACTGTCAAATTAAAAAAAAGTTTTGGTAAAAGAAAATTTAAATATTATTAAAAATTATATTTACACATTCCTCTGTGGATTGATTAGTGTGATTTGTTGTAATAAAAATGGTTAAGTCAAAATTTGAAAAAGACACTACAGATTTGATTAAGGCAGTCATCATAGAATGGAACCATGCTCCAAAGCATGTTGGCAGCGTAAGTTTTTTGGAACTCTGAGCATGCAATATTATAAAGGAAGTTTATGTTGATAGGCCAGCTAGTAAAAAATGAGTGAAAGAGCCTCAATGCTTAAGGTAGGCAATCATCAATGATCTAGTCCAGGTTTGAGGTCTGGCAAGAATGCTGAATTAGACCTCGTTCAAGGTAGTTTTTCTTTCCTATCACTTCCAACCAGCCAACACGGCTTGAAATGGATCTTTGTCAGGTAAGGATACAAGTGATTTTGTGGATAAAGCTCATAGGAGCTATCTTAGACTACTATGGCTGCCATAAGATGATACCATGAACTAGATGGCTTAAACAACAGAAACAAATTTCTCACAGTTCTGGAGGGAAGTCCAAGACCAAGGCATTGGCAGAATCAGGCTCCTGGAGAGAGCTTTCTTCTTGGCTTGCAAAAACCACCTTCTCTCTATGTCCTCAAGTGGCCCTTCTTCTGTGTGTGCATACATAGAGAGAAGGATCTCTCTCCCTTCCTCTTCTATAAGGTCACCAATCCTGTCAGATTAGGACACCACTCTTATGACCTCATTTTAACATTAATTATCTCCTAAAAGTCTTATGTCCAAATACAATCATATGGGGGATTATGGTTTCAACATATGAATTTGGGGTGGGAGGGACACAATTCAGTTCATAGCAGGAGCCCTCCTAGTTTCTTAAGAAAGTATCTCTAAACTTGGTGAGTAGATTTGTTTCAGAAGCAAGGGTCACTTCCCTTTTGTCATTAGGCTGTGGGAAGAGATACATCAGCCCTAGAGTTTGCTTTTTAATGTGTAAGCCGATTCTTTTCTTTCTGCACAATTACAGACTACCATGTTCTATTTCTTGTTGCTTAAAAATTAAGCCTGAGGCAGGACTGGCCATGGCCTGCCACATTCCTATAGGAAATGTAGAATCACCTATACTATAAGGATGCTTAGTATCCAGTTCTCTCAATTTATGTGCTTTTGTTGGGTTTTTGTTGTTATTTACTAAGAGGGGATGTGTTCTGAGAAAATTGTTCTGTATAATCTCTTCTAGGAAGGTGTCTTTTAAAGTTCACAACAAGAAGGAAAGACTTGGCAGGTAAAACAGACCCTCACTGCCTAATCCCTTCTCTGCTTCATTCCTTAACTGTAATCACAAATCATATGTTCCAGAGCAGAAAGCACTGCACTGTATGTCAGTCCTTATAACTTTAAATTAGAGAATAATTTTTACTCAGCCAGTTAGTTTTCTGGGCTATGAAAAGTTTTATTTTAAGATTGGATTTTTTTCATAATTTTGCATAATAAAGTTTATTAAATTATCCTAAGGGCCTGAAAACTAAGTATGTACCATTTGCCGCAAGATATTAGGAAAATGAGAAGTTATGATTACTCTTATGGAAAAGGATGTAGAGACACTCCCAACTGCAGCAGAGAGGAAATTCTGTGGTAAATTCCTACTCACAGGGTCTTCCTTACCTCTCCACCTCTGGAATCATGCTCTGATTCAATCTCATAAATGCTATGGATATATTGGTTCTGTATCAAATCTCTGCACAAATGGAGTCTTTTCAGAATCCTGCCTTGAACACTGAGACAAAATATCTCCATGATTATGTTCCATTCCCTTTCATGTTTTTTTTAAATCACTGCACTTATCCCTATATAACACATTTGCTTACTATCTGCTTTCTCTGTCCTTAAAAGCGGCAATTATATCTGTTCTTTCTGGTATCTAATAGGAGCTCAATAAATGTTTATAGAACAAATCAATGAATTAAGAGTTCTGCAAAAAAGAAAGTAAAAAGTCACTGGAGAAATTTAAAACAAATGTATAAACTAAAATTATTTAAAACTAAAAAGAAATTATTTAAAACTGTATGAATGAGAGGGAACATAATGGACTTCAATTATAACTTAATCCTCTACTAGAGATGACAATAAGTATTCAACTAATTATTTCTTCCTTTTCTCCACCCTTACTTCTAAGAAAACCTGCCCATATTCTCTACTCATAAAGTCAGCTCTCCAAACTCCTACTGAATGGATAATAATGAAGTCACATTAGCATCTGGCCACTGCTGACTTGCCAAGGGGTAGACATATACACAGAGTCAGATGATTTGCTGGTCTATAGAGAGAGGTGTGGTGTAGACTTCCAGAGAGGGCCAAATAACAAGAGCTCACTAGAGAGGCTGCGATGGTGATCTTAGTTGTTCTTTTTTTAAAAAAATTTATTTATTTATTTTTTATACAGCAGGTTCTTATTAGTTATCTATTTTATACATATTAGTGTATACATGTCAATCCCAATCTCCCAATTCATCCCACCACCAACAGCCCCCCACAACCCGGTGATCTTAGTTGTTTACATTCTAGTCTCTGCCTTAGCTCATGACTGTATGTTCTCTATAATACTCCATAGTCTATCAAGGAATTCCAATTGTGCCCTTGAGGTCTTATTATATGTGTTGTTTATTTCATCTAAATGAGTCTTGTTTTATGACACATAATTAAAATGTGATATATTTTATTATCACCATATTTGACATAATGGTCAATATCTTTTTATTTAAAAAAGTCAATAACAGAAAAGTAAATGTATTTAAGGAATTTTTTCTATGTGTATTTTGCAACAATTTAGTTATAATTTTATGATACAAATTTAATTTTTCATTCAAAAATATCTATAGTATATTCTTTTAATATAACTTTAAGACTATAATAAGCTTATAAGTTCTAGGTACCTAGAAATTTTATTTTTCCCATCTTTACAATGAGAAAAATACAAAAAATGTTAACAATAAAACCATCCAGAAATTGTCTATTTAATTTGTGTTTGATGCCATTTAGAAAAAAATGTAGTTTGGTTTTCATCTAAGTGATATATCTGTATAAATCTAAAGTAAGCATTCTGTGGTGGTTACTAGAGCCTGAGGGATGGGGAAATTGGGGAGATGTTGTTTAAGGGCACAGACTTATAGCCAGTAGATAAATAAGTCATGGAGAGCTAATGCACAGCATAGTGATTATAGACAACAGTACTGTATTATAAACATCAAAGTTGCTAGGAGACTAGATCTTAATTGTTCCTACCACAAAAAAGAAATGATAATTATGTGATGTGATAAAGGTATTAGCCAATGCTATGGTGATAATCATATTGTTATGTATAAATATATCAAATCTACACATCACGCACTTTAAATTCACACAATGTTATATGTCAAATATATCTCAATAAAAAAGTAAGCATTCTATTTGGTATTATTGAGATAGTATGAATCATAGGTAAAATTTTACTATGATTATGTATTACTAACTGTAATAGATTTAAATAAATATTTTCATCCAAAGCAGGAGAGTTTTAAGTATTTGTAAGATACTCATTGGAGCCACGAAATAAGAAGCTCAATATGTAGACATGGAGCTCAGGGTAGACATCTCTGTAGAGACAGAAATGTGAGAATCAAGATAAAAATGAAAATTACTCTGTGGAGTGCTGAGGTTGATTTGATTAACAAGTACTTAGGTAGCATGTGATATGAAGCAGGTGTTTTTCTGAATGATTGTGCAAATATTAATTCACATAATCCTGACAGTGACTCTATAAGGTGAGTGTGAAGATGGGGAAGGAACACCCCATAAGTGAACTGTGGAGAACAAGGATGAGGGAAATAGGTCTAAGAAGAAGATTAAGAAATAGACAGGGAAACAAAAGGAAACCTGGGAGGCTGTAGTGACATAGATGCTAAGGAAGTGAATACTTCATAACATTGGCACAAGTTGACAATATCTAGAGCACAGAGGGTTCAAGTACAAGAGTTAAAAAACATGCATGGGGTTTAGTGACAGTGGCATTGTCAGTACCCTTGCACACTGCAAAATAAAATTTGGTACAGTGGTGGGGGGCAGCAACTGGTGACCTGAGGAAGGAATTGGAACAAAGGCTGTGAAAACAGCAATTGAGGATATCATTTTATAAATCTATGCTGGAAAGTAAGAGAGGGTGTTTGAGGGATACTTTTGTGGAGGGCTTAGTTTAATATAATTCTGCCACTAGAGAGGAAGAGACAAAAGCTAAAAATAAAATAAATAGAGACTGAGATCCTGGACACAAGTAAAGAGGGTCTAACCTTGGCCTGAAGAAAAGAGTAACTTCCATTGAAATGAGGTTTTCTCTGTGGGGAGAGAAATAGGACACATTTTTCAGGGGTGTGTGTGTGTGTGTGTGTGTGTGTGTGTGTGTGTGTGTGTGTGTGTGTGTGTGTGTGTGTGTGTGTGTGTGTGTGTGTGTGTGTGTGTGTGTGTGTGTGTGTGTGTGTGTGTGTGTGTGTGTGTGTCTTATGATGGAGCTGTTGAAGAGTAGACAGAAAGTTGAAGATTTTCAGACTTCCCTGGTGGTGCAGTGGTTAAGAATCTGCCTGCCAATGCAGAGGACACGGGTTCAAGCCCTGGTCCAGGAAGATCTCACATACCATGGAGCAACTAAGCCCGTGTGCTGTAACTACTGAGCCCATGTGCTGCAACTACGGAAGCCCACACACCTAGAGCCCGTGCTCTGTGACAAGAGAAGCCACTGTAATGAGAAGCCCATGCCCCGCAACGAAGAGTAGCCCCTGCTTGCCACAACTAGAGAAAGCCCATGCGCAGCGATGAAGATCCAACGCAGCCATAAATAAATAAATAATTAAATAAATAAATAAATAAAAGAAAATTGAAGATTTTCTTGCTGTGATTCAATTTTCTATGTGAAGAAGAGGCAGAGATTTTCTGTTCAAAATGTCAAGAAATAATGGATTTTTAAAAATGTGAGGGTTTGCCATTTTCTCCAGGTAAAATAAAATGGCGTATCGAAAATCTTAAAGGATTATGGGCTGCTGGAATCCCAAACTATAAATTCATAGTAATTTGTGCCTTCAAAATTCAGTGCTCTTTCCCTCCAGATTCAGGAATTAAACTTTTGAAGGATTCAGAGTTGGATTTTATAAAGGACAAAAAAGGCAGGACTTTGAGTAGTGTTGGCAAGGGGAAGTATATAAGTGGCTTATTATTTAATCGTCAACTAAAAATTTTTCCTAAATGTGTACTTTCTTTGTTAAAAAACATAGATGATACTTTAAGGTACTGATATGACACTTGGGAATTTAAAAATATGAAAATGACTAAATGCACAATCTTTTTAAGAATAGAAATATTACATTTTTAAACAATGTAGGTATGCAACATTGACAATTATTAGATATGGCAGCACATCCATCCACCAGGTGTAATATTATACAAAGTTAAATTGGTAATGATAATGACTAGAAGATTAAGAGGGGATTAATCATGGTAATATGAATTTTAAAAGCTGTATACAAAAATATATGTACACTTTAAGATAAACTAAGCAAAAATTGGTGTTTATACAGAAAAATATGCTTTAATAAGGGAAATTAGGTCAGTGAGATTATGGATATATTTTTGTCTTTTTTTTTTTTAAACTTTGTAAGGTGTTGTTTCAGTCATCTCATTTGCTTATGCAACAACAATTCTGTCACTTTTCATTGATAGATGAACTGAATATGTTCATATGTCCAGTTCTCAGGGAAGGATAGCCTATGCCCACCTAAGGAATAAATTCATAAATAATAAACTCTTCATTAATCTACATTAATCATGGTGATTCCATTTCCCTTACAGACATTGGTTTAGATATTTCTATTTCATAAATCTCTGACCAATGAGATGAGAAAGGAAGTATGCTATCTTTCAGGGCTGGGGAACTTTTGAAAAAGGTCTTTATTCTAAATGGAGCCACATGGGAGGGCACATAATATTTCCTTCCACTTGTTTTGTCTGTATGTGATGCCTGTGACTGAAGCAATCATCTTGTAATGTTGAGAACTATCCCTAGATAAGGATGACCTGCTGTTAGTGATGGAAATAAAAAGATGGAAAGCACTTAGATCTGTGTTGAATTAACAAATCTTGAAGCATCCTCTGTACTTTGTATAATGTGAACTAGTAAATGGCCTCATATTTAAGCTACTCATGCTATGGATTTTGCCTTCTAGCAGCCAAATGTGTAACCTGACAGTTATTCTGCTGTTTTTATTTCACAAACTGGCTATTAACCAACTTTTTCAGCATTTTTGATTGGAGAATGCTTGGAGGATGGGAAAATAATATCATTACTATAATGCTCAGGTCAGAATCCCCTTTTCTTATCATTAAAATTATTTTGGGACTTTCCTGGTACCACAGTGGATAAGTCTCCACACTCCCAGTGCAGGGGGCCTGGATTTGAACGCTGCTTAGGGAACTAAATCCCACATGCATGCTGCAATTAAGAGTTCACATGCCACAACTAAGAAGCCTGGGAGCTACAACTAAGGAGCCTGCCTGCCGCAACTAAGACCTGGTGCAACCAAATAAATAAACAAATAAATAAATATCAAAAAAATTATTTTGCCCTTAAAATAATGCCTGATGTTTTGCTTTATAAAAGTCAGATTTTCAGATTATATTCTAAAACTACACCCAGACTAATGATAAAATATGGGAAACAATGAAGCAAAACATTCTGAACCTGGTAAGTAAATTAATATTGGAACACAGTAAAATACAACCAAAACAACAACAAAAACAAGCCTCCCCAAATAGTTGCAGACTATTCACTCTAATCATGTTTACTAAAAGATTGGCCAATCCTTCAGGAAACATCTATTGGATTTGGCTCTTGTTACAGGAAGTCATATTTCTGGAGAACTGCTTAATGTGGAATTCTTTAATGTTAGCAAATATGTCAAATCACAACATTTATCTGTATTTTAGGTTGTGACAATTGCACTGATAAAAAAGTTTTACTCTCTCTCTCTTTTGGATATGAAGTGGTTGTTAGGTATGATTTTATAAAGCAGGGAAGTTTCCTCTAGGAATGAAATGTTAAAAGCTGTTTACTGTGTAGGTCTAATTTCTTGTCATTTGTAATACTATGAGAAAGAAAACTTAAAAAAAAAAAAAAAAATCCCAGAGAAAAGAAATAGCTATGTCAGGAGAAAAAAGTGAATATCTTCATGTTACACCAAATAGCATACAACATAGGTAAACTAAGTTTATTTAAAAAATTTAAAAAAGCTGAAGTGAAGGGCAATGTCATAGAATTATATACTGCTAGAGATTTAAAAGACTACAGGGAGGGCTTCCCTGGTGGCGCAGTGGTTGAGAATCCGCCTGCCGATGCAGGGGACACGGGTTCGTGCCCCGGTCCAGGAAGATCCCACATGCTGCGGAGCGGCTGGGCCCGTGAGCCATGGCCGCTGAGCCTGCGCGTCCGGAGCCTGTGCTCCGCAACAGGAGAGGCCACAACAGTGAGAGGCCCGCGTACTGCAAAAAAACAAAACAAAAAAAAAACCAAAAAACTACAGGGATAAGTATCTAGAATATCCTACGTTTTTTAATGAGGACACTGAAGCCCTGAAACTAATTTTTTCTCTCCAAAGTCTTACATTTGCATATTGACAGAGCTTCAACTCAAACACAGGAATTGTGACCATCCCAAAAAAGGGCAACTGCAAGCTTAAGAAAGACCCACTATTTTCATAAATATCTTCTTCTTTCTTTTTTCCCCTAAAGTGAATTTCAGATTATTTACATTCTCTAGAAATTAGCAATTCATCAAATCATAAGTAGGGGATTTTTATTCTCTGTTTTGGACTAAAGTTCTATAAGTAAAGTAAGTCAAGAAACTCACCAATTATTTTTTAAACTTTTGTGTTTATATTTTTAAGAGGAAAAATAATCTCCCTCTAAATAATAATAGGGAATATTAATTCTTATTACTAGCTAAGAGAGAAGAGTGAGAGAACTGGATGTGGAGAAGGAAAATTGAGAAGCAATAAGAGAGAGCGGGAGAGTAAAAAGATAATTATAAAGTTTAGTGGAAATGTAGGGAGTTCCCTGGTTGCACAGTGGTTAAGAATCTGCCTGCCAATGCAGAGGACACAGGTTCAAGCCCTGGTCCAGGAAGATCTCCCATGCCATGGAGCAACTAAGCCTGTGTACCACAACTACTGAGCCTGCACTCTAGAGCCCGTGTGCCACAACTGCTGAAGCCCACATGCCCTAGAGCCCACGCGCCACAACTACTGAGCCCATGTGCTGCAACTGCTGAAGCCCACGCTAGGGCCCATATGCCACAACTACTGAGCCCACGTGCTGCAACTACTGAAGCTCACATGCCTAGAGCCCGTGCTCCGCAACAAGAGAAGCCACTGCAGTGAGAAGCCCGTGCACCACAATGAAGAGTAGCCCTTGCTTGCTGCAACTAGAGAAAGCCCACATGCAGCAATGAAGACCCAATGCAGCCAAAATTAATTAATTAATTAATTAATTTTAAAAAGAATACTGGAAATGTAAATATGTAAAAATATTTCTGAAATTTGTAAGAAAGGTCCAAAGAGAGTGTATATATTTTACTAAGAAAAATACAATGAACAAAGGAAAACAAGATAGAAATACATAATAAAAGAAATAATACCAAAGATTCTTCCTTATATCGTTGCCCATAGCTAACAAAACTCTTAGAAAAAAGGTGGGGAATTATTTTGTCTAGATATTACAGTTAAATTGGTAAGACATTTTGTCAAAAGAAGGTGGCACTCATTTCTTTGAACGAGTTCACCTTTCCTCACCACAGGGACTCTTCTTAATCTAATACAGTTTAACAGCAAAGATCTTCATAGTATGCTGTTTTCATTTCTTTCCTTTAAGCAGGAAAATAAATAAATAGATAAATAAATAAATAAACTTGGCATTATATATCTAAACCAAAATGGAGATTTCTGAGGATATAATTCTGGTCAATTACTAATGCCAGTAGCCCCAAATGGAAGGAAATAAAAAAGAAAAACAAAGGAATACAATGAATTTTGGTGTGAGAAAAGAATATATTAACTATGTCTTTATTATCATTACTGTCCATATTAGAAAGAAAATTACATAGAAAGACCTATGGCTGCTTCTGTTTTTTCTCCTGTTTGTATCTGCTCTTCTAGGCATCCATTATTTAGTAAGATAAGAAAATGGTATTTCAGGACCGTTGCTTCTCTGATTATATGTCTATCAATCAATCTCCTGATTACATAATTAATTTATTAATTCTAATTAATCTATTAATTAATATTGAGTATGACATCTTAGGCAGGAGGTATATGTATTTTGGAAAGACAGTCGAGACCTTCCTAACGGGTTTCTAATTAGAACCTTGATTCATAGCTTATGTAATTCAGGTTATTTTACCTTTTTTAATTTTAAAGATCAATAGATAAAGTCAAGTCTGCTTCCTCATTTCCCCTCAAAATCTGTTGCCATCTTAGATTTTGTCTCTGATTAGACAAATATATTGGAAACTTCTCAACTTCCTGCTTTTGATAGTATCTGTTGTAGTATGAGAAAAGGAGAGCAAAATGTTAGTCCATGTATGGGAAGTTCCCACAAAATATTCCTATACTGTCATTTCCTTGAGGGAAAGAGAAGCAAAATTTATACTCAATATACCTGAGGCTAGATATTTATAACATTCTGGTGTCAGATAAATAATCAGGTAACTTTGTTTCTATGAAAGTTATGATTCCAAATATTAGCTAAAGTTTTTATACTTAAGTACAATAAACATGTTGAACCAGTAATGATCAATTTTCTCCCTCCTCAGTGAGGGTAATTCTGTGGGTAAAGTAAGTCCGAAAGCAAAAAACCCAGGAATTTCTGATTGTGCTCTAATGAAAAGCAACTGAGCTTAGTTCAAGATTGGAACCACAGCTGTTGGTGACTACACCCATGACATCCTGAGTTCAACTTTCTGAGTCATCATTGTAAAGGAACAGGGGCCCCAGGCAGCTAAGTCATGGTCCTCCAGGAACCATTAACATGTTAATCTTCAGCCACTTCCATTCAGACTGTAAAATGTCAGACCCATGAAACAATGAACTATGGACTCAGAGAATGAAAGGAAACTAGTGCTACTTCCTTTTTTACTCATAGCATCCAATAAATAGTTCTTTTTTCTCTTGGTTCCTCACATTGAATGCTCATTATTTTACATTTTTATAAATATCTGCTAGTTTCTCTAAATTGCCATTCCTTTTTCTCCTATCCATATTCTACCTAACACATAATCTCAGGAATCAGATAGCATGTTCTTGTTAAAGGCCCTACTTAATTCCCCTGATTGTAATTTTTTGAGAATGAAGACCAGAGATTTTATTTGTGTTAAGTTACTTCAAATCCTAATAGGTTAATTTATAAATGATTAAAATTTATCATATTGGGCTTCCCTGGTGGTACAGTGGTTGGGAATCTGCCTGCCAATGCGGGGAACACGGGTTTGAGCCCTGGTCTGGGAAGATCCCACATGCCATGGAGCAACTAAGCCCGTGTGCCACAACTACTGAGCCTGCGCACCACAACTACTGAAGGCCACACGCCTAGAGCCTGTGCTCCACAACAGGAGAAGCCACCGCAATGAGAAGCCTGCACACCGCAATGAAGAGTAGCCCCCGCTTGCCCCAACTAGAGAAAGCCCACGTGCAGCAACGAAGACCCAACATAGCCAAAAATAAATAAAAAAATAAAAAATAAATGTATAAAAAAATTATCACATTGTAAACTTTTTGTACCCTGCATAAGTTCTAATATATAAAAAGTACATAGTTAATGCTCAGCTTCAAAGATATTAAAAATTGAATCTGCTTATTCAAGTGTAACGATTGAACTGAAGATCTTAAAATAATTTAATCTCTTCCAAGGCTTCTCAGAAAAGATCTTTTCTCCAAGATTTCTTATACATAGGATAACTTATCCATCTCTACCCCACCCTTATCCCTCCTATGTCGAGTTTATCTGCCTTTGAAATCTTTATCTTGCCTTCTTCAAGATATATTATTACTTGACACTCTTTTTTGATCCCAGTGCTATATATTGTTTTCCTTGGATATTTAATCATGTCTCAGATATATTTTCATGGTGATATGTAAGCTCCTGAGAGATCTGAGGAAAACTATACATTCCCTTCTAAAGAGCAAATGCATGGCTCAGATATTTTTTCACATGTTTTTGAGGACCATCCATGAATGCCCATTTACTCATATCCTTTCAGAAGAGGCTTCCAGTACCTGTTAGGAAGGATAGATGGTCACTTGTATCTCTTTGGCCTCTGAATAAGGAGATGGTAATGTGGAATGCAGGTGGTGGTTGGGAGAGCAATGTTGACATAGTAATGATAGGGCAAACACTGTTACCTAAGGAACCTTTTCCTTTCTTTAGGGATATAACTAATAAATGCAAATGGCTTTAAAGGAGTTTCATCCAGAGTTTACCACAAATAGAAAAACAAAAAAAACAACAACTCTCTTTTGCCATGTTAATTGAGGCTAATCTAAATTCTCCCTAGTTAAACACTTTTCTTCCCCTGGAACATTCTCCAGCAATTCCTTAAGAGAAAAACATACAAAAAGAGGTTAATCCTGGGAAATCTGAAACTTGAAAAAAATTATTGGCACTGAAAGGAGGGCCTGAGTGTTTTTAAGGTAAATTGCTTATCTCATAATTTTTTTATAAACCTGCATTGGTGCCAGGATGTAGATACCATAATGATTTCTTTACTGTGTACCTGTTTTCCTTTCCTCATAGACAGAATAACTATGCTAAAGGAGACTAAAACCACAGAACTCAAATAAGATGCATAGAAACTTCAATAATGTACACACTCTTACATAATTATAAAAACAAATTCTAACGCTAAATATAATTTTTGTTTACAATATTTGTCATTTGGGATTATCTGTTTATATCAATTGGTATATATAATTAAGCAGGAAACACCTGAAACATCTTTCATAAAAAGAGAAAGTTTTAATTTGTGCTGTCAATGAACTTTCACAGCTTCCAATATGTAGAAGTATCCAGGAATCAGGGGAGGAAAGATAATTATGAGAAATTGTGATAGGAAACTATCAGTAAAGGCAATCTTTAATTCATTGCAAAACTCTGGAGGCTTTAGGTAAATAACAGTCAGCACTCAGAGTTTTGGAAATGCCTGTTGAACAAGTGACAACTTGATTGGTTTTAAGCTTGTAGAATGAATTTGTCATCTAAAATAGAAGAGAGTAAAATATTAGCCACCCAAACAACTACCGTTATCAGAAAATCATAATGAAACAAACTGCTTATCTGAAATAATTATTTTTTAGAAATAGTGAATTTAAGTTTTTCATTGTACAATCATGTAAATATATTTACTCATGAAACATAGTTTCTGAGATATAGCAGGCAAAAAATGTATTTATCTTACCCAGGCCAATGAACGAATTACAGTTTATATGCCCTTAAAATTTCTCATTCTATTTATGTTTATTATTTTTTAGGATATCATTAAAATATGATTTTAAAAAGTAGCCCTTCCACTGCACAGCAAAGGAAACCATAAACAAAACAAAAAGATAACCCACAGAATGGGAGAAAATATTTGGAAACGATATGACTGAGAAGGGATTAATCTCCAAAATATACAAACAGCTCATACAGCTCAATATCAAAAAAACACAAATAACCCAATCAAAAAATGGGTGGAAAATCTAAATAGACATTTCTCCAAAGAAGACATGCAGATGGCCAAAAAACACATGAAAAAATGCTCAACATTGCTAATTATTACAGAAATAAAAATCAAAGTTACAATGAGGTATCACCTCACACCAGTCAGAATGGCCATCAAAAAAAATCTACAAACAATAAATGCTGGAGGGGGTGTGGAGAAAAGGAAACCTACACTGTTGGTGGGAATATAAATTGGTACAGCCACTATGGAGAACAGTATGGAGGTTCCTTAGAAAAGTAAAAATAGAGCTACCGTATGATCCAGCAGTCCCACTCCTGGGCATATATTCAGAGAAAACCATAATTCAAAAAGATGCATGCACCCTAATGATCATTGCGGTACTATTTACAATAGCCAAGACATGGAAGCAACTTAAGTGTCCATTGACAGATGAATGGATAAAGAAGATGTGGTACACATATATAATGGAATATTACTCAGCATTAAAAAAGAATGAATTAATGCCATTTGCAGCAACATGGATGGGCCTAGAGATTAACATACCAAGTGAAATAAGTCAGACAAAGAAAGACAAATATCATATGATATCACTTATATGTGGAATCTAAAAAAGAGATACAAATGAACTTATTTACAAAACAGAAACAGACTTACAGACTTAGAAAACAAATTTATGGTTACCAAAGGGGAAAGGTTGTAGGGAGGGATAAATTAGGAGTTTGGGATTACATATACACATTACTCTATATAAAATAGATAATTAACAAGGACCTACTGTATAGCACAAGGAACTCTACTCAGTCCTCTGTAATAACCTATATGAGAAAAGAATCTGAAAAAGAATAGATATATGTATATGTGTAACTGATTCACTTTGCTGTACACCTGATACTAATACAACACTGTAAATTAACTATACGCCAATACAAAATAAAAATTTAAAGAAAAATAGCCCTTCTACTTCCAGCCACAATGGATTAACATTGGATTTATCCTCCCACCTGAAACAACTTAAAAAAATAAAATAGTCAAAATGTATTAAATGATGGTTTTCCGCTAACTAAATACTGGTCAGTGAAGAGCAGTGATCCCATAAGGATGGGAAACAAGAGTTCAGCCCTACATTCTGATTTGCTCCAGCACACTGACTGAAGGGAATTTCCACATTCAAATTCAGGAAGAGGAGTTTCTGGAATTGCCCAGTGGTCTCCCTGAGTTTAGGAGAAAGCACATTGTCTGCAGAGGCCAGGGTAGCTAGAGTATGCACGGTTAAGTAACAGAGTAGAGAGCTATAGAGAAAAAAAGATCCAGAAATCTTCAGATGGCCCTCAAGTCTTCAGCCTAATACTGATCAGTACATATACAAGAGAAAAGTACCCAAGTTTGGGTAAAGAAAGGGCTAGAGGGGAATAACACTTAGAACACATGTAAAGCTGTGAATATTTTCTTGTCCCTAAATTGCAAAAACCTCCATTCATGGTGCATTAAGCAGAGTAGTCAGAAAGTTTTTTTCTCAGTACTGGGAAAAAAATTAACCATAGAATAAACATTTCTCTGATTCTGTCTAACAAAGCTTGACAGTGAGATAACAAAATACAAAATTGTTTCCAAGTAATTAAACTGCAACTCAGAACAGAGCTCAATATTATTTACAGGAATACAACATATTCAGCACTTAAGAAGGTAAGATTCATAATATCAGGCATTCAGATAAAAATTATAAGGTCTGCAAAAAACAGTAAAATATAACATAATGAGAAGAATCCAAATGACACAGAAATGACACAGAAAATAGAATTAACAAACTAAAATTTTAACTGCATTC
Organism: Globicephala melas; assembly: GCF_963455315.2. Taxonomy (NCBI): domain Eukaryota; kingdom Metazoa; phylum Chordata; class Mammalia; order Artiodactyla; family Delphinidae; genus Globicephala; species Globicephala melas. The sequence goes on along the minus strand of NC_083320.1, from coordinate 46,186,398 downwards.
ATAAACTAAACTAAAATTTAACTAAATTTTAAACTAAAATTTAAACTAAAGTTTAAACTGCACTCATATGTTCAAGAATCTAGAGAAAATATTGAGTGTGTTAAATAGAGAAAGAAGATAGAGACTCAAACTGAGTTTCTAGAGATGAAAACATTTGAGATGAAAAATACACTAGATGGGATTATAAACACATTGGACATAGAAGAAAAGATACGTAAATTTGAAGATATAATGATAGAAACTACGTAAATTGAAACAGAAAAAAACTAAAAATATTAATATTTTTCTTTTACTATTTTTGATTGTGGTAAAATAGATATACCATGAAATTTGCAATTTTAACTATTTTTAAGTGTACAGCTCAGTGGCATTAATTACATTTATATTTTTGTGCAATCATCACCACCATCTATTTCCAAAATTTTTCATTAACCCAAACAGAAACTTTGTATCCATTAAGCAATAACTCACCATTCATCCCTTCCTCCAGACTTTGGTAACCTCTATTCTACTTTCTTTTTCTATGCATTTGCCTATTGTAGATATCCCATGTAAGTGAAATTATATACTATTTGTTTTTTTGTGTGTGTCTGGCTTATTTCACTTAGAATAATGTTTTCAAAATCATTCATGTAGCATGAATCAGAAGTTCATTCATTTTATTGTCACATATATTTGAAATTGGTTGCACATAGAAGAGTGAGTAGGCGTTTGATATTTTGATATAATCATTTTGATTCATTTCCTGGGATACTTTGAAGTTTATTCCTAAAAGAACTTTAAGAATATTACCAATATTTTGCAACAAACACTACTATTCTGGAGACTCACCCAATTTATGAGATTTACTCCATTTCTAAGCCTTGTGAAGTAAGGAATGAGGTGATGTTTAGATTACAGGATTATTACAGGATTCAAGGATGGGATAGATGTTGGTAAGAAACATGAATTGGAGAGACAGAATGAGGTTGGCAGCAGGGTGGTTGTGGCATTGAGGGTGTGGTACAGTTGAAGGGGGTCAATGGCACTCTATGCTTGGTAATAAAAACACCACAGTGTATCAGTGCTGTATTGATGGATACTTTTACATTCCTGATGTTGAAATAGCCTAATCAACAACATGTAATATTTATTCAGTCTAGAGAGAATGCTACCATCACATTTTGATTGAGGAATTTCTTGCAGTAAGTCTGTGTCTCCCCAGGCACCTGTGGTCTATCAGGTGGAGCAGGTGAGACAGAAATATTGCAGCACTGGGACTCCTAGTATGGATCATGGACCTCTTGTTTTTAAAATAATTTAAAAATATGGTTGTTCCAACTAAGAAAGAGCATAGAATCACAAAGGAAGGCCTGAAGAGAGATGAACATAGCAGATTTGACATGCATCCAGTGCTTTTTGTTATTGCTTTTGAAAAGAAGTGGAAATGACTAGGGTGCCCTCATCCTATTGGTAGCTGAATCCTAGGCTCTGGTTCTACACAGCACCTGCCACTTGAAGTGAAGACAGGGAGAGAAGGGTAATGGGAAGACTGGGCTCCTAGAGATAATACATCACACCAAGAAAGCAGTCACTGAGGATCTCAGAGATCCAAGAGAGGAGGTCTAGCATAATGAGAACTCTCTGGAATAAGAGAGTTGCATCCTTTCTTCATTTTGCTGAGATTTAATATCCAGAAACAAGGACTTCAATAGTCACTCCATGTTTTGAATTCAGATTTCTCCAAATGCAGATGGTAACAATCAAATAATTATAGTATTGGCATATTTCTATAAAAAAATAATGCATTTAAAAGTATTTTTGTTTTGGGACTTCCCTGGTGGTAAGACTCTGTGCTCCCAATGCAGGGGGCCCGGGTTCGATCCCTGGTCAGAGAACTAGATCCTGCATGCTGCAACTAAGGATCCTGCACGGCACAACAAAGATCCTGCGTGCCACAACTAAGACCTGGTGCAGCCAAATAAATAAATACTTTTTTTAAAAAGTATTTTTGTTTTAAAAAAGACAGCTCTGCAAATTAAGTTTCCTGAGTTACATGTTTTAGATGGTAAACAAGAAAAGGGTGGCTAAAGACAGCCTTTATTGAGAATAGATGAGTTGGACTGTAATACAATTTTTAGATCATGTCTACATATCAAAAATAAATTTATATAATTAACTAATTTTAATCAATATTATTCTACTTATTTAATTTATACCAATAAACAAGATTTTCTTGAAAACCCTATTCTGAGTACTTCCCTTTCCTTTTCATATTGTCTCTCCTGTCCCACCCTCCCTTTTTTTTTGGCAAGGATGTTTTACTTTTTTTTCTTCTATTAAGTAGAGATGTTTGATTCAGTTGAAATCTGTATTAAAAGTTTGTGACAGTGAATTTAGTAAGCCAACAATTCCTAAAGAATCTATAGCATATCTACTATTTGGTTAGATTGCTAGGTGTTCTGGGAATAAACAAAACCTTTTCAGCTTGGCTTTTTTCCTCTAGTAGTTTGTCATCTGTCCAATTATCATTATCATTGAATGGTTTTCTTTTTCTTATAACTTTATTTATCTATTCTTGGCTCCGTTGGGTTTTTGTTGCTGTGCGCGGGCCCTCTCCAGTTGCAGCGAGCGTGGGGCTACTCTTCGTTGTGGTACGCAGGCTTCTCATTGTGGTGGCTTCTCTTGTTGTGGAGTACCAGCTCTAGGCAGTGGGCTCAGTAGTTGTGGCACTCAGACTCAGTAGTTGTGGCTCGCAGGCTCTAGAGCGCAGGCTCAGTAGTTGTGGTGCACAGGCTTAGTTGCACCACGGCATGTGGGATTTTCCCAGACCAGGGCTGGAACCCATGTCCTTTGCATTGGCAGGCAGATTCTTAACCACTGCACCAACTGGGAAGTCCCTCAATTATGTTTTGAATTTGAATGATGTAGATAACTAAGATCAGGAAATTAATTCTTAGGAAGGAATGTTAGTGTTATGAAAACTATAGTTTAATACAAAAACAATTTTCTATTCCATAGATTATTATTTTTAAATTTAGCAATACTGTTTATAGTAGAAGATTCTAGGCAAAATAATTGTACAATCAATAAGCAAATGAAGCCTAGAGTTATGGACAACCAATCAGACCAGCAAGCACTACCTGATGGCATAACCCATTTGAACAGGACCACATTTCCCAAAGAGGTTTTGATCTAGTCATTGGAGATAAAAGAAATGCTTAAAGATATCAGACTGTACCTTTAAAAACAGAAAACAAAACTTGTACAAGTCAGCATACCTAATAGAGAATGGAACCAAATAGTAGTATATATGCCATTAAAGCTCTCTAATAAGATTGTATAGTTACCTGAAGAAGATAAATTTGGCTTCCCAATATAACCATTCAAATTGTTAAAAGTAAATATTTTAAAGTTTTACATCTGTAATGTTAATTATCTGTATTTACATTAATAGTTTTCCAACTCTGTTGATCCCTAAGGATATTTTATACCATTTTATTAATCCATAGGCCCCAAATTAAAATTTCATACTCCAATACATTTTCAGATTATTCACCCTTCAGTTTAAGTATTAGATAAAATATAGATTATATGTCTTGAAATAATCATGCACTAGAATGATGAGTATAAAATAATCCTAAAAATGTTTTATGAAAGGTTAAAAAACTTTTCAATATCTCAAAATTGACACAATTTTTCACCTCTGACGTAAATACTATGCTTTTACACAGAATAAAATATGACTCTCTGGGCTGTATGTTTCCTGCTTGGGTTCTGCCCTTTGTATTTAATGTTATCACAATTATACAAAGTCATTTTGTGACTAATTTCCAGAGCACTGAGTCACAGTGTGGCTGTTACTTATCTTTTCCTTTTTTTTTGCACAGCACTGCTCTTGACCCTCATTTTTCCATTAATACTCATACAAACGAGTGCTTTCCATAATTAATTTTTTTTGTTTCATTATTGTTCTGTGGTTGTGTACTTCTATACTATGTGCTTTCTTTACTACCAGAAGCTAAATTTAATATCATTTTATAAGCAACAAGAATATGACAGTACATCATATAGGTATGTAATCTATTGCTTTAATTTATGTAATTGTACTATATATACTGCAATCCTATCTATTCTTATTTTAGTATATTTAGAATATGAGCGTTTGTTTTTGGAGACTTGTAAAATATTTTCTTAGAGAGATTAGTTAATGCTGGCAAGAAATATTTAGACTACAAGGATTCTAATGTTTATACCTTATTTTAAATATCACCAATTAATGGCAATGAAAGAAGTTTCTTTAAACATAAGGCTGCCAGACAGTCTCTTTATGATATTTCTTTGTATGTTACTAAATAATGTTTAAAGATTAAAAAAAAATCTTCAGAAAACTCCAATTAAAGACACAATTAGTAAAGAACTGCCACTACAAGCTGAAAATTATAAACAAGGCTACATCTCACCAACTTTTTATGTTCATGGTCTTAAAAGCATAATCCTATAGTGCATATATATTTGCTTAAAACTAAATGGAAAATGCTGAGAATTTAGTTTAACATTGCAATGAGTTTGTTTACAGAGAAGGGTCGATTTTCACTGTAGGGTTACAGACAATGGTCCTCCCCTACAAGTCTTTGCCTCTCAACACCCTGGTTCCCCCCGCCCCCCGCCAAGGAAAAGAAATAAAAGTTACTTCTCATGGGCTAAAAAGTATATTGCCAAGTACTCACGAGTAAAATCTCTGAAGAAAGTTCTTGGAAAGATTTTTTCAAAGCGGAGTTGAGGTCATTTTGTTTTCCTTTCCAGGCATTGAAGAGAGGATTTATCTTTTCTACTTCTTCTTTTAAACAGATCAGGAAACTGGGGAGTGAAGAATAATAAAAGAAATGCAATCTGATCCTGCCAGCAGTGAAAGGGCGAGGTAAGAATTTGACTTTTATCCAGCTCAATGTCGCTCCCGTCTGTTGGAGCAAAGAGGAGCCTCAGAGCCGGTCTCAGAGATCACCCACAGCTGGGAATAGCCAGGCTTCCTGTTTAGGTCACTCCAACTCTTTTTAGGCTAATTTCGCCAAATTATTCAAAAGCCTTTTCAATTATGAAGGAAACAGACAAAGGAATCAGCTTACACTAAGATTTCAGAATTACTATTTTTGCATAACGATTTCTTTTACTTTCCAGGATTCTTTGTAATCAGTTAAAAAAAAAAACTTTTTTCCCCCAGATCTATATATTTTAAAAATATATTTGTCATCATGTACCTACTTAATAAAGTGAACCTTTTTTTTTTTTGCAGTTTATTTCTTCTTCAAATTATTTCATCCATGTTGTCAATATATTTGTGAAAAACACCTGAGGGCTATTGAACTTCCTTTGATTAGAGAGGCAATGCAATGTATTGCCTGTTGCAGAATGTCAGGCTGTAAACCCTGCCTCAGCTACTTACTAGCTTTGCAATTTTGGTCAATTATTTAAACTCTCTGTGCCCCAGTTTCTTTTTCCCTAAAATAATGATAAAAGTTCCTAAGTTTGATATAAGTAGTAAATGGATTAATACATATAATATACATACATATAAATAGACATATAAAGCACTTAGTCCTCCACACATAACAAACCTTCAATAAATGTTAACTATCATGTATATTGCTGTTGTTTATATCATAATTATTATTTTACATGATATGTAAATATTTAAAGGCATCACTCACTTTGCTCTGCTCTAGGTCACTATTGCTGAAGTTAACCCTTAGTATTTCAGTAATGGAATTATGGCCATATCAGGCTAAGATCACTAGAGATTTCGTAAGATGGCGGAATCTTCTTTGCCATGACGGCTGAAGTCATTTGATCAGAAAATCCATCAGTTTCTTGTTTTTTCCATCTCTGATTGTCTTCATGTCTTCAACTTTTCTTGCGTCCTTCCTTTGACCTCTGAGTAAGGGGTTGTTACCGAGTCCAGGCTCATACTGCTCGCCTCAGGACAGGCCAATAAATCAAGAGATGGGCTGTTGGGGCAAGGAATAGCGACTTTATTCAGAAAGCCGGCAGGCCGAGAAGATGGTGGACTCCTGTACCAATGAACCATCTTGCCTGAGTTAGAATTCAGGCTTCTTTTATACTAAAGGGGAGGGAGAAAAGTCAAACCTTTCCTGGTTCCCATCAGCCTCTGGAGAGGCTGTGTTAATTTCTTCCTCTCTGCAGTCATTCACAGGTGGGCCTAGTCAGGATGTTTTCTTGTGAGCTAAACAAAAGTATTTTAGTTTAATGCTCATTACCTGGGAGGCAGGGTTCCCAGAGATGGGCCATTATGTATAATTTAAGCTTATAGGCAACATCCCTTTAGTGATTACCTTGTAACAGAATACAAAGGTCCTTCCCTATTACAGGGTAACTTTCCCTCTTGTGTGTTTTTACTATTTATTGAATAATTCCTAGGTGTCTGGCACATAAATTACCTCATTTAATTCTCACAGCCAGCTTGTGAAGAAAGCCCTCTCTGCATGACCATTTCACCATTTCATGGGTTTAAGAAGGTTAGGTATAGTTTGTGGAGCTCTGATTCAAATCATGTAGTCTGACTTCAGAGCACAGATACTTAAATACTCTTCCATGTTTCTTTCTCACCCATGTTCTGGATTTCATACCACAACAAAACTTTGCTGTGTGTTGAAACTTTATTTTTAACAAAGTTAAAAGCAGTCCTTCCCCAGGCCTAGTTCAAGAACTTTGCTGCATAATTATACCCCCTATTACCTGTTGCAACTCAAGCACATTCAATGTTCCCTTCTTGCTTAGATTGTTGAGGAAACTTGCCTGTTTTTGGACTGGAGTGGACATTGATTCGTTTTTTGGCCAATCTGCAGGCTCTACTAAGGTAGCGGTAAGCTCAGCAAATCAGATTTCCTTTTTGGAAACTTGTACTAAGAGCTATAGATAAAAGTATACAGTGCCAAGCTCTTAACTAAAAAGCCAAGATAGAGGAAGTGCTGACATCCAAAATGGTGTGCACCAGATGATTATGTGGAGAAAGCTAGTTGAGAGTGAATGGTGAAAGGGATGAATGAAAGAGGACGTGTAACCTCTGAGAGAGAAACAGGGAAAGAATGAAAGCAAGAGCAAGACTGAGAGATGAGATGAGTGATGAGAAAGTGATGCCTGAGCTCTACAGTAACAGTCCTTCCCAGGCCTAGTTCAAGTTTTTCTAAGTACTCAAGAACATATACCCTTGTAATAAACCCTTTTTTTCCCCTAAGGTCATTTAAGAAATCTCTTTTTCTTACTATGTAAAGAACCCTATTTGAAAGAGCCACAACTGAGCTGAAATTATTTTCTCAAAGATCATTGATTTCATATTTAAGTTGCACTTGACATCAGTGAAGACTTTTTACCATTTTATTTCCAGGTAATTTACACAGACTTGGGTATTCTTGTGCTGAAGAGAATGTGGGAAATTGACGTAAACTATTGTTAAGGTAAGACAACCTGATGCTGTCACTTAAGGGCTCTGTGGACTCAGGTTTTCTCTCCCTGAGGCTTGCGTGAGCTCCTTTTTGAGGTTTTATTACTAGTTTGCCTATCTATTTTGTACAACTCTAAGTCTAAATTATTTGGATAAAAAGATTTTCTCACCAACAACTTGACTATGTGCCATCCTATCTTAAAGTTCTTTGCATCTAATCATTATCTGGATGTTCCAAGTACCCACCTAATACTAAACACTGTCCTTTTCATTTCTCACCATACTCTGTTAATTTTGTCTTTCCAACTCTCACACAATTCAAATAACATTTCAGACTTTTATGAGCTTTATGAGAAGTTCATGAGTTTTATGATTCTATATTTTTCATTTTCCTGACAGATGATGTGCATGTCCCACATAAAGGTTACTCTTTAAAACTGGATCACAATAAAGATGACCCACAAAGGGGACTGAAAATAAATCCTTTCTTCATAAAAACCCTGTAGATTTTGGGATAGTTTGTTATCAAGCATAATTTAGGAAGAGATAAATAATATACTCCCTACCCCCTTACCTTCTTCCCTTAAAGATGTGTTATATTGACCACATATATATATTATTATGTTATGTAACCCTGGACCCCATACCCTCAGTCCCCCTGGTGTCCTGTGTTCCTTTTCACCCTTGGTTTGGTGAACACAAACAAAGAGAGAAGAGGCCATGGAAAGGAGAAGCAAAAATGCTGAGAATAAATTCACAGTCCTGTTCTTGAGGGAGATTAACCACCGCTGAGCTCACCTGAGTTTCAGTAAATACTCTTTCTCTAGGAAATCTGCCTGGAGACTCCCTTCAAAGAAAGTCCAATCTCAGATAACAATGGAAGGGAGTAATCTTAATTTCTATAGTTTCTACCTGCTTGCTTCTGCATTTGAATGTCAAGACTTGAAGTTTATACTTTCAACAACTTTGCGTTTTATCCTTTAATCTAGACTTTAATTGCTTTGCTTTATTTATTTTCTAGATTTAAAACCGGTTTTAGGCTTTTAGTTTTCTGGTCCTTTTAATTATTTTGTAATACTATTATTCTTAATCATTCTTCTGATTTATATTACTAGTACTATTAATCCCATCTACAATATTTTAACTAGTTTTATTACTTTTAGTGTTATTTTAATTCTCATTTTTATGGAAGTGTCTATCTTAAGTATTATTATTGGTACTATATTGATGAAGATATAATGTATTATGCCCATGTGTATCAATATAGCATGGTGTAAACCAGGAAAGTTGGGTCTTTATTTCCTTCAACTTGATATAGCAGCAAGCCCTCAATTCCCTAGGATAGACTATCCTTCCTTAACCAAAGTAGGACTCAGTGACTCTAAGATTACCGCATTGAATAATTTGATAGGCCCACAGAAGAAAATTATTTCCAACCACTGGCTTACCTATACTGCCAGGACAGACACTGGCAATTGCATGAAAAGTCTACCTTCTCACAGCACATACTTTCATTCTGAACCTCCCAGAAAGATGGCTTGTATCGATAGGTAAGTTTTATTCCAGTCTCTACTACCAACATACACATTAATTTACTACTTTTTATTCACTGTGTTTGAGGGGTAGTTACTTATACCATAAATCACCTCTTATTGATTAGGAATGCTAAGGAAAGTTTGCCTCAGAGAGGATTATCCTTATATCCCCATTTCTATTGTTTTAGATTTAGGGAGTTAATCCCTTGATAGATTCTGCGCTCAGAAATCCTTGCTGATTAGATAATGTGATCCTGCCCAGAATTTCAAAGTATAGGACACCAGCTACCATCTCATTTTCTCCTTTATTGTAATATCAGCTGGGTTTTTGGATAATAATTTTCCATTCAAAATATTTTATTTTTATATCTCTTTGTTAAATATACATTTGTATTTTCACTATTCTTTTCTAAGAGGACTCAGAAAAACAATATTATACAGTGCCATTTGGAATTCTGAAAAAAAAGGAAAAAAGGCACATTATGATGGTGATTTTATGATTATCTGTCTCCCTTTGTCTAATGATAATAAGACACAACTACAAAAGCAAGAATGGTTGGTAGGCAGAGTTGAGTAGAGTTTTGGTAAGAAGCATAAAAATACTGTTAACGGATAAATTTTGTTTTAGAAATTTAAAACTTGTTTCTCATAAGTTTATACATTTTTATTAAATATTTTTACTTTACAAATTTCTTAGGGAAAACTTCAAAGTATAAAATAAGATAGCATATAAATATACCACACAGATGTATTTATTAAGCACCAGCTGTATGACAAACACTGTTCTAGGATTTAAGGAGACAGCAAAGAACATGACAGATACAACTCTGTCTTCTTGGAACTTTAATTTTAGTGCCATAAACTGAATGCTACTAATGATAACAATTCTTACTTAGTGAATTAGGATTACAGCAAACAAAAGAATGTCTCACCTTTTAAAATATCTCCTTTTAAAGCTGTTTAGAAAGAAGTTATTCCAGGAGCTGCATGTGAGAGTTTATTTCTTCTTTCTAGTTTATAAAAAAATGTGTTAGTTTATCTTGTGGAGGTTTTCATCGATTATTCATTATCTGAAATTTAAAGACAAACTATTTATTACCATCTTGATTAATTTCTTAAAATTTTTAGAATAAAATTTCACGGTTAAAAATTATACTTTTAGGGGCTTCTCTGGTGGCGCAGTGGTTGAGAGTCCGCCTGCCGATGCAGGGAACGCGGGTTCGTGCCCCGGTCCGGGAAGATCCCACATGCCACGGAGCGGCAGGGCCCGTGAGCCATGGCCGCGGAGCATGCGCGTCCGGAGCCTGTGCTCCACAACGCGAGAGGCCACAACAGTGAGAAGCCCCCCACACACACAAAAATTATACTTCTATATCAGTTTCTAGCCACTTGAACTTCACAGTCTGATAGTACGCATATACCAACGCCCTCAACAACACTTTTCTAAAAATTAACTTATTTATTTATTTATTTTTGACTGCGTTGGGTCTTTGTTGCTGCGTGTGGGCTTTCTCTAGTTGGCGGCGAGCAGGGGCTACTCTTCGTTGTGGTGCGCGCGCTTCTCACTGCAGTGGCTTCTCTTGTTGTGGAGCACGGGCTCTAGAAATTGGAATGCGATCCAAATTTTCAGGAACAGCGAGGAAAACGGTGGTACTCTGGTTACTATTTTCCTTTAAATTGTATGAAAAGGATTCATTTCTTGCTCAGAAAAACTCTTCGGAACTATTTGTGATAAATTACTGCCCTCTGTTGGCAGAATGTTATATAAATCTTAATTTATATTTTAAGAGTATTTAAAGTTAGAGTTATAACAAATCTCATCAACAAGATGAATAATTAAATCCCAGAGAATGGAAGTGCCTTGCCCAAGCAGCCATAGCTTTTAAATGACAAGGGCAGGATGAGACCCTGGGTGTCATGACCTACCATGTCTTTTTTTTTTGTTTGTTTGCTTGGGTCTAAGTAGTGGCATGCGGGATCTTCGTTGAGGCATGTGGGATCCTTTTCGTTGCGGTGCGTGGGCTCTTCATTGTGGTATGCAGGCTTCTCTCTAGTTGTGGCGCGTGGGTTCCAGAGCACGGGGGCTTTGTATTTTGCGGCACGTGGGCTCTCTAGAGGCACGCAGCTCAGTAGTTGTGGCATGCGGGCTTAGTTGCCCAGCAGCATGTGGGATCTTAGTTCCGCGATCAGGGATTGAACCCACATCCCCTGCATTAGAAGGCGGATTCTTTACCACTGGCCCACCAGGGAAGTCCCCTACCATCAGTCTTGTGTTGACTAAGTTAAAAACAGTAAATATTTTTGCCTGAGAATATTTCCCATTTTCTGAGTCAAAAAAGAAGTTTACAATAGTCAAAGGAATTAAAGAAATTATTTTATTTTAAAAATTGAAATAAGATGTTTGTTCAGGTTAAAAATAAACCATGTAAAAAATAAAAGTGAGAAGAGAAAAATAAACATCTTTCTCTCACTCTCCATCTAGATTCCACTCCAAGAGGTTGCCACTATTAACTGTTTCTTTGTCATTCTGGAAATTATATATGTGTGTGTGTGTGTGTGTGTGTGTGTGTGTGTGTGTGTGTGTGTTTCAAAATTGAAGTACTGTTCTCCGACTTTTTACAAATGTAAAACATATTTTAGAGTTTATTCCATATTACTTTGCAGAGATATAACTCATTTTTAAATATGACTTCCTTTTATTGACACTTTCGAGGATTACAGACAAATTTAGAATGTCCTTATTTAGGATTACCTGACATTTCTTGTAATTAATTTAGATTGTGCATCTCTTCTTGGACTTTTACACTAGTGAAGCTGTTTTGTTCTCATTTCATCAGGGGACACTTGATTTGGGTTTGTCTCATTACTGATGACAGATGTTAACTTTGATCACTTCATCAAGGTGTTGTCTACAGGCTTCTCCATTGTAAGCTACCTAGTTTTTCTGCTTCTGTGCACAGATAGGATTGAGTGGCAGAAATGCTCAACAAAAATACAAAATCAAAATAATTACCTTGTCACATCCTTTCTCTCAGGTAGCAAGAAGAGTAGATCTTAGATGCTAAGTGTTATTTTCCCAAGAGTGCTGAGTGTCCATTTCCTGGCTTCTTGTTTAATTTTAATTCCTCTTTCTGGAAGAATACACAAATTAAGGAGGTATCTGTAGTAGTTACTCTTGGAATGTGGAATGGTTTGGTATATTAAACAATTCATGTAACTCTGAACTTTTTCATGTGTAAGTGTATACATAACATGTAGAGTAAAATAATAATTCTTTTCATTGGCAGTTAGATGAACACTGAACACCAGAACTGCTGACAGTTTTTTCTTAAAACATGTAATAATAGAATCATATTTTCAAACATTACATTAAAATTTCAGTCATGTGAATTTTTACTTTAAATTTTGATATTAGATAAAACTTTTCATGTTGCATTTGTATTTTAATAAATAATTTTGATTGCTTTAGAAGAAAAAACTTTTAAAATAAAAGAAAATTTTTAATACTTAAATTTAATTTACATTTTGGACAAATTATTTCAAATTGCAGTAGAAGAAAATTATGTGATAATCTTGATTATCACGTAATTATTAATTGTGCTGAAATGAAAGCAAGAAAGATCAATGGTATGGAATAAATATACAAATACTCATAAATTATGTATGTATTTAGTTTATTATTCATCCAAGCAGCACTCACCAATTAACCTAATATCCAAATATGCACAATAATAACTCAATTGGGATGTCTTACAATTTTGTCAGCTTTCAGCCATATAAAAATTATAGCTTTACATATCTTACATATCTTACAATTTCATCTTATGAAGTATATTTGTCTAAGTAAGATAGAAAATATTTTTTGTAGTACTTTTCTAACTTGATTAATAACTTTTAATATTTAACACATGTTCGTCATTATGCCTTGCTGCCTTTCACTTTAATGCAAACAGAGCATTTTCTGAATCATTCATTTACTAACTATTTATTGACCACCTACTACATGCCACTATTGGGACTATTGCAGTAAACAAACCAGATAAACATTCCTGTTTTCTTGGAACTTACATTTTAGTACATTTTTCATCAAAAGAGTCAGGGGACATATTTAACATATTCAGGCATGTGATATTACTTTTGCCCTCTTAGTGGCACACACTAACTTTCTCAATTTTCCTCATTGGCATGACAAATTTTGCTGAATTAACATGTGATTTTGGTAGGAGAAAGCCATAACTGCAGAAGGATTCATCAAAAGACTTGGAGGAAAGGTCTGGCCTTGGGGAAAATGTTTAGGGGGCAAAAGAAAGCAGAAGAATAATAGAAAAATGTCAATGTAGCCAACAGTATCCTCAAAATTTAACGAGTAGAATTTAAACAAGAAAGAAAGAAAATATAAAATTAAACTGAGTTTTGTTTCAGGTTGGAAAGGTATTCCAGAAAGTAAGCAGAATAAGGTTGATTAATTGGTACTGTAACATGTAAAATAAGCAATCACAAAACCATAGCCTTTATATCTCCGTGGAGACATAGTGATAAACAGCTGCTGCCCATTTTGCACACACAGAAAATTAAGGTTAATTAGAAATACTGTAGTTGCAAATTCAGTTCCAGTAACAGCAAAATCAATTCAGCAAAAGGTATTTTCAAGGCATGATTTTTTGTGAGTTCTATTAGGATTGTGTCAGATCCATATATTAGTGATTCATTAGACAGCTTAGAAAGTGGGGTGCCTGCCAAAAACCCACCTGGACTGAGAAGAATATCTATTTCTACTTTTTTGGCAACAGTAATTTTTCTCTCTTTTGAAGTGGAAGTCATTCAAAACCCAGGTGACAATCATTATAACCAAAGTCAGACTAAATAATGAAGTCATAAAGACAATACGTGGTTTTCATTCTCTCACAACAATTTGAGATGAAACGCATAAATGACAAGGTTGATCTAGATTTTTCACGTTTATCTTAAAGTCAGGGAGTGTACCTTTGCTTCCACAAAAATGGATGACAACTGAGTAATGCGTTTACTTCAGCATGGTAGTTCAGGCTAAAATACCTATATGTCACTAAACGTGGAAATAATCGTTGGTGAGTATTAACATTCCTTTATGGCACATGAGTTATGGGGCTGTTTCTCATCTTGGGACATTTCTGCTGATATTTGTTCTATTCATGCTTTGTGGATAGTTTTACTACTCCTAAACAATAAGGACCCAGACTTACCTTACTCTGAAACAGCCTCAACTCCAGTCCACTTTACAGCCTCTCTGCCTCTTTAGAAGTAGTCAATATCCTGAAGTTGGGTGAATTTTTCCCATTTATGATGTTGTACATTGCTATATATGATATTTACACAATTTACACAGTTGCTCCCTTTTTAATGTGAGTAAATAGTATTATACTCAACTTATTCTTCTGGACCTCTCTTTTTCACACATCATTACATTTCTGAAATGTATACATGGTCATATGTGTGGATCTACTGCTTTTGCTTTACCTATGGTATAGTATTCCATTTATTAAAACATACAATTAATTTTTTCCATTCCTCTGCTGAGGAGTAGTAGATTGATTAGCTTGCTTGCACTTGTTTTTGCTTCAGTGAACATTCTTAAACATGATACCTTGTATAAATGTAAGCATATCTTCAGGGTAGGTATGGAAGACTGGAATTGCTGGCTTGTAGAATAAGCAGTTTTTTAATTACACAAGGTATTGTTAAACTGCTCTACAAAGTAGTCTCACCAGAGCACTATATAAGAGTACTTATTTCTCCAAATACTTGCCAAAAGTGTTGTCAGAATTTAAAATTTTGCCTAACTGATATGTAAGAAAAGATGTCTTATTGTAGATTTGATTTTATTTATTAGATATTTTGTGAGACAGTGTTCATGTTTATTGGTTTACTCTTCTGAGAAATGCCTGATCATATCCTTTGACCATTTAAAATATTTGATTTTCTGTTCTGCCTTTTTCTTGTTTAAATAAGAGCTGTTTCTTATAGATTCTGAAAAAAAATCCTCTTGGTTCTATGGAATGGAGATTCTTTCTCCAAATATGTGTCTTGTCTTTTTAGTTTGTTTAGAGAATTTTTTGTCATATAAGAGTTAATATTGAAGTAGGTAAATATATCAATCTTTTCCTTCATGGCTTATGCTTTTAAATTTTTATTTTAAAAATCCTACTACCATAATATGATGAATATATTATTCTATGTTTTCTCTAAATTTTTACTTTTAAATCTTTATCTTTGAAATCGTCATCTTTGTCTTCTGTTTCAAACATTTCAAAGTTCTTCAGCTATTTTTCCCTTTATATCTTCCATATAAAGTTTAATATCTGGTGTGCCCATTTCTTTGAAAAACTTAATATTAACTGGTATTGCACTAAGTTAATAAATTAATTTGGAAAGATTAAGCTTGAACAGTTAAGGGAGCTGGACTTTAGTGATCTGGTGGATGTACTGACCTTAGCTAGGAGACAGGCAGCTCATCCACAGAAATAGAAGTGAAGGCTGGTTAAAGGCTGGCTTCATGGATATGCTACTGCTGAGATCACACAGGGCATTGCACTGAGAAGGGTCCTGTGCTTGGTTTGATACCCTGCTGTCATCACCTTGAAATTGATAAATTTTATAATGTGTCCCCCAAATATGTAGCTGGTCCTGGAGAGGATATGGGTTCAGTTGCAAAGCATGGGTAGATAGGGTGGTGGGTGTATATGGAAGCAGCTTTTATTTTCTCATGGAATAGGACGTAAAGGTCATTTATCTCCCTGTGCTGCATTCTGGGTTATGTCTCAAGGTCTCATATTCAATTCACCAAAACTCCCTGTGCCTAATCTGCTTTCAGTTGATTCAATTAATTTATTTTATTTACATATATTTTTGAATTTTATTTATTTATTTTTATACAGTATGTTCTTATTAGTTATCTATGATTCAGTTAATTTTTAATTGCAGTGACTGTACTTTAATTTTATAGGTTCTACTTGATTTTCTTTCAGTTCTGCCTTTTTTCATAATTTGGTGTTTTTTTGATTTATGCTTTTAGTTTCTTGTTTGTCTTTAATAACTTTATACATACTTATTTTCTGGTCTTATTATTCTTTTGTATTTTTTTTCTATTTTTTTTTTGAAGTTTTTAGGTCTTTAATCATCCTGGTGGCTATGGCTGCTAGTGATCATTTATGATGCTAACAATTTTGGAAATGTCCTCACCTTCACAGTGAGGATGTTTGTGAGAATCTTGTCTTGGATTGTGTATCTTTTCAGAGAAATTGTGCATGGGCATATGCCAGATATCCCAAATGACTGCTATTATCCCACCTGGGAACTTTTTGTCACCTTTTCTTTTATTTTATTCCATAAAGTTGTCATAATGCATTAAGTTTATTAGAACAATACAACTTACTGTCATTACTGGAAAATTGTTATAGAAAAATACAATCTATGATGTCAAAGATATGACTCACTCTCCTTGAAAGCGGCACCATCGTGTAGTGCAAAACCTGCCCAAAAATCCATGATGGTGCTGGTTCCACCTATTTTTAAGCTTCTTTTTTTCACTCCTACGGGCATTTTAAAACCATTAGAGTTGTGCAAATTTGATCTCAAACTCACTTAAGGAGCATGCTCATTGATTTAAGTAATTGAGGGAAACTTGTTTTCCTGCTTTAATCCCAGGAAAATGTTCCTATGATCTACTTGTGCAGGTGCATAGATATCGCCATAGTCTTCCTTTTCAGTAATTGTGTAACTCTTTGCCTATGTCAATTATTTGTAGGTGCCTCAGTTCTAACTTCCTGTTCATATAGATTCAAAACTTATTTCTTGTCGCCATGGGTATGTAAAACTAAACTCAGTGCCCAGCCACAGCCACAAGATCAGCCTACTATCTCCATTTCCTTTCTTGCTTTTTCCCCACCAGCCCTGAGGTATTCTCATTCTATACTGTAAACACAACAATATATTGTATCAGAAAAGTTATATTTTTATTCAGCACTCGAGAAATTTCTAGCCAAAATTTTTTGTGTCATTCTATGCATTGCCTCAATCAGAATATTTCAATTGAATTCCACTAGTTCAGGAATTTACATTTTCCCTTCAAAACAAGAGGACAACTATGAGGACAACTACAAAGACAAAGGCAAGTTTTTGAACACCAATGCAAAATAAAATATTTATATTCTGCAAGTCCCTACTCCCAACACTTTACTCTTTACTCTCAGTAGAAAATTTTATTTTGTTTGGGGAGAAAAAGGAGACTTCCAGATAGCATGTCATCAAATTTCCTGTTCCCCACTAGCAATCTTTTCTTTATTCATGTTATACCTTTTTTCTAAGTTGTATGGATCATGGTTGAGTTAAAGCAAACAGAACCTACAATCTATTGTACAGCATAGTGTCTATAGTTAACAATACTGTATAGTATACTTAAAAATTTGTTGAGGATAGATCTTATGTTAAGTGTTCTTATCACAAAAAGAGAAATAATATAATAATAATAAGGAGCGTAACAGAAACTTTTGGAAGTGATGGATATGTTTGTGGCATAGATTGTAGTGATTGTTTCAGATGTGAAATTAAATATGCACAGCTTTTTGTGTGTCAATCATGTCACAATAAAGTGGTTTAAAAAGAATAAGTATATTTTTACAGTGTTCTTAATGGGTTATAAATCATTGAGAGAGCTGTCAAAAGAGACTCTAATGTAAATTATCAATAGTAGAACTGTTGCCAAAGCACCAGCAGCTCCTTCCATAATGAGAACTTGTCTATTGCATTGGTAAGTTGTTTCTATAGTTGCTGTTTCCAGACAAATGCCAACAGATTCACATGAGCACATGTGTGCATGCACAAAGCACACACACATACAGACATGGTGCCATTACAATTGCTCACTTCAGAACCATGCTGCCTCTTCCACAATATGTGCAAATAATTAGAGAAACACGCACTCTGCTTCCCTCATCAATAACCTCAGTTCTTTTTTTATTATTAATTTTTATTGGAGTATAGTTGCTTTAAAATGTTGTGTTAATTTTTGCTGTATAGCAAAGTGAATCAGCTATACGTATACATATATCCCCTCTTTTTTGGATTTCCTTCCCATTTAGGTCACTACAGTGCACTGAGTAGAGTTCCCTGTACTATACAGTAGGTTCTCATTTGTTATCTATTTTATACATAGTAGTATATATATGTATGTCAACCCCAATCTCCCAATTCATCCCATTCCCCTCTTCTCCCCTTGGTATCCATGTTTGTTCTCTACATCTGTGTCTCTATTTCTGCTTTGCAAATAAGTTCATCTGTATCATCCTTCTAGATTCCACATATAAGCGATATTATATGATATTTGTTTTTCTCTTTCTGACTTACTTCACTCTGTATGACAGTCTCTAGGTCCATCCATGTCTCCGCCAATGGCACGATTTTGTTCCTTTTTATGGCCGAGTAATATTCCACTGTGTGTGGGGTGTGTGTGTGTGTGTGTGTGTGTGTGTGTGTGTGTGTGTGTGTATGTATATATATATATACCACATCTTCTTTATCCATTCCTCTGTTGATGGACATTTAGGTTGCTTCCATGTGCTGGCTATTGTAAATAGTGCTGTAATGAACACTGGGGTGCATGTATCTTTTTCAGTTATGGTTTTCTCCGGGTATATACCCAGGAGAGGGATTGCTGGGTCATATGGTAATTCTGTTTTTAGTTTTTTATGGAACCTCCATACTGTTCTCCATAGTGGCTGTATCAATTTACATTCCCACCAAGAGTGTAAAAGGGTTCCCTTTTCTCCACACCCTCTCCAGCATTTATTGTTTGTAGATTTGGCCATTCTGACCAGTGTGAGCTGATACCTCATCGTAGTTTTGATTTGCATTTCTCTAATAATTAGTGATGTTGAGTGTCTTTTCATGTGTTAGTTACCCATCTCAATAACCTCAGTTCTGATTCAAGTCTCATGTATGTGCATTTGATTATGGAGTCTAAAACACATGTGGAATTCTAGCTATGAGGTAATCTGGGATTTGTTTTAAGCTTTCCTGTCTCTGCAGTATAGAAGGAAATACTAAAAGGAATCTGGAATAAATATTGAATGAGTAAATCTTTAATATCTTCCCCAGAAGATTTCATTTGTAGTTTATTTCATTTCACATCCTCAAGCATCTCCATTAATTACTCCTATCACTTTCTTTCCATATTAGCTCTTTCTGTACATCAGTAACATAATCAAGTTTCATCCCTCTTAAAAAGGAAAGCAACCTCTTCCTTAAACTTGCTTTCTGTTTAGTATTTTACAGCCTCTTTTGGCTTTTAGAATAAAGACTCTTGAAATAGTCAATACTTGTTATCTGCACTTCTGCATCTCCCAGTCTCTACTTCAGTCACAGCAAAAGTCTTTTTCCCAACACTGTTCCAGTGAAGCCCTCCTTTCTAATGATTGCAATGACTCCCTATTTGCTAAGTCAAATGGACACTTTTCAATGACTCTTGACCTCTCTACACACCTTGACAGGGGTCACTGTGTCTTTTTAGAAATTTCCAAATGGTTTTGCAAGTTTTTTTCACAGTTTTATTCTATAGATCCTCTTTCTCTGCTCATACACTAATTGCTGATATTTTCCCAAATTTTATACATTTCTTTCTTTTAACCTAAAGGCTGAACCTCAGTTATCACCCTCATATCCTTGGTATCAAGTATACCATATATGTATCGAATCTCCAATATTTTTCTCTAATACTTCTTTTCTAAACACAAATGTTATATTTTTAATTACCTACTGTATATATCTTTTTGGATAGTCAAAAGATGTCTCCAGAACATCATGTATAAAGCTGAACTATATCATTGATTTCCTAAACCCATCTTTTTTTTTTTTTTTTTTCCTGCGGTACGCGGGCCTCTCACTGTTGTGGCCTCTCCCGTTGCGGAGCACAGGCTCCGGATGCGCAGGCTCAGCAGCCATGGCTCACGGGCCCAGCCGCTCCGCGGCATGTGGGACCTTCCCGGACTGGGGCACGAACCTGTGTGCCCTGCATCGGCAGGCGGACTCTCAACCACTGCGCCACCAGGGAAGCCCTAAACCTATCTTTCTTGATACCCTAGAAGATTCTCTTAACTCTTCCTTCTCCCTTATGTCCTGTGGATTATAGTTCATAAATAGTATTTTTATCTTTTCCATCTCCTCCAAACCCACAGCTACCACCTTGGTTCTTCATTTCTTATTCAATAATTGCCATATTGGTCTTCCTGTCTGCAGTCTTAGCCTCCTATAATTTAGTGTCCAAATTGATATCAGTGTGATCCTTTACAAATAAAACACTGATTATGTCACTCCCTATGTAAATATTTGACGCATCAACTTTACAAATACCTATTAAATACTATGTTTTAAGTATAATACAAAATAGGCATAGTTTCAGTAGTCTCAGAATATATAATATAAAATAATCATTGCAGTGGTATACCTATCCTATGACACGAGAGTGAATTATTTTTCTTAACATCTACCCATCTCTTATATGACAAAATTATTATTTTTTAATGACCATGAAGTTAATTTATACATAACATTGGATATTCCATAATAGATGCAGACATTGCTGCAATTGCTTCCTAGTATATTTTTGTTGTTGCTGTTTGTTTGTTTTTGCTTTGTTGTTTTTTCCTTGTTGAGTTCTACTGGATTGACAGGAGGAGAGGAGTTTGTTGGGGAGTGATAGTATTAACTGTGAGGAGAATAGCAAATTGCTGAAAAAGGAGACGCTGGACTGGCTTCACACCTTCCCACATGGATGAGAGGACTGAAAAAGGAGTTAGTCACTTAAGACTTAACCTATGGAAAATAAAGAAAGGAACTTTCAACTCACTGACTTTCTGATGTTTATTTTGGCTACTGAAAGGGTTTTCCACTTATATCTGTTATGACATAGTGGTTAGCAGTGTAACATTTCAAGTGAAAACTCATTTTAATTGTTTCATGTTGGTGTATTCAATTTTCTTTCTGAAATTTACAATAATTATGAACAAGTTGCTGGTTATACAAAAATATTGCAAATGATTACAAGTTCCTCCAAGTTTTTATAGGAGAAAAAAGTACAATATTTATACAGTAGTTTTTATATCTACTTAACAATTGTGTCTATCATCCTTAGGTACAGTCTTATAAAGTAAGTTTTTATGTAAATAAGTGTCCAATAATTAGTAAGTGAATTTTAATACAATTGGAACATCTGCAAAACAATTTAAGTACTACTACCTCATAATTCTGATGTAATATTTTATTTTATTGATTTGTTCTTTAGTTTCCCAATAACAAATTAACAGTAAAAAAAAAAAAAGAGGAGTGAATTTTAGTTTTAAAAATATTATTTAAATTTAGCAAAAATTTTCATGTGTGGGATAAAATTTTGCACTTGCCAAAAATTATTATTCCTTCCAGTTCATACTCTATTTCAATGTTTTAAATTTTAAACACACATGCACAAAACCCAGGTGGTTACATAAAATGACAGAATTGAAATAACGTAAGTTTTGTTTCTCCTTTTTTATAATCATTGTGTTATCATAGTTTATTTTGAATCCATTCGTTAAAGGCAGGAATATGTGGTTCCCCAGGATCGGAGAATCAAATGGCACAAGAAGTGAGCTGGTAATTAGAACAGTTTTATAGTCTTTGAAACTCAGCCCTATTCATCTTAAAACTCCCAAGTCAAGCCTGATTCAGTACTCTTCTTCCCCCAACACCTCTGGCTCCAACACTTGGAGAGTCTCACTCTGAATATCTCTGCCCCTGCCCCCTCTCTTTTTTTTTTTCTTTTTTAATTGGGGTACAGTTAGTTTCTACTGTACAGCAAAGAGAAGTAGAGTTCCCTGTGCTATACAGCAGGTTCTCATTATCTATCTTATATATATTAGTTAGTGTGTATATGTCAATCCTAATCTCCCAATTCATCTCACCCCCGTTTTCCCCCCTTGGTGACCTTACGTTTGTTCTCTATGTCTGTGTCTCTATTTCTGCCTTGAGTATGATTTTTCCAATAAAACTGTCACATAAATCCAAAAGAATAAAAAAATAATAAAAAAAAAGTGAGTTGGAATGATTCTGCACAGTTGTGAATTGAGTGTTATGTACTATTGGAGTTAACAGAATTAACATCCACATAAAAAACAATGTTTATAAGAGGGTTATTAGCAAACCTGTGTTAATTTGAAGCTTACTATTCCAGTTATCTATTGACGAATAACAAACCATCCTAAATCTTAGTGGCTTAAAACAATGACGATCATTTATTTAGTTTGCACAGCTGTAAGTATGGGTAGGCTCAGTAAAGACAGTTTGTATCTTTTCCAAGTGGCACCATCTGGGGTAGCTAGGAGGACTGTCGGGTGCTGGAATCTTAATATTCACTTACTCAAATGTTGAACAGTTGATGCTGTCATCTGGGGCCTCACCAGAGAGTGAATCAAAGAAAAAAATGCATTGGATTGAGTTAAACAGAGAGGAAGACTATTCAAGTATATTGCAGTAGAGTTAAAGACTACTGCAATAGGGAGAGAGATTGAAGAGTTTTTAAGTGCTTGGGTGAGTCAGTAGAAAAGTACTAGAGGACATTAGGGGAGAATTTGGTCAATGGAATTAGGTCATTTGTGTTGGCTAGTTTATCAAAGTTAGGCTCCTACCCTCCCTCAGACACTGGGAAATAAGGGTGATATCTTTCTGAATGATTGCATGTTAAAGGAATGGCTCCCAGGTCCTCAAGAAAGACTTTCCTAGGTTATAAAACTGGCAGGAGGCTGAGAGATTTACATTTCAAAAAGGCAGAGAAAGAAGAGATGACTGCAAATCTTCTAAAGTTAGTGCTCTAAAAAGAGGAATGTCAGAAAGACAGGAAGAAAGCTGTGTACAATTTAATCAGCTGAGGGGACATTAAGGCCATCTTGGTCAAGTGTCATCAAGAACATCTCCATGTAACTTCTGCAAGTTACTCCCTGGCTTCCTCATAGTAAGGGTGACTGGGTTCCAAAAGCAAGCATTACAAGAAAGAGACACTTAAGACCTATCCACACTTCTGCTGCATTCTACTCAACAAAGCAGTTACAAAAGTCCACCCAAAGGCAAACAGAGGGGAGAAGGTTTCCACCTCTTGATGGGAGAGTGACAAAATTTTGGAAGAGCATATGGTACTGGAAATACCATTGCAGCTGTTTTTGAAAAATACAATCTGCCGCACTGGCATATATAGTATTAAAATTCAGCAATAACTGCAGAAGAAATTGTTGAGAATTAGACCAATAAAATATTTTTCTGGGAGGACTATTTTATCACTGACTGTTTAGAATTGCTGGTGCATTAAAAAGAAAGACTAAATAAGTTGATTTTATTATTGTTTTTAGGTTTTTCTAGAGAAAATACACTCAATTACTGCCTATACTCATGCAGTTCCTTTGCACTGTTCTGAACTTGCTAAGATATCACCCAAATCCTTCTGAATAAAATATGAATTCCCAATATTGCCTTAAAAAGGGCTTCATAAACTAAGAATTGCCTTTCCTTTAGAACTGTTATCTCAGAGTCCCCAGTTGAGCCTTATATTCTAGATATACTGAGAATCTTGCAGTTCTTGGGGAAAAAAAAGAACTGACTTATTGCCTGTTTTTTTTTTTTTTGTATGTACTTTCCTTCTGTGTAAAGTGAAAACTGCCTCAGCTCTACCTATCAATTCAGGTTTCACTCTTCAGGAAGCCTTCTTAGACCACCAGCTGAGACCTTGGACCATTCAGCCTCAGACATAGATATCTGTCATCTATTAGGGAGTTGAGTTATGACTCAGCTTTTCCTGTCTGATGTCTAAGCCCAAGCTCCTACTCACAATGCAACCTTGTCACTTTTCTAGGACTAAGATCACCCCAAGATAAAAATTTGGAATTAGATTCATGCCCTCTAAGATCCACATTAGGGCCAAGAGTTCTTGGCTTGTATATTAGCTAACTTGTGTATTTGCTCCATAGCATCAAATAGAGACTGTAGCGGCGTAATTCACACCACTTTATCACTAAGCCAAATGTATTAAGCTACTTTAGATATACAGACACCTATCCTTTGCAGAATGACTGTGAGTAAGAGGAAATCTGCAGTTTCTCTCACCAATGCTTTCTTATGTTTATCATTTTTGCCAGGAAAGTACTCCTTAAATAGGATATAAATCCTTTGTTCTCTTGCTTCTTTAGAAATAAAACAGTCATCATTCTATTTGGAAAAAGCTTTCATGTACTTCAATCCATTATCCAATCTCATTCAGAGTCTTTAACAGAGAGAATAAATCCAGATCTCTTAATGTCCCATCACACGTCTAATATTCTAGTGTTTTAGATGCTATTTAATCAATTTGCATCATGGAACTTTCCATTGAGTATCTTCTTTTTCATCTTTTTTGCAGACTGTAAATGTATATAGAACATGTATTTCATATAATAGAATGATTATTTCATGATTCTTACATGCAATAATCCTGGTTATACACTTGAATAATTTGCTTACTTGTGAAATTCCTGTGATGCATCACAGAATGAAGCTTTGCTTTTTATTTGCTCTTGCCTGGATTGTTTCTTCCTGTCCTTGCACATAACTAGAAATTTGCCATCTGTGACTTACACAGTTTGTTTTTCAAGTTATTACTAAATTTCCTTTTCTGTTTCTTGTTTCTGATTCAGTGAACCAAAGTGACTGTACTGTAAACACTGACAGTTTTTTTTTTCTTTTTTGTAATGCAAGTCCCTGACTTAAGCTTTGATTGCTGAGATGCCACTTCAAAGGGGCATCCGCTTCAAAAATGGCTATCTCGAATATACACATTGCCAGCCATATAACCAGATAAAAAACCAGGTGGCCTTCCCCCACTAAGGCTCCTTTGTCTAAAGATCTTGGTTGATTTCAATAACTGAACATTTCAGCCACTTGCTTTTTTCCTTCTTTGCTGTGAATTTCCACTCTCATATTTTAAATTCACTAATAAAGAGTGAGCCCATGAAACCCTAGGCTCCCACCCTCAACCTCGGTAAAAGCAGAATCCCAGGACCGTTCTCAATCTCTCTGTCTGAGACCTTGCTGTGTAGCTCCAGGTGTGCCATGTAATATCCAGGTCTTGTAAGTAATAAACCTTTCTTTTTTTTCAAAGTTTCCTGATAGTTATTGCTGCAGGGCATCTTGCAGTCATAATAAGGACCGTAAGGGCCTATCCAGCCATAACATTGGTTTTGGGTAGGCTGAGACCAGCACAAAACAATTGGCATAGTCAGCAGGACTCCAAGATTACCTTTGCAATTGAATGCCTTTTACCTGAATCTTGCTTACTAACCACCTAATTCAGGTGGGTAACACTATCTGGGGAAGGGACACTGCTTGCTGAGGTTCTGTCCCACTGTTATGTGCTTTTGGGTACTGCCTCTGTCATGTGTTACCTGTGGTATTCAACCCAAAATGTCAGGGCTGCCATAATATTCCAATGATCTTCCCAGAGCAGTGTGATCAAGGCCATATGGTCTAATGAGGTGATCAGACCACTATTTATATAGACTTTAATTAACTACTAATGTGCATGAGGGTCTTTCTCGCCTCAAGACCAAGAAGAGCTAAGGAGGGTGGATTGAATTGAAAAGCTTTTGGCACTGACCAAGGAGAGGTTCTGAGCTAAAGGCACAGGGAAAGGATTCTCATAGGTGAGGAGGATGGGAGACGTCCATCTGCGAACCCTGAGTTTGTGGGTCATGGCTGGACTACATGTCCTAACTCAGAAGAATGAAAGAGCCTTGAAAGGAGGCCAGTGGCATCATCAGAGAAAAAATACAAAGAGGCCTATGGTCACTTCACTCACTACTGTTGGTCTTCGTTCCCTGACCCAGTGGGATATTGTGGGTCCAATCACTGGTATGATATTGCTAAAAAAAGAGAAATAATAATGGACAAATATAAATGTCATGAATATCTGGTGCCAGCACCTCCGAAGAACCCTGAAGAGGTACAGCAGTTCCTTGATAAATGCAAAACCCCGTGGAAGCTTCCTAGGTGTTGTTCAGTGGCATGCATACCAACATGCCAAGACTCTGGAATTACACTCCAGAAACCTAGGGGCTTCCCCCAGAGACCATGTGTGTATCGTACAAGTGGAGGCAGATTCCAATCCCAGAGAGATCAGCTGGGACAATTCTGGAAAGGAAAGTGACCACCCACGAAGAGGGCTCCCAGTGGCATCATCCAAACCTTTGCAGTGACAACACATAAGATTAAGGTAATGGAAGAAAATCAATAAGTAAAACTGACATCAAAAAGTGTTACCTTAACTGAAATTCAAACCTTTCTTAAAGATTTTATGTAGCAAGTAGGAAAGAGGGGAGCTAATCAGCCATTGTCGGGTGTTTGTTTGGAAGGGGCTCTGAATTATTACTCATGGTTCCCCAAATGCCTCAACTGGTCAGTATCTCTAATGACCTTAAAATGTGTAACTTTCTTCAAGATCCATAAAGGATATATGCTTGCTTCCTCTGAGATACCACAGACGTTGAGCCCCCTTGGCCTTCCCCTGAATGTGTCAGAATTAAGAAACATTCCTCAAGAGGTATCCCTACCACCAAGGGAAAGGCTGACAGGGTTCTTGAGGCCTCTAGAGAGGAGGAAGAGGGAAACTGGGAGGCAAAGGCCCCCAGAGCCATCAATATTCATACCAGGGCCCTCCTTCTCCTCATCTGGGTATTTATTGCCTGGTACCCTGCCCATTCTTCCATCACGGCGATCACTGCTAAGGCTCACAGTGAATGGAAAACGTCAGATGAGGCTTGTCTCCTGCCATGAAAAGTTGGCATGGTCCAATGGGCTTATCATTTCCATGACCATAGTGACCAAAATGATGCCCCTCTTTATGTCCAACCCTGAAATGTCCCATTTGACCCTGAGTCCAGAGAAATTATCTTTACAAGGTGCTTCCCCTAATTATAGGGCTGTGCTACTACATTTTATTGGGATTACTGAAACCATCCAAAAGGCACTGATACTCGTAGGAGAAAATTTACATTCTTTCTCTATCACTTGAAGATGTAAACCTTACCATGTGTTGGAAATGTAAACACCCCAGGTGGCAACTAAAACACTGCCCACGATCACTTGAGACTGAAGGGTTTAAATAGCCGGGCCAGGGGGAAGGCGGGGAAGGGGCCTTTTAAAATACAAACTGCTGTAAAAGCTCTCTTGCCCAAAATCTAGTCCGCAGCCTCCTTAAGATTACTTGTCAAGGACAAACACAAATCTTAAAAAGTCTTCTCCACAAATGTTAGTATAAAGTTTCAGCCATTGAAGCAGGTAACTTCTACTTGTTCTGTCTGTCAATTTGGATTCAGCTGTTATTTGTAAACTAGTGAGTTTTATATTGCTGTACCTAATTCATGGCTAAAATTTTGGAACAGAAGCTATAGGGTCTCTGTTTGTGTCTGTCCGCATGTTTACAAAAGTCTATGTACGTATGTTAGGTGTATGTGATTATTTTTTCTTCTCTACCTCCGGATGGTATTGCCAAAATTAATTCATAAAAGAACTCTATTTAATTGTCTTAAAAATAAACTCTTATGAATTAACTATTACTTAAACTCAGAAATATAAAAACTAACTCCGAAGTTTTTCAAGTTTACATGATCTAGGATAATTTTTGGTAAGTAAAAGCTAGTTTATATTTGGTTTAATTAAAATAAGTATGTCTTCAGAGTTATCAGCATTAAATATAGTGCAGATAAACTATTTATATTCTACCTGAGTTTTCTAGTCAAATAAATTCATGTTATCTCTATTATAAAATCTGTCAGCAAGAAAAGTAGCTTGGGATGATGGCTGACTTTTTCTACTGCCTAATGAAGTTTTCACAGGTAATCTAAACATAATTGTTGGGAGCAAATGATTTAAATAGATGTAAGTAGGAAAAGAGTTTTTAGGTGAACTTTTCAGCAAGAATTATATGTTATAGTATGTCTATTTAAAAATAGTTTCCCAAATCTTTGGTAAGTTCCAGGCTTAGACTTTTGCTAAGTTAAAATAAATGATGGGAATTCATTGACTATCTAGATCATTTCCAAATAAGATAAACTAGTAAAACATTAATTATCAAACAAGTCTAAGTTTACCGACTTTTGACCTCTTATTATAGAGATTTGAGTCTGTTAGTAAACATGATTTTTGCAACATTGAAAAATTATTCTATGAGGAAATGTATGTTTCTACAAATTATAAAATATATTCACAGATTTGCCAAACTTAAAAAATGCTGGTGTAAGAGACAGTTCACAGTTGCTTACTTCTTAGTTTTCACTAGAAATTAAGGTTTTTAAGGGTTAAGGACCCTAGTTAATATATGTAATTAAAACTCCTAGAAATAATAAGGAAAAAAATCTCGATATGCAAGAAAAGTAAGATGTGTTTTGGGTAAGAAAGCTATGATGTATGGAGATGCATTTTTAAGGGAAATGCAAGTAATTATTTTGGGTTTTTTTTTTTTTTTGGTCTTTTGTCCTAAAGTAAAGCTGGTTATTTCAGAATGAGAAAGAGGTGAATAAAGGAAAAAATGGTATAGAAAGTTAAGAAGAGAGAGAAAAAGAGAATTTTACCTTGTGTGGTCAGGTTGGCTAAAATTGAATTGTTATTATAAGAGTTTTTTTTAATAACATTTAGTATCAAAGTACACTTATGCAATTTTCTTTCATCTGCCAAAAGGACAAAGGTTTTTTGGAATATTGGTCTGCTCCTCATAAGAGATTGTGAAAGGTATTTCTTTACCTTTTAAGTGATCTGGCTACAAAGCAAAGATTATGAGTTTTATCAGAATAATTTTGTGCTTCATGTTGTCTTAATCAGGTCTTTGATTACTTAAGAAAACTGAGCTTCCTCAACATTAAAAGAGCTGTTTTGCTTACAACTATGTAACCTCCTGTATTTGCCTTTAAAATCTTTTGTCACTTTGGTTAAGTAGATAATTAAGTACTGTTTCATAATAATTGGTGATCCTATTTCGTCAAATGTCCAAAACCTTTTGATATTTTTGACAGACTTCCCCAAATCAAATTCTAAATGAAGTCTTTTGGCCTGGAAGTAACTTTGGGATTTCCAGAGGGCCTCTCCTCATAAAAGAGAAACATTAAACTAATTAGGCTTATTTGACATGTTAAGTTATATGGGAAGCATTGTCAAATAAGAAATAATGCTAAACCTTCTTTATGGATATATGTTATGAATATGTGTTTCAGAAATTATATGAAACTGAAAATCTGATATGTAATATTATCAGTCATAATTCTAGTTATCATCTTGAAATGTCCTGTGTTAGAGAAAGAACCAAATTTCCTTATCAATTGCATTATAATGAACACTTATCAGATCTTTAACCATGGGCATTTTTAAGTCTTTCTTCACTTAGAGATAGCTTTTGTTTTACTCTGATGCTTTTGCAAAAGTGCTTCATCTTCAAGGAGATTTGTGGAAGGGACTCTGACAAATACAGGTTTCTGCTGTCAGATCATACCACTGAACTAGGTAAGAATTTACAGAACTCTAAGAAAAACTGGATTCATAAAATAGCTAACAAAAGATCAAGACCAAAAATTAATTACATAGGACTGAATGAATTGATGAATGTGATTATAATTTTTTTATGACTTTTTGTTTGAACATTGCTGGCCCTTTCATCTTTTGTTTTCCAGATTTAAGAAAACTTTTTCTCTTAAGCTATGACTTACAGCAATTTGTTAAAGTATACCTTTGTGAACAAAAGTGAAACAATTACTTTTTCTCCTTACTTGATCCCTCCAGAATTCTGAAATTCTCAAACTAAAACTGTCCGTTCCTCCAAACTATGCAAGCTAAAGTAGGACAACTTAATATAAACTTAGATAAATCATCACAATAGCTTGTGTATGGACAATCTTTGTGTCTGTTGCTATGTGGCCGCTCAGAAGGATTACCAGAGACATTCAAACTGCTAACCAAGAACCTGCATTAGATTTCCACTGCCTTCCCTCACTCCATCTGAAGATGCTTTAAACTCAACATCTAGAAATCTTGATTGGTCACCCTTGGGACTCAGACTGGGTTTATAGTCTGCTCCAACCATTAACCATTTTTTTCTTTTGTTTCTATAGAAATGCCTTTTATTAAGTAACCTGATGCAAATAAGCACCATATATACCTAACTCTGGGAGCCCACCTGCAATACCACCTCCTGAAATGAGACACGACCTTTTAATTAAACTGACCATTCTCAGAACTAAGAAACTGATTTGATGAGATATGGAACAATCTACCAGCTCAGGTCAGATTCAAACCAACTTACACCAGATGACCCAAGATGTTAAAATACTTCACAATATTGCCCAAATCTTTGAGCATATTCCCAGTCTGGTCCCCAAGATCACTGACATATTTTGATGGCTGGATCCTTTCAAGTTTGAGGCAGCGGCTACAGACTGGATTTCAAACCATTGCCTGTACAATTGTTATAAATTTGCTACTATAACCCTATTTAGATATGTAATTTCTGGGTTACAACAATGCCCTGTCCTTGAATTTTAGCATATTAGATATCATATCAGTTTTTTCACCATTGACTCTGAGGCCTTCAAGTATTAATTCTGCTTACTTCTAATTCCTTAACTGCCTTGTTCTGCAGCAGGCCACGCATAAAATACAGGATCAGTCAGGACCACTTCACATTAACATTAAACAATTCAGGCTGAGGGCAGGAGGGAGCAGGAAGTAGCCATTCTTGTGTATTTCTAGAATGAAATGCCATGACTTCGCTTACTGGAAGTGTTAAGCCATCCCATGGAGTAACATTATCCCCAGATGATTACCCTTTTTAAAGATTATTCTGTTTTTCCTAGTTTAAAACTAAAAATCTAATTTTTATCTTAGAAAAAATAAAAGCTCTTTAACGTAAATATTTCCCCCAAAGAAAACGACCATAATTTACTTGGGTAGAGGGGAGGAGAGGGATAGAAAAGGAAAAAAGAGTAAATTGAGATTTGTGTGGGACATAAGTAATTTGAACTCTGGACATGGACATGGATCTTTACCATTAGTAAGTGTTCTGCTATTCTGCAGGAAAGGAAGGATGAAGCTAGGGTTAGAAACAATTCAGGATTGACCAGAGATGAAAGCACTAATTCCAATTAGGGTGGAGGACAGGATTCAGAAATACTGGAAAGCTTTATTTTCCTCACCCTGTGTCTTAGAGCTGCCAGATCAGAAGTTGCCAACTCTGTATTAAATATCATAACAGCTGGGATGAGGAAACTTCACAGAAGGGCCACCCTAAAAGTCAGAAATGGAAAAATGCTAGAGGAATAAACACAACAAAATCCCTCAGGAAAACATATCTGGCCATTGGGTGGGTATCAGCCTTGTGTCATACTTTGTATTTTTTCTTCCTGTGAAATATTTGTTTTCCTTTCAAAAATAAAATAAAAGTGTTGGGATCAAAGAGAAAAACCATAAATGGGACTTTAACTAAATTTTTTTAATAAGAAAAGTTTATTATAAGACTGACATAATATAGCCAATGCAGACTGAAGAAAAATAAGAAAGACTGATGAAGTGTCCAAATTAAAACATTAGGAAAAAAAAAAGAAAGAAAGTGAAGCCAAAGAAACAGAGAATGTAGATCAATGAATGTTGAAATGATTAAATACAAAACAGTACAAAGTAGTCTAAACCAACCGGCCAAAAGTTTCTTTAAAAATGTCAGTTAGATAAACTTTTAACAAATCTGACAAAAGAACTATAAGAGATAGCAAAATTATGCAATATTTAGATTGATAAAATAGATATAACTTTAGAAAAAGAAGAGGATAAAAGAACAAAGGAATTATAAAATATTATGAACAATACTATGGCAATAACTTAGAAAACCTAGAAGAAATAGATGATTTCCTATAAAAATATAATATAAACTATCAAGAATGACTTCAAAAACATAGAAAGCAATCACCAAATAATAATCAATAATTACAGAAAACAATTGGAAAGATATTTGTAAATCTCCCATTGAGAGCCATAAGACCCTTATTGTTTTATAATTGAGCTCTATCTAAACATTAAAGCTCTATGTAATATGAAGTATTCTAGATCATAGAAAAATGGAATTTTTCTCATGTCATTTTATGCATTTATCATAATCTTAATATTATAACATGTTAAGAAACTCTAGAACAATTCACTTGGCACTATTAACTTTCTAAATACATTGTTCAGAAAATTAAATTCCCATAATGTGAAAAGAATAACAACAGAAACAAAAAGGATTTAGACAAAAATATAAGTTTTGTTCAAAATTAGGGCATCAATCTTAAGTAATTACATATACACATTAAAAAAGAGAAACCGTATGCCAAAAAGTATTTGCTAAAACTCTGTTTCCAATCTGAATTAAATTTCTAAACTTTATTAAGGAAATAGGAATGGAATAAGACTCCTTAAAAACAATGAAGAATATTCACCCACACTCACAGATAAACCAGCAAACAACATATAAAATAGTAAAATACTGAGATAATTAAAAATAAGAAGACAGGGATGTTCATTATCATGATATTTTTCAAAATTATTTTTGTATTTTCTATACACACTGTCCAGTACAGTAGGTGCTGTTCATATGTGACATTTTAAATTAAAATTAATTAAGTTAAATGAAATTAAAAAGCCAGTTCCACAGTTGCATTAGCCATGTGTGCCTAGTAGCTACCTATTGGCAGTGAAGTTTTAAAATATTTACATTACTGCAGAAAGTTCTGTTGGACATTATTTTTCTAGGTAATGTGACAAGACAATACAAAATAAAACAAGTTGTATAAAAAGAGAGAGAAACTTACTCTTAGATCTAGATAACATGAGTGTATACCTAGAAAACTAAAGAAACTGTGAGTATATCAATAAGAAAATTTGTTGATTGTTTAGGTTAATACACAGAAGTCAGTATAGCTTTTTATCTCTACTAACAATTGCCATTGAGAAATGGAAATAAAAATACCATCTTATGATAATGAATAATAAATACATAAATAGTAAATGATAAAATGCCTATAAATAAATTTTATGGCAAAAATGAAATACCTATATAATTTTTTTCAAGACCTGCACAAAATGGAGAAACCACGTAGCTGAATAAAAGTGATTGTAAAATCAATGAATAATTTCAAACAAGTCCACAGTAATTTGATTTTACCTTAGATTTTAAATAGGTTTTTATAGGTCAGAAGAATTATACCTAGTAAAATTTTAAAGAATTGGAAAAGGAGGTTCTGTTCTTGTTTTACTAGATATTAAATTTGAGTATGAAAACATTGTATGCAGAAGAAAGTGTATTGACATATTAAGGCACACAGTATCTAGTGAAATATATAAAAAGCAGTTTTGGAAGAGATATAAACCCTATAAAGGAACCTAATATAGTATTATAAAGGAAATATTTTAGTTCAGTGGGAAGTTATTTAATAAATGTTGTTGATGGGGTCGATTAATCATCTAACAGAAGAACAGCCAGATTCTTACTTCATTATTTAAAAATCAATGTCAATGAAGTAAGTATTTAAATGTAAAGAAAATGAATAAATATTGTACAAGAGTAATAGTATTTAGAAAAATGGAGGGGTTTTTTTGTACGGCAAAGGATACCACAAAATAGCTAAAGACTAAGACAAATAAATAATAGATTAAACAAGTATAACTTAACATAATCTATGAAAAGTTAATACCTCCTACAAATACTCCTGATAAACTGGTTTAAGAAACGACAGATATCAAGTTATAAAAATGGCAGTTGTTGTAGAAATGGTTAGTAGCTATCAAATATTCGCCAAACCCAGCTTGCTTGTACTTCCCAGCCCTACTGAAAGTTAGATTGGTGCTATGGGACTAGTTAGTGTAAGAAGACGTGATGGGTATTATTTGGCAGCTAAGGCTGCTATGAGCTGATAGGCCTCCTTTAAAATTCTTTGCTTCTTTGGAAGCTCCCTTGGAACAAATATTGCAGGTGGTTCAAATACAACATCGAAGAACATTTTTTAGTCTGTGGGTTTGGGATTGCTGCTAATCCACTTTGGGCATGTAACATGATTGAGAAGTAAAATTCTCCTGTGTCATACCAGCAAAGTTTCTGGGTTAACATATTATCAGCATACCCTAGATTATCCTAACTAATACAGCAGGAAATTTACAGAAGAAGAAATATAACAACAACAAACAACATCATAAAAAATATTTTCAACCTCACTTGAGGGAATGCAAATTAAAGCAACAATTAAATAATATTTTTGTCTTCAGATTTACCAAACTTTTAAAATTTGGTAATATCCAGTGCTATAACACGATGGGGGAAATGAAATTCTCTTTCCTTTTCTTGCAAGCCTTGCTACAATTTTTTTAAAAAGTAATTTGTAATATCTATTAAACAAAAGAAACTCATAATCCTTAAACTAGCATTCCCACTTTTAAAAATGTTCCTACAGAATAATATATAAAAATAAAAGCAATAGTAACTAAATACACATATATACAAAGATGTTTGTGGCAAGCAGCATGACTGCAATATAAAACTAAAAAGTAAAAAACTGTGAATATCCATCAATAGAAGGAAGATTAACAAACCTTCTGATCTGAGGAATAGTTAATATGCTTATCAAGAGATTTTATTTTACATTACAATGTACTATTTGTGATCCATATTTTTGGAAAAGAAATGAATAACTTCTACATGTGCATGTATTTAATATATTCATATGAATATAGAGGGAGTATGGAAGACTATACAAAAGACATTTGAAATTTATTAATTCAAGGTTGTGGGAAAGGAGATGTATGACTGGAGATCATTAAAGTTATCTTCACATATTTTTGCATCTTTCACTTGAGACAATATGCCCATACTAATTTGGTGATGAAAGAAGAAAACTAGTCAATTTAAATATTACAAGGACAGTCTTTCATATGGACAGACATTGAGATAATTTGTTTATAATTTCATAATTGGTAATTAGCTGCAAAAAACTGTATGTTTCTCTCTCAAAATTTCCATCATTTGATTTTACATATGTTGCATAAAAATAGAGATGGGGGGCTTCCCCGGTGGCGCAGTGGTTGAGAGTCCGCCTGCCAATGCAGGGGACATGGGTTCGTGCCCTGGTCCAGGAAGATCCCACATGCCGCAGAGCGGCTAGGCCCGTGAGGCATGGCCGCTGAGCCTGGGCGTCCGGAGCCTGTGCTCCGCAACAGATGAGGCCACAACAGTGAGAGACCCACATACCGCAAAAGAAAAAAAAAAAAAATAGAGATGGGTTCTAATTATGTTTCAAATAAAAAACACCAGGTAAAGTATCTTAATGTTTTGTTAATATAATCAAATTCAGCATGAACAACTTATGTTATCTTAAGTGAAAATTGTTAAAAGTTGTTTCCCTGTAATTTTCACTTATTGCTTATAGTTTCCCTGTAAGACTGAAGGAAATGTTATCTCCCAGAGAGAGCCTTCAAATATTTAAAGGTAACTGTAACTGATTATCTATGCTTTTCTTGAGAATTTAAAAATTCTCAAGTTTCTTCACCCCTCATATTACATACTTCAACATCTTACCTGTTCTCAAGATGCTTTCAGTTGTCAATGGCCCTCTTAAAACGAGGCAACAAGGACTGAGCACAGTATTCTAGATGCAGTCTAACCAGCTGGAGTTCACAGTTGGCTTATTTCCTCCCTTTGTTTTCAAATAAAACAGAATAAAAATGAAATTAAGGCAGACTAAATATTGGCTTGGCCAAAAAGTTCGTTTGGGATTTTCCGTAAGATGGCGTGGAAAAACCCAAACGAAGTTTTTGGCCAACCCAATAAAAACCTCGTCACAAACAGGTTATATTGAATCTGTGTTCAACTAAGAACCTCTCTAACATTTACTTTCCAGTGTGAACTATTATCAAATTACATCTCCCTTATAGTATAATTCTGTGATTGATGTGACATTTTGTATGCACCCTTGTTAGTTTCATAGTGGACAGTCCATTTTTTTCAGCCTATCATGATTGCATTAAATTGTGATTTTTTTTTTTTGGTATCTATTGTATTAATTTTTCCACTGTGCTTTTAGAAATGGTGAATTATGAGGTCAAGTTTTCAATATCAATGATATTAATGCAAATAATGAATAATGCAATGATGAGGACATAGCAAAGTAACATGACTGTGAAGTCCTCATCATTCCAAACACATACAACATACAATTTAATTTTTGCAATTAAAAGTCATATAGTTACACAGTCACCGTGTTACTCAATATTCACTACTTCACGTATTCAATAAAAATTATGAATAATGCCATTCAGTATCTTGGCGACAATCCACCATTCAGTAAAATACCTTAATTCAGTGGAAACGATTAATCTTGAAATGATAATTTTATGGATTGACTTTTTAAAATTAATAGACTTTACTTTTTAGGAGAGTTCAGAGTTACAGAAAAAATGAGAAGATAGTACAGAAAGTTTCCATATCACCCCACACAAATAATTTCCATTATTATTAACATCATGCATTAGTGTGGTACATGTTGCAATTGATGACTCAATATAGGTACATTATTATTAACCAAGTCTGTGGTTTACATTAAGGTTCACAATTGTATTATACACTTCTGCACGTTTTGAAAATGCATAATGCCATGTATCCACCATTACAGTATCATACAGAACAGTTTCACTGCGCTAAAAATCCTCAGTGCTTCAACTAGTCACCCCTCCCATCTGTCACCACCCTCTGATAACCACTGAGCTTTTAAATCTCTCTATAGTTTTGTTTATTCCAGAATGTCATTATAATTAGAATAATACAATACATAGTCTTTTTAGACTGGTTTCCTTTTCTTGGAAATATGCTTTTAACTTTCCTCTGTGCCTTTCTGTGGCATGATAACTCGTCTTTTTATGGCTAGATAGCACCCAGCTGTATGAATGTACCACAATTGTTCATCCATTCACCTAGTGAAAGGCATTTTAATTGCTTCCAGTTTTGAGCAATTATGAATAAAGCTGCTATAAATATTGGTGTGCACGTTTTTGTGTGGACGTAAGTTTTCAACTTATATGAGTAAATACCAAGGAGCACAATTGCTGGATCATAAAGACAGTGTTTAGCTTTGTAAGAAACTGCCAAACTTTGGCAGCAAAATGGCTGTAACATTTTGTATTCCCAACAGCAATGAATGAGAATTCCTTTTGCTCTCTATCCTTGCCAGCATTTGGTATAATCACTTTAAAAACTTTTTTAGCCATTTTAACAAGTGCGTAGTAGTATATCATTGTTATTTTAATTTGCAATCCTCTTTTGACATATGATACTGAGTTCTTTGTGTATTTTGGATATGTCCTTTTTCAGACATATGTTTTACAGGTATTTTTTCTCAGTCTGTGGCTTATCTTTTCATTCTCTAAATAATTGACTGGTTTTTATTTTCATCCAATAACTTTTTTTACAGACACATTCTTAGAACAGGTAAAAGTGTGCAGGTTAATATTTAATAACTTTTTCTTTTGCTTGTATGGCAAATCTATAAAATATTCTTTGAATAAATCTGAACTGTCACTGGATGTCACTGTTGCTTTACCAAATATGACTGTTTTGTTCATAAAGACAACGATTTATAATATTTTCTAAATAAGCACTTTATTAAAAGAAGCAAATCCAGATCTTAAGTACTTGTCAACTAGATTTAGGTCCAAGCCACATAAGATATAAAAAATTAGGAAAACATTTTTTTTTTAATTTAGAAGATATAATTTTTTTTCTAGACACGCTTCAAATAGCACAAAGAATTCATTAGGAAGAAGTACAGAATCAAAAGACATTATTTGAACAATAATTTTATTTTTAAGATAGAGGATTAAGATTTAGGCTACATATGGTGCATGGCTAATATATAATACATGAAACATTTTCAAAGTATTCCATTACTTATAAAACTTTTAAAATATATATGCATATAAAATATATATTTACATATACTCAAGTACTAAAAACTTATATGTTTAATATAAAATTGGAATAAATTCATCCTGTATACATTTTCCACCACATTCTGGTATATATACCGAAAACTTTTTTGAATTTTTTTTTTTCCTTAAGAAAGAAATGTCTGAAAGAAAGTAGTTTATCACAATCTCGGTATAACTACCAGATACCATAACCACAGCTAAAACTGTCTAGACAGACCGGCTTCTCTTGCAAAGTGCCTTAGGATAAAACAGCTTCTGGCCATGTTCTTCCGTGCTTTGAACATGTCCCACCCACACCCCATTGTCTGGCTAAACTATTCCACCTTAAGCATCCTTTCCTCAAGGGCTCCTATACTGGGTTAGAGTCTCTTAATTTACATTATCTTAGAACATGACTTCTCTCTCTTTCTTGTTTTTTTTTTTTTTTTTTTTTTTTTTTGCGGTATGCGGGCCTCTCACTGTCGTGGCCCATCCCGTTGCGGAGCACAGGCTCCGGACGCGCAGGCTCAGCGGCCATGGCTCACGGGCCCAGCCGGTCCGCGGCATGTGGGATCTTCCCGGACGGGGGCAAAAAGCCGTGTCCCCTGCATCGGCAGGCGGACTCTCAACCACTGCGCCACCAGGGAAGCCCTCTCTTTCTTGTTTTTAACATTCACTATCCACGTTGGTACTTGAACGCCTACTTGCCTTACTTTGCTGTGAACTTCCTAAAAGCGACACCGTATCTGCTTTACCGATTATTAATGTCTAGCGGCACATAGAAGATTATTCATAAAGATGTGTTAAGTTGTGAAACTTTGGTTAAGCAATAACAATTTTAGCATTGTAGGATATTACACTAAAAATACCGTCCCCAAAGAATAAAATAGATTTACTCACATTTCTCTTCAGTGAAGGAAACAATAGAGAATGGAAGAAGGTAAATTATAGACTGGGAGAAGATGACAGAAACCAAGGGATTAGAACCTAAAATCTAGGGAAACTCTTACCCGTTAATAAGAAAGAGATAGGAAACTATGAGAGAAACATTCAAATGATATAGTATTTATTAGCAGAATTAATTTGCTGGCTAATCTGTTTATGAGGAGATGTTCAATTTCACTAATAATCAAATAATTAAATGCAAATAATTAAAACATCAGTGTTACGGGGTGAATGTTTGTCCTGGTTTGCATAGCATAATTTATGATTGATATCTTTTACAGTTATCATGATCTCTCCTCTTAACTATTAAAAAAGTCCTGGTTTGAATAATACTCAGCCATAAAAAAGAATGAAATAATGCCATTTGCAGCAACATGGATGGACCTAGAGATTATCATTCTAATCAAAGTAAGTCAGATAGAGAAAGACAAATATTGTATATCACTCATATGTGGATTCTAAAAACAAAATAATGGTACAAAACAGAAACAGACTCACAGATTTTGTAAACAAATATATGGTTACCAAAGGGGAAATGTAGGGGGAGGGATAAATTAGGAGTTTGGGATTACATATACACACTACTGTATATAAAATAGATAATCAACAAGGACCTATTGTATAGCACAAGGAACTCTACTCAGTACTCTGTAATAACCTATATGGGAAAAGAGTCTGAAAAAGAATAGATATATGTATGTGTATAACTGATTCACTTTGCTGTACACCTGAAACTAACACAACATTGTAAATCAACTATACACCAATACAAAATAAAAATTTAAAGAAAAATAGCCCTTCTACTTCTAGCCACAATCGATTAACATTGGTTTATCCTCTCACCTGAAACAACTTAAAAAAAATAAAATAGTCAAAATATATTAAATGATGGTTTTCCACTAACTAAATATTGGTCAGTGAAGAGCAGTGATCCCATAAGGACAGGAAACAAGAGTTCAGCCCTACATTCTGATTTGCTCCAGCACACTGACTGAAGGGAGTTTCCACATTCAAATTCAGGAAGAGGAGGCAAGTGAGATAATACCAAGTGTTAGTGAGAATGTAGAGACTTGAGAGCAGGTTTATCTTGCTGATGGGAGTGAAAACTGGATGAGCTGTTAGGGAGGGCAAGCTACCAATCCTTATTGGAATTGTGATTGTGTGTTTCCTAGGACACTGCAATCCTGCTACTGAGTGTGTAACCAACGGACAGTGTCACTATTTATTATTGCATGACAGTTTGTGGAAGCAGAAGATTGGGGGCACCTATGTGTCCATAAAGGAAAATTAAAAATTAATTCTAGTGGAACACTGTGCAGAATTTTAGGACAAAAAAACTATATAAACATACAACAAAGATCTTCGAATATGATGTTGAATGAAAAAATTGGAGAAATTATATTTGTAGGTGAATATCATTTATACAAACTAATTTAAACACATGTTCCTATTACAGTAATTTTCACAAAGAATATTTTCAATTGGAGAAAACATGAGCATAAACCACCATTCTCTTTTCTAAAAAGGGGAGAAGTTACAAGATAGTAAAAAGTATAAAAACTGACAAATAATTCTGTTCTTCATATGTAGATGATTAATTAATGTGAAGTTGATAATGACTATAACCTCCTACTTTCTAAACTAGGCAGCATCTGAGACATCCCAGGTTCTTAAAATAGCAGTATTTATGCATAAAATATGTGATTGCTTAGATTTAAAATATTTATAAGATGAGATTTTAGAAAATAATTTTGAGTATTGGCTACATGACTCTTTTCTAGTAGTCAAAACTCAGCAAGATAAATACTTTACTTCCCTTTCTCCTCCGACTCTTCCTCAGAGAAGAAAGCCCTGTGAGGTTTGTTGCCTCTAACCCAGTTGTCTTCTCTGTTCCTTTTCTCTACTATTCTCTCTCCAAGTAATTTCAGTTAGAATATCAAACTACAATATAATTTTGAAACTTGACTCATTTTTTTACTTAATAACAATAATTTATTAATGCATCTGTAATAATCATTGACTAAAAAGTAAGATATTTCTTTCATTAACTCTGTTAAAATTGATATTGTCTACTTTAGTTTCACCTTTGAAGAAGTCAATGTTATTTATTTAGTTCTAGAAACTTAAAATAAAAAATAGCAGAAAGTTGCAGTTTAATTTTACACAATCAATCCAGTATATCAAATAATAGCTGATATTAAAATTCTATTTCTATACTATAAAACATCACCCTGATAAATGAAATTGTATAACTTGTTTTATCTTATTGTTTTATGTATCCAGAAAGGCAAAAAATGAAGTGCAATAGGAAATGAATATGGCCAGGAACTCTTAGAGGAATGTAATATTTCAATAGTAGAGGCAAATTCTTATCATTTAATAGAGTAAAGGGAGCTTGTTTATTTTTCCATAAATAATGTTTTGCCATTTATGAGTAGCTTGCAGTATACCTACACACTGGTAAAATGTCTTAAGAAAATATATTCTTCATAATAATCCTATCAGTTCCCTTTCCAACTCCATTCTAGAATACAACATCTTAAAACACAATGTGGTCAGGAACAAAATTCAGATGATAAATCTATTAACCCGAACACTATTTACTTATCTATTTACCCTCACAATATCTAAATTTTTAAAAATTTGGAACCTTATGAAAACACAGTTAAAAGCAAAAAGAGGTGTTAATAAGCACAATACAATAGTCAATAATGTTTAATTCAAAATTAATACTATACCAGAGAATATAATAATATATATTCTTTTACAGTTTTGTCCACATTAAGAAACTAAAGTACTCTTAGTCCAGTACTGTCCTGATAGGATGTCCCTTGTTTCAGATATTGATCAATTGTTGCTGATTCTTTTTTGTTAATTATGTGTTATTTTGATTTGAGTTGTAATGTCTCTTTCTTTTATATGAATCATTTTCAGCAGAAAATGTCTATCTTCTTATGTGTTATCTCACTGTTTTTTTTTTAATTTGTTCATCTATTGCTCCAACACGTTGTACAAAGTTGCTGCTACAAATTATAAATTATACAATTAATAGTTTCTTTTCTATTTGTGAAGTATTATACTTGCAGGTTTATCTCTCTGCCCTGCTTTCTCTATTCCTGCTTTCTGTTTTTCTATGTATGTGTCTGTGTTTGTGTGTATGACATGAATCTCCTCTATCTTCAGTGTTTTCTGCTCTTAGGGTGAAATGAAAATAGATCCTCAGAATTCCTACAGAAAACAGATGACTCACAAACATTTAGATACTTCAAAAAGAGTTTATTTCCAAAGTACTAATTATAAAGGTTTGGGGTGGTCAGGGGAAACACTAGTATAGTGCTGGGATCCAGTCCTAACAGCAGCTTAGTTATCAGTACCCCTAGGCCTAAAGTATCAAAGGGATGGAGGAAACTAAAATCCAGAAGTGAGTCAT